>NC_084823.1:52897437-53497437 GCF_958449725.1 Rosa rugosa | reverse complement strand
TAGCATGCAAGAGGGTTCAAATTTCAAAAGCTAGTGATGAAATCAATAGAGAGCTATACACTCCGCTTAAAGCCATCTACTCTTACAACTATATATCTATACTATTACTAAGAGAAGAGAGTTTGTCAGCCAAAACAGAAAAATTTTACCAAAATATCCCTCAAATATTAAAAAATATTTGAACTGAAATATTTGACAAAATGGTCAATTCGCAAATAAAAGAAAAACAAAGAAATTTAACAAAAAAAATCAAAAATCAAAAATAAAATATATGCAGCAATTTTCTCCACAATCTGTGGAATAACTTCCCACTTAATTATCCACATCCATAGGGTGTGTTTGGAGTCTAGTATATATATATATATATATATATATACAGATCCTATCCAGAGCGGAGTTCCGCTTTGAAATTACGAAGTGAACTTCGAGTTTTGGGTCGCTTTTAAGTCGCATATCCACATCTCGACCGTTCAGTTTTTAGGTACTAGTGTATAAATCATCTCTGCAAGTTTTCAGCCAAATTGATGATAGTTAAGGTATCTAACTCGCTTAAATCAATCGATGAACTGAATCTGTCCAACCTGAACCGTATTAGCTTTAAGGCAGTTATCAATGCCTTAACGATCATCAATTTGGCTGAAAATTTGCAGAAATGATCTATACACTAGTACCTAAAAACTGAACGGTCGCGATGTGGATATGCGACCTAAAAGCGACCCAAAACTCGAAGTTCACTCCGTAATTTCAAAGCGAAACTCCGCTCTGGATAGGATTTTATATATATATATATATATATATATATATATCGAAGATAGAAGAGCACAATTGCTCCCTGTCCCCTCTTTACAACTATGTTAACTAGTTATAACTTATAAGCGCTATATATATAATTTTTTTTTTTTTTTTACTTTGTCAAAGGGAACTCAAGGCTTCATAAGCTCAAGATAAACCTTTTCGGCATCGGAGTTCAAACCTAGGTTGGGAGCACACCCAATTAGGCAAGAACCACTAGGCCACTTGCAGTGGTTATATATATAAAAGTTTGCAATGCCTTAAGAGGGGTCTTCATCAAGTGGCGGTTTAGTTTCTTAATTAGCAATACTCGAGTTAAACTCTAGAAGTTGACTTGCCAGAGGTAAGTTGCTCGATAATTAGCTAATGATTGTTTAGATAATGAAACACAGGCCAATTGGATATATATAATTATCTCAATGACTAAGCAAGTTCGTAGAAGTAGTTGAGTACGTAAATTAATATTGTGACTTTCTCAAAATACTTTTTTTGGTCAAATTCTGGATTTTGTTTGATGGTTTGCTAGCTCATCAAAATCTCTCTGTTTTCAAAGGCAGAGAGCGGGTTACGAGTTTTGCTTTTCCTATGGGAATTATAAGTCACACCCTTTCTGTCACGCCCCGAATTTTGAATAATCAATTCAAATCCGAAACATGAATAATAACAAATTACAACTAACATCCTGAATTTTTTTCTCACAAACAACCACACTTCACAACTCTCAAATTTACAATAACCCAAATCCTCAAGTTATTTATTACAGCACACTCCCACCAAATCAAATTGTAATGCTCAAATGAGCTTAACTCGCCTCACTATTACAATTGCTGTAAAACTATAACCATTGCTCTAACCGCACGATCACCGTCCTGGTTCTCCTGTCCTGTAGGATTACCCGCTACACAATTTGAATAGTGTACCGGGAGTTGCAACAACACAAAACCCGGTAAGCTTTTTACAGCCAGTATGAGTAAACAAGAAAGAACTGTTGATTTATTAAATTACAATTCAAGTAAAATTCAACAGTATTACGTCTGCAAAGAGACATCAAACCACTCATGGAAAACCACAAGGAATACATTTTCACAATCCTCAAATCACAATACACCACACTGGTCCTGCAAACACCCAACCCACATAACACCACTCTGGTCCATCCCAATAACACGTTAGAGCTCTAACCACATCGCTACCAGTCACCTTGGCCTAGGTGCAAGTAATGCGACATACTTCGGTTAATAATAAACCGTCGCGCTTTGGACATCCCCGTCCTCAGCACCATATACTTCGGTTAATAATAAACCGTCGCGCTTTGGACATCCCCGTCCTCAGCACACAACTTCGGTTAATAATAAACCGTCGCACCTTGGACATCCCCGTCCTCAGCACACAAACACTCCGGTTATCCTTAACCGTCGAACTTCGGACACCTCATCCTCAGAACCCTACATTCTCTAACTCTATACATCCTCCAATGTAAATCATGAATATTAACAAGAACTCATCAATCATGTTCATCACATATAAATATGGTAAGTCACATGTCAATTCATAATAATTTAATCATCCCAATTCCACACTCTTCAATGTCACATCATTCCCATATAATCACGTAAATATATATATACGTAATTATCCGCTCAGGGATAATCACTATTACCAACTATAGTTCACATGCAATAAAACCGAGAAATTCATTTGTATAGTAAAAATCATTTTACTTACCCATGGACCGTAGTTGATCAAGTCCATATGATTTTAAAACAAATATTTATTCCATAAATATTTTCACGCAATTACAACAAAATAAGGTAATTAAATTTATTCGGTTCGTAATATGAACCACGTGAGGTTTACTCACCTCTAAATTCCCGCTGCGTCTTCTTAACAGCTCAAAATACAATTTCACGAATCGTCCGCCAAATCAAACCGTCGATCACCTAATCAAACATGACCTTAACTTAGCCAATAACTCAAAAACATAATCAAACGACAATCCAACGGTCGGATTGAAATTACATGATGATCCAACGGTCGGATCCTCACGGATCGCCTTCCTAATCACTGTTTTGCATTTATACGAAGATCCAACGGTCGGATCTTCGCCCATGACCACACAAAGCCACTGGGACAGTCATAAGATCATCATATCAAAACTACAAGTCCATCTGACGGTCCTAACTTCACAGATCACAAATCTAACGATCGAAATCGATCTAAACTTAAAAATTCATAACTTAATCATACGATATCCAAAAATTGCGTATAATATATCGAAATGATCGTATTGAAATATAGAATCTGAAAATGTACAGAAACCATATTTTTGATCCCCGGAGGTGGCCGGAAAGGGCCGCCGGAGTTAGTGGCAGAGCCGCCGCCGACCACCACCAATGGTGTCGGGGCCGGGCTGCTCTTCTTCCTCTCATCATGCTTGACAACTTTCATAACTAGCACGAAGTCTGAAAATGACCGGAAGGGGTCGAAAATTACCTTGAACAGTATGAAGGTGGCCGGAATTTTCCAGAAACCGGCGAGAAACTGCAGAAAACGGCGAGCTCCAATTCGACGTAAAAACGTCAATTTAAGGCTTCGATTCCTTCTGAAGAGTTGTTAAGAAACTCAAGAAGAACTCACTGGTTCAAGAATCACAGAAAAATATGGTCTGTAGCTCGAGATATACCGATCGAAAGCTTCGGTGGTCGGAAAAATTCCAGAATTTTGCAGAATCCGGCAAGGCTCGATTTCGACGTCAAAGCTTCAATTTCAGGCCTCGATGCCTTCTAGAGAGTTGTTAATAACATCAAGGGGAACCCACTGGAAAAAGAATCAATCAAAACGATGCACTACAGCTCGAGATATCTTGATCGATAGCTCCGGTCTCGTTCTTGGTTGGGTTTGACTTGCAGCCACTGCTACGGGCCACGCCGCCGTGTGAGGCTGCTTCTGGGAGTTTCAGGAAGTTGAGGCGAGCTTGTGGATGGATTTTGGTGAGGATTGGTGACCGGTAGCTTGAGATATCAAGCTTGTTTCCAAAACGAGCTCAAACCGGGCGGAGCTTCCCGCCGCCGCTGGTGGCCGTGTCACGGTGCAAGGCTGCCTCTGGCAGCTGCGCAAGGCTGAGACGAAGCAAAAGGAAGTGGTTCGACGCCGTTTGGTGGCCGGTGGAGGTAGAGAGAGACCGAAGAGCCTTTGCTCTGTTTTCGGTTTCGGTCGAGCGAGAGAGAGAAAGAAGAAAAAAAAAGAGAAAAAGAAAAAGAAGGAAGGAGACCCGGAGGAAAGGAAAAGGAAAAGGAAAAGGAAGAAAAAGAAATTTCTAAAAGAGAATCCGAGGAAAAGAGATTATAAAAAGAATCTCATATTTCCAAAATTCGTAACATAATCGTACGAACTCCAAAAATTTCGTTCGACATATGCACGCGATCATATCGACGAGCTCTACAACTTTTATGAATGAAGTTTTTCCCAAATTCCGTACGTAGAAAAGTCGATTTTTCTTGAATCGCACAATTCGAGCTTTTGTTAAAACGAATATTTCGAAACTTCGATAATTCAAAAAGTTGAATTATTTCGGGTAATATTCGTGCAAAAGCACTTTAATCAATTCGCACAATTTCACGAGACGAAATGGAAAATTGCGGGTATTACACTTTCCCCTGTATTTAGAAGATCAATTTAACCTTAAGTATCCTTACTCATTGTTAACAAGCCTCACATATAAGGTCTGACATTAAAAAATATAGATGGAAATAGTGGATCAGAAATGAACAAAAAAAAAGAAAAAAAATTAATGTCAAAGATATATCGATGTGTGTACAGATCTTTTAATTAAGAGATCAAGTGGCCAATTGAAGGCAGCAAAGGCTGAAAATGTGTATGAACGGTACATCACGTTCTCATCACAACTTTCTTCCATGCAGTATTGGATCCAAAACTATCCCTATTGTCCAATACTAAAGCATATATCCACATAATGCACCTCAAATTTCATTGATAGAAATAATGAAATGTGGAATAATGTCAACTAATATGGAATCAGTCAAATATTAAAATCCCACTTGGGTAGGGTTGGGGCTAATGATTGATCGATTAGATAATAAGTCAACTGGTCCTGAGCCGCTTCTTGAGCCTAATAAGAATTTAACTAATACAAAGTAAACCCTACAAACTAGATAAACACCCTAAACTTAGCTAATATCTGAGATCCAACCCAAATTTAGCTAATAGGTCTCAAAAAAAAAAACCGACTTTAAGTAGAGTCTGGCTTAACTCCCATACCGGAAATTTGATCAAGGGTTGAAACCTATTATGCCTACCAAATAAGTAAATAAGCCAGAGTCTAATCGAGGGCCGGAGCCTATTAGCTAATGCATCCAACCAAGTTTTGTCACACTTCGAATCATTGCTAGCTCAAGTTCCAATTTCCTGCCTTACTAAATAAGCCAGAGCTAATCAAGGGCCGTGCTAAATAAGCTAGAGTCTACCCTATGCAGCATGCAAAATATCAATCAATGGATCTAGGTAGGTACGGGACAGCCTTTTGCTGTTTGATTTCCAAAGAATCTAATGACATATATTCTGGTCAAAGCAAACCCTTCCCATCCGCAATATATTCCATGAACATAATGATCACACACTACCACTACCACTCACCACGACTTTCCCTCCAGAAATTGAAGTAGTCAAACAATTAATCCCATCCTCGATCTCAGACAGATATACATGCATGTATATATATAGTTTTTGTCAAGTGTTACTTAAGATTCCTTAGTTTTTGATTTGTAATAACAGATCGTTTGACTACAATTAATCCCACAAAAACCAAAAGTCGTAGCCAGCGAATGTTAATCACTTGCTATTACATACCCTAGTATTGGTAGTATATAAGTTGTATGGTGCACTAGTCTTTTCATCCCGCAGCTAGCTAGCTCAACCTTCCTCTCTCGAGCTCTCAATTAATAAACGAAGAGTACGGTAGAGGCTAATGGAGGATGATCATCACACTCCAGATTATGAAGATCATCATACTCCAGATTACGAAGACCACCCCCACGATGAACAACCTGAAGCTCATGTGGAGGTACAAGTCGAACAATATCAATATCAACAAGTAGCGCTTGAAATTAGCGACAATAGTGGAAACTACGACCAAAACCAGCAGCAGCAACAACAACAACAGCAGCAGCCACAACCTCCACCACAAGGAGGCCAACAACAACAACAGTTCTTCCAGCAGAAGCAGCAGCCGCCGCCGCGTCAACCATCTTATCAGCCGCCTGTACAATTCCCACCACAACAACCACCACCGCGGCCGATCCAATACTTGGCTCCACAGCCGCCTCGCCCTGTGCCATTCCCTCCTCAGAGCCCACAAAACCAAAACTACGCAAACCAGCCTCCTCCTCCAGGACCTCCACAACAGTTCCCACCACAAAACCCTCAGTTTCAAGCTCAACAGCCGCCTTATCAGCCACAGCCACCTCAACAGTTTCCACCACAGAATGCGACCCCTAACCAACAAAACAACCCTTTTGGACAACCACCTTCTCCGGCAAAATATCCTCCGCAACCACCTTCTCCGGTGAAATATCCTCCACAACCACCATCTCCGGCACAATATCCTCCTGCAGCAGGTTCGTCTCAGCCTCCTCAAGGCTACAATGACATTCCCCAACCTTCAAAGCAGCATCAGGCGCCGCCTCCGGTGCAAGTGGGCTATAATAAGCCTCAGCCACCCCAACAGTACCACCAGCAGCAACAATACCAACCACAACCACCACAGCAGAATCATTATGCGGCTGCTCCTTCTCCGGCTCAAGGAGTTCCGATGCAGGCCCCTTACGGGCCGCAGGGAACGCCTATGACTATGAATATGATGAACCCGATTGGCACTGAGGCTTGGAAAACCGGGCTCTTTGATTGCATGGATGATCCTAATAATGGTAATTATCATCTTAGTTCCTCTAACCCTGTCCATTACTTATCTAACCACTACTTCCTCACGATCATTGATATTTATGATCGCACACAAAATATATGTGAATGAGGTTTATGACTCCAAATGTGTTGTGACATTTCAGCTCTCATAACGTTATTCGTACCATGCTTGACTTTCGGCCAGATAGCAGAAGTTGTGGATAATGGCACTACCTGTAAGAGAAATTCCATCAAATATAGTCATGAATGCTTCTTTTACTTACAACATTAAGGTCTTCTTGTATCATTTCAAAAGATTTCAAGTGGGATATATACACTACTAATTAATTAATTACTGCCTGAATTAATTCACTAATTGTGTGACGTACTGCAGCATGTGGTACGAGCGCATTGCTGTACGGCTTGGTTGGAGCGTTCATCGGAGTGCCATTCATAATGTCATGCACTTATCGCACGAAGATTCGGAGCAAGTATGGGCTAGTTGAGACCCCTGCACCTGACTGGGTCACCCATTTGTTTTGCGAGCCATGTTCTCTTTGCCAAGAGTACAGAGAACTTAATTTGAGAGGGCTAGACCCTTCTATAGGATGGCAAGGAAATGTGGCAAGGGCAATGCAGCAGCAACAACCTAAGATGATGACGCCTCCAGTGAACCAAATGATGAGGTGATCAATCAGTTGATACTGATCGAGTGATCCGTTCAGAAAGTTTTTAATTTCAGCAAATGTTCATGCCTCAATTAAGCTTAGATTTTTTTCTGTTTTTTTTTTCATGTGATGTTTTCAATTACTAATAAGGTGGATGCCATGTATGAAAATGTAGTGGTTCATCCTTGTAATATCCTGAACGGTTTGCCATTTTTCATTTACTTGAATATTATAGAGTGAAGGTTTTTTTTGGTAATGTATAATTTGTTTACAAAATGCTTAATAGATAAGTTCATTGAATGATTCAAATTTGCAAGGCTGGGACATTAGTATCTCTCTTTGGGCAACAGGTTGGATATTGCTAATATTTTTTCCTATTATATTCTAATTATTGAAGTCTTTGGTGGAGTCTTTGCACTGGTTCTCACCGCACAAAGTTGCGATTGTGGGTTAACTTTACCGTGTAGAAAGCGAGGGGCTGTCCTTAGATCTCTCTTTTGTATATAAAAGAGGTGCTGGGGTTGTTGACCTTTGGGTCTATTGATGCTGTAACCCCTCTTCCATCCACAGCATAGGACGTCCTGGGGTTGAACTCATGGGACGTCCTGAGGCAGATCATGATCATCAAGCATCAAGTTCGAATCAGGCATTTCATCAAACAGATTGCGAACAACATTCCGAGAAGCCTGAACACCAAGTTTTGCCTCCAAACCCCACTCATTGCCAGACCTATGTTTTAGGGCGTCCGTCTGGGGCAGAGAATGACGATCATCATCAACAACAAGAACAAGTCCAGCCTACAGAGCACATTGCACCTCGAAACTCCTCCGCTGATTCCCAAGAAACTCAAGCAAATCAAACGCATCAACAAGAGCCGCAGTCGCCTTATCACCACAATGTGCACTACTATTTCCCAACGCCGAACCCCCATCATAGTACTAATTTGACATTGCATAATTTTCCTAACCAATATGCACCACGGGGCCAAGTACCCCAATTCCAAGCAATGCCTCCAGGTTTACGGCCATATCCGACCTTATATCCTTCTCCTCCTCCTCCTCCTCCTCTTTATCATTCTCAACCTTTAAACAATTATAGTGGATCACAGCATGTACAACAAGTAGTATTGCACCCTCCTCCGGCTGCCTACAATTATCCTTCTAGTTCTAGAAACCCCCAGCCCTGTGTAAATTACAATAATTTTGCAGCAACTGGTATACCCATGATGCAAAATGTACAATACCTACCGCTGCTGATGCCTCAGTCCGCTACCGGCGAGGGTACTACTTGGAAAACAGGGCTCTTTGATTGCTTACTTGACCCCCCAAATGGTAATATTTCTATCAATGGATTACTTCATTAGCGGTTTTTTTTTCCTAGCTATATATGCAGGAATAAGACTCATGAATGTTTCTTTGTCGAAAAAAAAAAAAAAAGACTCATGAATGTTTCGTTGTATATTTCAGCTATAATGACAACGTTATGCCCATGTTGGACGTTCGGTCAGATTGCAGAGATTGTTGATAACGGTCAAACCTGTAAGTCTTTTGCATTTGAAATCATCTTCATTGCTTAACTAGTGCAATTACAATGAGTAATATTCAGATTGATCTAATTCATGGCTCATGTTCATCTGTTGTGCTACGCATACAGCCTGTAGTTGCAATGCTCTGATATACATGGTGATCTGGTGTTTCATCATGGTGCCATGCTTGTTGTCATGTACATACCGAAGAAAACTGAGGAACAAACTTGACCTGCCCGAGAGCCCCGGTCCCGACTGCATCATCCACTGCTTATGCGAGCTGTGTGCTCTCTGCCAAGAACATAGGGAGCTTGAGCTCAGAGGCCTCGACCCTTCATTAGGTATGTTTTATTAGCCTACATATATAAGTTATAACCCGCTTTGCATACAGAAACCGACCGGAGGTGTTTCATATGATAATATTGTATGTGCAGGATGGGTAGGAAACATGGAGCAACTTCAGAGGATGCAACAAAAGAGACAAGGTACAGTGGTTGTTCCACCAATGACTCAAAGAATGACGGGCTATTGAGAAGGGCAAATTTTGTGATAGGTGTCTGCTCATATCAGCATTATCAACATTATACATGGTCTTGTTGGTATATTATTTGCATGCTTTACGTTATGGGACGCCTTTTTGGCAGTGGCGGAACTAGGAATTTTACTTTGAGGGGGTCCGAGTCTGGACTAGATTTATAATTTTAATTATTTATTTTAGTTAACTATACGTTAAATGTAGCATTTTTGTAGATTATTTTTCATCACGATACTCATAAACAAAGAATTGAATACTTTAGAGGGCTAAATCTACAAAATCTTATAAAAC
This sequence comes from Rosa rugosa, assembly GCF_958449725.1. Classification (NCBI taxonomy): domain Eukaryota; kingdom Viridiplantae; phylum Streptophyta; class Magnoliopsida; order Rosales; family Rosaceae; genus Rosa; species Rosa rugosa. The sequence goes on along the minus strand of NC_084823.1, from coordinate 53,487,710 downwards.
CATATCTGTTTAATCGAGCATGAATTTCTGAAAATTTAGTTCCACATCATTGTAGTCGCAGACTCGAAATAAAAAGTAGAGGCACAAAATTGACAGAAAACTTCTCATTCAAAACCATTAAAAACTCTAACATCTATTGCATATTATATATTTTGTTTTATTAATCTAACCAATTGTTAATTATTTTTAGTTAACCAATTTCAATTCAATAAATATTATATATACAATACTAATCAGGGAAACATTTATGATCTATCTATCTTTCTGTCATTGTTTTCTTTCTCTTACCTAGCAAGTGGCACGTGGCACTTGGTAGTGTGGGATTGGGTTTGGGGGAGGAAGGGAAAGGGAGGGGGTCCATGTATTGGATAAAACAATTTTTTAAAGCTTTATCAGTGCAATGCTTGGTATTGAGCGTGTGTCTGTCAAAAACTTAGAGTGATTCTTGCGTGGGTCAGCCGCACCGCCACGTGGTGCGGCAGGCCAATCATTCCCCTAGAAGGGGGGTATTTTGGGTATTTCACATTTAAAAATCAGGGACAATTTCGGAACAAAGAAAAAAAATTCTGAGATTTGATTGGACAGCCGCACCGTAGCCGCGGCTACCCGCACCTAAGAATTGGCCAAAAACTTAAGGAGGGTCCGGACCCCGCCGGACCTAAACATAGCTCCGCCCCTGCTTTTTGGTAACACATGCACTTATTTCCTAATTAGGAGTGGTAGTCAAGAGGGATGAATGTGAATACAAGATATTTTGTTCCAGTTATCTCCTGTTCTACTTTCGGTCATAGTTTGCACTCGGCAAAATATGTGAGCTGTTTCCGGCTCCAAACCTAAACATATCAAATACCTGAGAAAAAAAAAAAGGTTCACGGGAATGAAAGATATCATACTGCCATGAATATACACCATAAAGCAAGAATACACCATTCGTATACAACAACAGTACAGGGGGCAACAATGGCCCCCTTGTTCTTCCGTTTTTGGAAATTCCGTAAGTAGGTACAACCAGACAACTTTGATCTATTTCCACATATTGTTTTTTTGTTTTCAAAATCACCTATGACATTCACTATTCATATTCAAAACAAAATACACAAATGCAAGACTTAGATGTTTATGGTGGCTTCCCATAGCCGAAGCTGGCCCTTGCGATCACCACTGCATATCCTTTTTCTCTCAAGGTCCGTAGCAACGCATCTTACCTGGATAGCAAAAGATAGGGAGAAACTAATCATCAACCACCAAATCAATAAAATATCTGCCTAATCATTTATCACAAATACATAATGGTAACAGAACCGACTATTATGATCAGAAAGAAATCAAAAAGCATATTTGCTTCTAAGAATGACGTTGACCCAGTGCAGCAAAAGCAAAGCGCTGAGGATATTGCGTACCACAGCAGCTGTTCTTTGTGGTGTTCGGTATAGTTGCCACCCAGCCATTTTTGATCCCGTATTAGAGAAGCCGCCAAGTTTCTCTTGAGGCCGATGAAAAAGAGACATGGAATTATCAGCTGCTCCGATTCCTAACCAATGTTCCGCAGCATTGATGGACAATATAGCAGCAGTGTGAACAGTAACATTTTTTACACATCTTATACCTCCTGCATATACATAACAGTTAGTTGCACGCACAAAAATAAACCGAATCTAGCATAATGTTCAATGTCGGTTGAATCATCCCCAAACATAGCAATAGCTTTATGAATATGCATAAATATCAATTGACTTGTTCAAAAGTCCACATCCATATACAAGCATAAAATAATACTGAGTATTCACTCAAATTCATGGATAAACATTTAAATTTTTAATTAGTATATTATATCAACTTACAATAATGGTAAGTCAAAAACACAGTTTAGGGCTAATTAAAAATTGATTACCAAGATAGACTGAACTAATGCTGATTTATTTTTACCTATTGAAGTGAATATTAATCATCCCTTGACTTTTCAGTGAAGTCTCTGCTTCTGATTATTGAAAAACTAAATATCTAGACTTTTTTTCTTTGAAGTGGAGAAGATAAATACTTAGACTAAACCCATAGAAAATTAATATCAAAGAATAAGAGAGAACAAGGGTCAAGAGACTGCTAATGTACCTTCCACATTTTCCCAAAAGCGAAGTAAGCCATCTGTTGAACCTGGAATCAGAGATCAGATATTACAGTTCTTATTCATATTGGCCGAAGTGTGAAAAGTTAGCTACCAAAAAGCAACCTAGAAAATTAATGATAAATCATGCAAACCAGAGTAGTGCATAAGCGAGTTTTATATACAATACATACCTGTGATTATTCCTCTGTCAAGTGTGGAGTACTCAACGGATAATATTGGGCCAGCATGGCATGCAAGAACAGCATCACATGTTCCTCTGGAAATGGACCACATTCTTGCAGTCCAATCATCACTACCAGTAACCACTGTGTCCCCCACCATTCTAATTGACCTATATTGGCATATATATTTGGCTTACTTAATGCTAATCAAGAATAAACAGGCTTAAGAAGAAGAAGAAGGAAAAAAAAAATGGTAAGCTTCTTTAGCTCACCGGATCCATTTTGTGTGCCCTAGAAGCTTGTGCATTTGCCTACCGGCACGAATGTCCCAAATGTTAGCAATGCTGATCAAAAAAGAACTCAATGGATTAATTTCAAGGATTTAGTTGGACAAATTATTTTATTTCAAAATTTAAAGAAGCAATGGACCATTGTGAATTTCAATGTACATACGCATCTCTACCACCAGCAGCTAGGATTCCTGTGGAGTCATCATATTCCATGCATAGGACGGCACTAGAGCAACGACCAACAGTTGCCACACAAGTATCAGTTCTAACATCCCACATTTTAACAGTTCCATCATGAGCAGCAGTAAGGACACGTTCCCCTGACAGCATGCGAGCACAGCTAATCTACAAGGCCCGACAACATCTACTAAGTTTTCATGTATTCCTAGTATTAAATATCAATGCTGATGGAAATAATGGTCATTTTCTTGTGGCATATATCCCTAAACCCTACACACTAAACCTTTCATCACATATAGTGACAACTATGATCACAAAAGTTATCTCACCACCAAAGTGATAACAAAAAAGGTAAAAAAACAATACAAAGAAAACTGAGAGCGCATGGTAAATATAAGAGGACACCTCTTCAGCCAGTTCATGTTTTATGTTTCAACTTCATTGGTACACGTTCCAGATGAAACAATTGAGTATGTCTGTTTGATTATCTTTGGAGTCTATGCTTTCCTTCTTGGTTTAAGGATAGAACTATAACTGTGATTAAATTGCGCCTACAAAATATGTTGCCTACTGTCAATTATACTCTCCGCTCTGCATAAACATCTGTGGTCTGACAACTAGTAACGTAAGAAGCAAATAAGTAAGATAACCTGTGCATCATGGCCTTTCAACTCTTCTAGAAGCTGAGTAGTTTGCTTATCCCATACTAAAACAGATTGATCATCTGATCCAGATACCACCTTTCCTCGATCCGAACTTATTGCACGGATGGTTCTGCAAATAAGGCCAAAACCAAAAGAATGAGAGAAAGGAAACAAAGCTAACTCTGATTAGTCATTACAGCAAATGGTACAGCCGTTAAAAAGAAAATGTAAAATGGAACCCACTGGCATTAACAATAATTTATAATATTGTTATTTGTTTTATTTGTTGTGTTTAAATTGGTTATCTTATCTGTACTATAATGATAGCAATAACAATAAGAATAGTAAAAAGAGAACCTACCTTGTGTGTCCTTTCAGGGTTGCCCGAAGTTCGTTACCACGAAAACTAGGATCCCAGATCTTAACCTGAAAGATTGCTGAAAGAATTAATATAACTCTTTACAGGATAGACTCTTGTGAATGGAGTTGTATGGTAGAAGCAACTAAAAATGCGAAGCTCACCGTGCAGTCTGTGCTCCCACTGATGAAGAAACCTGCGTCTTCACGGTCACCCACTAGATCCCAAACTTCCCTCCTTGTTACACAATGTAGAGCAGTGATAGGGCCAGTATGGCCTCTAAGTACTCGAACATTGGTTTGGGTTTTCTTCTGTCCAGCTGCAGATAATTCTCGCTTACGAGATGTCCCATTTTCATTTGTAGCTTCATGACAAGAAATTATGGTGATGTATCGAAAAAACATCAAATGCAAGCAACTAATTTTAGCAACTGAAATACCTGAAGAGCCACCATCAGAAGTCCATTTGCGAACACGACTGAAAGAGTTTAATCTGGTTGAATTATCCCTGCTGAACATGCTCTGAACCCAGCTCCTCCCAACACCGGAGGCCTCGGCAGGTTGCTGACTCTCAACTGCGGCATCTTTTGAACGTGGAGATGCTAATCCATGAGACATGGATTGGGCCTTGAAAGAACTGATTCCCCAGTAACCAATTCGTAGTTGTTGAACATGCGACAATAACCCCCTCAGCTTTATCTGAAAACCAGTGAAAAAGTTAAGGAACATCATCAGTTTATGAATTCAAGTGGAAAAGTGAAAGAAGAGGAAGGGGCAATAAAATAAAATAAAAAACACAAGGATACTACTGTAACTTGAGTAGAAACCAAAAGGAAACAAAAAATTTACTTACAAATTGTGTGTATCCAATGTTGTTCTTCTCAGCTATTGTTTCAATCATGTACCATGCATCAAGATCAGGAAGTCCTAGTCCAGCCTTCATGATGATATAAACCAAATTTGTTATTATTATTCTTTTATGCTCATATTACAAAAAGTAAAGGAAATAATGAAGAGGTGCCAGGAGAAGTATAAATAGAGAAGAAATACAGAACCATGTGTAATTCCACCAAAGATAGCTGATCAGTCACCAAAGAGGCATAGTTGGCCGACCTGTAACAACAATAGATGATAACAGTAAGCAAATACTACTTTGCAACAGATAACATTTCACATGGCGCCCTAGAAGTTTCTTGTTTCTTGTGCACTAAGCAGGAGAGTAAATAATATTGTGGCATAGTGATCTAAATGACAACAAAAGAAAAAGAAATACTTATATAGTATCCTCAGCTTCAATGGTACATTTTAATGTCAAAATTCTTAGTAACCAGATTCTTGATGTTTGTAAATAATGGTATTTTCAAGACATATAATGAATTATTCACTGTTTTTCTGATTAGTCTTGGTTTTCCTAACAATCTACCCAAAAAAAAGAAGTGTATGGGAGTAGGAATTGACAGATATTGGGACCAAATTGTACTGTCAATTTCAATTTAATTGGATGAATAAAAAAATTTCATTGAACAAATCAAACATGACAAACTACGCAGTGGGGCAAGACCACCTATAAGGCTATGAACATTTAATCGCTATAATTTGCATTCTGTGCACCCAAAAGCCCGTCCAATTTATGAGATGTTTAAACTTACAGACACAGCATAAGTGTGCACTCATGCAATCACAAAATATCAGATAGATCATAAGTGCAGAACACAGGATTGAGTAGTCTAAAAGATAAATAGTCTAAAATTCTTACTTGTTTGAAGACCGTTCCATTAGACAGTCAAAGTAGCTTTCCCAGAAACTGCAATGATAAAAAAATAAATGATCAGTTTTTCATTAGGAGGGGGGAGGGGGGGGGGGGGGGGAGACCGATAAACATTAGATAGAGAGTTCTCTAACATAAACAGTGAACCATCAGCCCACTTCATAATTAACTAATAGGACAAATAAACTGTAGGGCAATTAGAATAGGATGAGATGGCAAATTTTAGATAAGTTTAGGTTTCATGTGCTGCTAGCATGTTTCTTATCAATAATATATCATTCATTCGTTCCTCTCACAATTCTTATATATCTCTGCACTGATGATGAATTCCAACAAAACCATTCGGTTTACTTAGTTACACCTGATATTATATAATAGTTCTGTAGCTCTGAACACCAAAGGAGACTGAAACTGTAATGACTTATTCCATGTTCTGCAACTGATCGACACATATAAGACCTTTTTTTTTTCAATTTGAGGTTTGACCTAAGCATTAAAATTGATAATGTGATGGTCCAACAAGAAGAATTAACAACTGGTTTTTAAAACGGATAAGCAAAACTTATAGACCATCACAATCAGTTGTTTGAAGAAACTGGGGCCAAACGACTTGTAACAACATACCGTAATTCCTCCCAAATGGACAAAGATATAAGATGACGCTGAACATAATCTGAAACATTATTTCCATCCTTCTTAAACATTTCAGCAGACACTTCAAGGGCATCTCTGATGGTCATCCAATCATTTCTGGACGTTGCACGACTGATAGCTGTTTTCAGCTGAACTTAAACATAAGTTAGTGTCCAGATAAGAAATAACAGATTAACAAAAATTACAGTTTATACTCAAAACTGTGTAGGACGAAACTGTTATCTAGTTTAAAATGGGAACAGGACATGTTTTTTCCTGAACTACAAAGTATCAACACTAGTAAAAAGAAATGATAAAATCAGTGAAGAACAATTGAAAACATAACTATGGCTTTTAATGTTGCAAAATCTCAAACTATTATTATTCCTAAATCAGATCTCCTTTGAATATTGAGTTTGAATTTGTACCAGTTCCTTCACAGCAATAAATTGTTCTTCAGTCAACTGACAGTGCCATCCCTGAGAGCATATAAAACCACTATTAATATACTTAATGCTTTATGGATACTTCTGGAAGGCAGAGAGAACCATGAATGCTTTCAAGAGCAACATACCGAATTTATGTGCTCCCTTATACATTCAACAAACCCACTGCCACCAATTCCTTCTGCATCAGATTCAATTAAAGCTGCAGAGACAATACATTAATGGACAGGCCGTTGGAAAGGTCAAGCAAAATATATTTTCAAGAACTAGACATCAGAAGTTTGCCTCATCATAAGACACGTGAGAGTTCATTACTCAAAGAGGCATACCAAGGATTGTTCCATATTCAAATGAAGAAAGAGGATCATCAGTAGGTCCCAGTTTTAGAAGACGCAGCCACAGACCCTGCTTATCAAACATAATTACATTATTTTTTTTAATAGAACATAATTACATTATTATATACCAAGAATTGTAATTGTCAAAAGGACATCCATTAGCATTAAGCAACACCCAGACAGAATCAAGACCATCAATCCTATATTTCTAATTCTCTTTTGCTTGTAATCTTGAAAAATAATCAGAAATCAAATCATTTACATTTCTTAAAGACTGTCTTACTAAAATCAATGAATAGTGACTAAATAGACCAGAGTTTGGTGTACCACATTAAACAAATGATGTAGCAGTTGATGGGCATTTAAACATTTAACAATACTAAAGGGACCAAAAGATTGCAGCCAATGTTTAAAATGCCCCATCATGTGGTACCAAAATGTGGTCTGCTGAGCATTGTCCAAAATAAAATTTATAAACCTTTAGAACATTGATAACATTATCGTAAAAAACAATGGTCGACCCACATTCTAACAGTTTAAGTTTCCTGAAACAGTGGTAAAAAAAGGGTTGAGATATGAAAAACCATTAAATCCCGAGTGCATATCTCTGCAACTGCATACTAAATATGGCCTATATTTACTGCGTAGGTAATATTTACTAAAACAGTATTATTGATTCACAGTTATGTTGTCAATATTTCTGGAATAAAAATTAATAATAATAAACTCCTACTATTAGCTGATAGTTTAGCATCGTTAACTACATAATTTTTTTTACATCTAGTCAATAACTCTTTCAAAAGAAATGATAATAAACTACTAGTATAAGGTCATAATTTGCATGATTAACGATGTACATTAATTTATTTTGATCCAATCTGTAAAACCAATAACAGATTAATAATGTAAAACAGGACAACAATGGCCAAACACAAATGCACATAAGTATGTAAATTTAACCCCAAAAATAAAAAATAAAATAAAATAAAATACAAACACTGTACCTGCAGCTTAACTTTTATGTCCAAAACCATACATTCCCTTTCAGCCTGAATAACCATTAACCAATATTACATTAGTTAATGAAAGCTCTAAAGTACAAATTCACCTTAGTGGATATCATGTTGAAGGAGTATAGGACTTACAGCCCGCTCCAATGGAGTTAGAGTTTCTGATTTGGGGTCTTTACCAGGAAGGACAGAAGGTGAGCTGAGAGAGAACCAAGGAAAATTAGAAACAGCATTAAGATGTATTTTAATCAGCCTGCAACTCTATAAAGCAATTTTATTCATCATATTCAACTTCAAATGGCCATCTCTTTTGGCTCCCTTGCGAGCCAAGATGAATGTAACTGGAGTCCAAAATCCAATTACTCCAGTACTCCCAAATGAATGCAAGAGAAGATTTATTACATATATTGCCACCATTATTCACCATGCATCAAACTACTTGCTTGCAAACTACTCCTATGAAATGTGATTGCCTTTATTGTATAGCAGGAATTGGTAGCGAAGGTTTGTGCTTTGTAACAATTATTTACTGTCCATGGATCCAATTACAATTTGTCTCCTATAGTTTTCAGATATTTCAAAGATTCCCACATCCCTTACAGCTCTAAAGCATATTTATTTCCAGATTGACTGAAAACAACAATAATGAACAAAATGTGATATTTATCTACAATAGCGTACAATTTATACCTAGCAGATAAACCACTTGCTGCAGCAAGAATTTGCTTCCTCTTTTCTTCTTCCTCTTCTGTCCTAATGTTTGAGGGAAACCTGTCATAAGTGTATGTGCCACCTGACCCTAAGAATCCAGAGAAAAGGAGATAAAAATAAACACCATAGCAAACTTAAACTATCTGGAATATTTTCTTCTCTTCATATTTCTTGGAATCTTAGATCAACAGCAACATCAAATGTACCTGATGTTCCCACATCTGTGTCCGCAATTGTTATAATCTCAGGCTCAACTGAATTTGAAGGAAGAATTGAAATAGGATTTTGGCCCCTTCCCAGTGCATCTTGTAACTTGTCAAGTAGATTATTGTTGTTTTCATCAGAACCCAAACCTCTTTCCAGATAATCCATGAAACCATGTGATTCCAAAAATTGTGTCAACTGTAAATACCAACAAAGAAATAAGTATACCACTAGCAGCGGAAGGTCATATTTTCAAAAAAATTAAAAGCAAAATTAATAAGTGATACTAATAATTAAAAAAATTGCATTATGCACGCGCATATTTTCGTTCTGACTGACAATAAGAATAGTAATTAAATTACAATTACAACTAATAATCACAATAAGACAATCACAATTACAACTAGAGTGGTAACAACAACTACTATAATCATGAGTATAGCTATTATATGTAACCCATAATTAATCAAAACAATCAAAGATCAAGAGGGGTGCTATGAACAAGAATACCATGGGTTCTGGGGGTTGCTGAGTTGACCGAGAGCGCATCTTCAAGAATGCTTGAACATTGAAGACGTGAGTAGCAGAAAGTTCCTTCGGGTCCAGAACAATTTAACCAAATAAATTTCAAGGAATCTATAAATATGAACTATTAAAACCAATTCACGTAACATCGGAAAAAAGATAAAGAGCTTCATACTATGAAGTTCCGATAGCCACTTAAAAGTGATGCAAAGAACTTTAAGAACACTAGCCTGCACAAGAAATCAAAGGCAAGGAATAAGAACCCAAGCTATAATGTTGCATACAAAGTATAATCTGTTCACATGAGTACTTACCATTGAAATATATATAAACGAGAAATTGCTATCTAAGGATATACTGCATGTCTAATCAAAGAAAGGCATTTCTAGTTCATATTCCAAAATAAGCGGAAAAGACTAACATCAAAAGAGTGTATTCTTGGATTGCTTTGAAATTCTGAAGATAATATTATAATTAAATGCTCTCGAATGTGTAGAGGCACTGATTTAACTATTTGGTGCTTCTGATTATGTGGAGGTACTGAGTTAAGCAAGGAAAAAAATGGGTGGGGTTGGCTGTCATCTTATAACAGAACTTCAACTAGACAATAGAAGTGTTGCCCTTACAAGGCATCAACATCATAGATTTTACATGGACAAGAAAATGACACCATCCATCAAATCATTCTACCGAAGTGCTTATACAATTGAGGGAAGTAATAAGGACTTCATAAAGATTTGACTTGGCACCCAAGCTTACCTAAGTTGTAGGTCATGATCCTCTCCCCAAGGTTTGTTGCCAAGTTTAGGATATTGCTCGGATGAACTGAAAACACCATCCTTCATCAGATCTATCCCCACAACATTGGGATACAATAGCTGCGTTATTTCCTGACGCAAACAGCTTAGTTCTGGCTCGGGAATAGAAGGTATATCTTCTGTTGTTGTGATACGATTGAACTCAAGGTCCACAATAACTACCTAGAACCACAGCGAAAGACAACAAAACAAACAATACACCAGTTTAGTTTCTTGTGTGGTAAGAATTTGCAATCTTTAAAGACCCTGAAACTAGAATTCACAGAAAACAAAAACAAAACAACCCGGGAAAAATGCAGTTTGAGGGATTTGCAAAGCTGTAAAGAATATAAACGCTAAGCAACAAATACCATACCATGATGGATACTTGCCCAAATACAAATAGAATCAAGAATCAGAATCAATTTAAAAGGGGCTTCCCAACATATTGTAATTAGCATGAACGTTTCATATACATAATAGAAAAAAATTGTTTTCTCTTCATTATTTAAAGAAAATTTCCATTTCCACCGTCGCATAACCAATTATTCATGATTAACTAGATCATTGATCTACAGAAAATATCCAAGTACATTGATCTACAGAAAATATCCAAGTACCAAATAAACCCTCTATAAAAACCTCTTCAAAAGTAGAGGAAGCTCTTGGAAAGAGCAAAGAAAAAACCTGTTTTTCTTCTGTAAAGAATTCGTCCAATATTTTAGGACCTAATCTTACAATAAAAAATAAAAAAATAAAAAAAAGTGCATAGAGTAGTTTTATGTTGCTAAAATAGATAAAAACAGAATACATAAAAACTACAAATATATTTTTCAACGAATATGTATAAACAAAAATGCAGTTTCTTGAAAAGAACTTACACCATCCATTGCTAGAGTAGATGTATCAACACCAGAATGAAGACCCATCATATACGGCGTAGGGGCATCAATATAGTCTACTCCACTGAAAAAGAGTAACGGAATGTAGACTTGCTTCCACATAAAAAAAACATGCACAAATTAGACAAGAGTCAAAAACAAGAATTATCAGAAAATACTAAAGAATTAGCAATTTCATTATTCAAATATAGATATATTTGAAAAGAGAAAAGCTATATTCGTTGGAGAAGAAATGAAATCTTTATTAAAGAAATAAGGGAGATCATAATACAAAATGGACAAGAAGTCCATCATGCACAAAAGACCTAGAGCAAAAAGAAAGCCCACTAAACCAGCCTAAGCCTACAAGAAACAAACTAATTGAAGCATATGTGTTGAGCAACATCTTTGCCAGGGAAACAAAAAGCAGTTGACTAAGAATGAAGCTTACCTGCCACCGAAATGGATAAATTAAATAGCAAATGGCTTCTGATGCAAGGGTCAAAAGTGAATATCTGCCAAAAGTAGGACAAAAAGTTAACTAAAGGACGCGGGAGTACACAGCTGAGAAAGCAAGATGAGAACTTGTGTCAGATTCATACTTGTGTGATCGGATCAAAATCCTCCTTTCAAGCAGCACGGCTGTGAAAAATTTAATTAAGTTGTCAACATCTAGACACTGTACCAACGGCTGAAATGATATCTGCATGAATGAAATGTAGTACATGACAACCACGTCAATATTCGACAGCAGCAACAAGTGCATTTACAACCAGCAAAATGTAGAAGCACACAACTGAGAAAGCAAGAAGTAGTTAGAGGCTGTACATCAACATAAGGGAGCCCATCCTTCGGTGGAGTCTCCACAGAAAGCAGACAATTGTCGATAGCAAACAAAACTCGATCTTTTCCAGGAGTAGGCAGAGGTACATTGGATACCATAGACGCAATAATATCCCATAATGGTTTGCTGTAAATATTGCAGAAACGTCAATGCGGCAGGAGTATCAAAGACCACCAAAACTTACCACCAAGAGATTCTTACCTGCTTCCACTAGAGGAAAAACACAGTGCAAACAACTCCTCCAGTACATTTTTAAGTAAACGGAGACTAGGTGACCGCGAAACTAGACAGATACATTTGTCAGCAAATGAATTTGCCGGTATACAATAAGCTTCAGCAATATCCTCACTGACCGGATCCCGGAAAGCAATGCAACTAACGTAGATTTTTGACCCATCACCCTCTGCACCGAATTACGAACCGCATTTAGAAAGAGTATTGCTAGGCTACATGCACGAAAACTAACTCCAGGAACAGAAGAAAATTTACCGAATGGCTCTATTTTAAGGTTTGTTTAAGCATACTAATCGAAACAACCACTCATCTAATGGATCAAACTTCTGCTAAAGCTTCATCCTATCCTAATTAATCTCTGTTCTAGCTTCTAAGCAACAACTCCAACTTGAACTACGAAATATCTATATCCGATTCCTCCAGTTCAATAACAGTAAACGACATCGTTTAATAGCACAATGCAAAGAGTCCAGAGCTCAAGGCATGCATACCAGTTAGAACAATGGGATAGCTCCGTGGAAACGTCGTCGCATCACTGGAATCAAATCCTGAGGAGTAGAACGAAACGCCAGCCGGTAACACACACTGAAAAACCACAAGAGAAATTGAACAGTCCGATTCCGGCGACAGAAAACAAAGCAAAAACCGGCGTCGTTTTTGTTACTACTTACGGTGGGGAGCTGAGGCGGCGGAGGAGGGTAGAGAGTGTGGTTGGCGGGAGGGAACTGGTCGAGCAAAGACGGCAGGTACATTTCGGCGAAGCCGTGGAAGCCTCTTGCGCCGTCGAGGGTTCGGATCTCCGGTCCGATACCGCAGACAACGAAGTGCTCGAAGATCTGAGCCATTGGATTGGGTCAACGATCCTCTCTCTCTCTCTCTCTCTCTCTCTCTCTCGAATCGGAGAGAGGGCTCTGAGATTGCTTATGATTCAATTCATTTCAATCTCGGGCTTATGATTCGTAGTAGTAAACTCGTAATGATTGTTTTACCAGAAGCAGAGTAAGTTTTCGGATCTTCATTATAACTGTAAATCGGTAAATTTGAATCGATCATGATTTCACTTTTGCGCTGGGAGTTTGTACGCAACTACGTGATGATACCATTTGGGTCGGGTCGAAGAGGGTGTCCGAGTCTAAATTTGGGCCTAATTGCAGTCGGCTCAATAGACCTGCGCCTATGTCCCCAATTTCATGGCCCATATAGGGGAAAAAAAACACCTATTTTTCATAGGATTTTTGTCCATTTACCCCATTTTTAGGGATTTTTTTCTCACTTACCTCATTAAGTTTTTTTAACCCACTTACCCAAAACACTCAAAGGAAGTGTTTCCTAATACCCCATTAATGTTTTTTGTTTGTTTTTTTTTTAGTACCATTTTACCGGTCACCGGCCGCCAAATTTAGGTCAACTTCACCGGATTCCAGCGATCGATCGCCGGATTCCCGTCACCAGCTGCCGGAATCCAGTCACCGGTCGCCACTCGCCAGACTTTTCTGAAAACCTCGCCGGAGGTCCCCAAAGAGGTCATCAGAAAGGTTTATTTCCCCAATAGACGTCTATTGCCCCCCAATAGAGGGGCAATAAACCTCTATTGCCCCCAATAGACGTCTATTGTCCCCCAATAGAACTTTCGGTCGCCGGAATGGAAACTAATTTTCCTAAAATTAGATAAATAAAACTTTGATTAAAGAAAAAAAACGAGGAGATTACATCAATTCAAAACGTCTATTGCCCCCCAATAAATTTTTAACAGGCCTCTATTGCCCCAATAGAACATTTTTTTTTTCTTTTTCATTTTGGGCTTCTGAACCAATTTACTGCAAAAAAAAAAATTGATTTGGGCAACCAAAGAAAAGCTCTGGGCACCAAATCGTCGTTCTCCTCCGCTACCGGCATACCAGATCAATGTTCTCCTTTGCCACCGGCCTGTGTCGAGCACCGGAGGTCGAGCTCGAGCACCAAATCTCGCCGGAGATGAGCTGCGATTTTGATTTCGTGATCGGCGAAGCCAAGCAACCGACGACTTCCGTCTTCAGCACGAACTCGCCGCCAACGATGGATGGCACGAACTCCGAGCTCGCTACACGAACCAAAACTCCGACCTAGCTGCACGGAGGTGACATAAATGAACTCCGAGCTCGCTGCACGAGCTCGCCGGTTGTACGATCGATGGCACTCGTCGCCGTCTTATGGGCTGCACGAACTCGTCGCCGTCTTATGGGCTGCACGAGCTCAAGTTTCTGGGCAGCACGACCATCGCCGGCTGAGAGAGAGAGAGAGAGTCAGATCATAGAGGAGAGAGAGTCAGATCGGAGGGGAGAGAGGAGAGAGAGCTTGATGGCATATAGTGTAATTTATTAATTTGACTGAGGGTAAAATTGTCTTTTTAAGTTAAATTGGGTAATGGGGAATAAAAATCTGTTGCTAGGGTAATTGAGATAACTTTGGCTCATTTTGGTGCTTTATATATATATCTGTGTGTGTGTGTGTGTTCAAGTAAATCTCTATATTGTGTCTGGCCCAAACTCTATGTTACTTGACCTAGTGGTAATAGGGTTTAGTTAGATAATCTCGGAGAATCTTAGAGATTCATATTCAATGTATGATTATCTTTCCTTGTATGATTCAGATTATATGCCTTGTAATCCTCTATATAAAAATGCCCTTATTATCAATGAGAATACACAACAATTTTCTCTCAATTCCCGTTTCGCTAAAACACGTTATCAGCACGAAGCCCTAACCCTGAAAACCGTAATTTCATGGCCCTCAAATTCTTGCAATCACTGGTCCACATATAAAAGCCCTCAGCCACAGGAGCCCAGAACCGGCGGCGGATTCCCAAGAACCGGCCGGAATCACCCAGAACCGGCCGTCAGAAGTTACTAAACCGGAGAAATTAGCCTCACCCCTGTGCCTGCCCTGCGCACATCTGCCAAGTCACCGCGCGCATCTGCCGAGCTCCTGTAGACATATGTCGACAGATCCTGCCCCAGCCCCCTCACAAGCCCACGCGCGCCCCTGCGCTCGACAGCCCCACGCACATCTGTCGAAGCCCCGCGCACCCCTGCCGAGTCCTGCGCGCAGCTCCCCGCAACTAGCCTCGCTAGCTGTCGACATCTGCCGACAGCCTTCGCACAGGCCTCGCAGCAACCCTGCAAGCACCGCACAGCAGCCTTGCAGCAGCTCCGGCCAGCGACCACTGCCGACTTCCGGCCACCTCCGGCAGACTTTTCCGACAATTTTTCCTGCACTTTTCGAGGTAAATTTTTCTAAAAGTTCCCGTTTTTGAAGTTTTTATCATTTTCTCTTCTTTTTCTCGGGGACTTGCAACCTCCCTTCTTCTACCCCCCCCCCTTTCTTCTTCATAGGGGAGACCAAAAAGCCGAATTGTGGGGGTTCGTGCTCACTCCAAGATTGGAGCTTGGAGAGTTCTCCAAACTTAGAGTTTGTTGAGATAAAATTATCGACCACAAACATCATTGTTTCGATCTAATCCAACCCCTCTTGGAATCGAATTTCTTGGAAGCGACTACGCTTAGAATTTTTTATTGTTTTCGTGGTAGCCTATTTCGCTCCTAAACTAACCCTATTTTCTTGTTATTTTTCAGGATGAGTAACCTGAACAAGTTGAGCTTCGCTCCACTAGAGACAACAGGCGCAGGATACCACAAGTGGGTCCGTGATGTACGCCAGCATCTTAAGGCTGATGAGATCCTGAGTACGATCCAAGAGCCAAGTCAGGACATGCTTACTCCTCAACAAGCTGCTGCTTTTGAAGCAAATAGAGCTACGAGATAGGCGAATGAAGCTAAAGCATTGAACAAATGAAGCAAGGCCACATCAAAGGCGACAACACCAAGCACATATCGCCCAAATTCTTCTATAATCAGCAACAACAGAAGCTCCTCAAGATCAAAGTGAACCAGGTTCGATCTGAGGACAATGTGGCAGACTTGTTTACTAAGTCATTGCCCAAATCCACGTTCGAGAAACATGTGGCAAGAATTGGCTTGCGAAGGTTATCTGAACTCCCATGATCGTAGTCATCAGGAGGAGGCGCAAACATCAAGGGGATATGTCTATGTGTTCATCTTGAAACGTGAATGGTGTGTTGTGCTCTTTTTCCCCTTCGACCGAGGTTATTTTTGTCCCACTGGTTTTTTGTTACTCGACAAGGTTTTTAGGAAGGCAACGAGAGAAGCACCGAGTTTGGGCGACACAAAGAGGAGTGTTCAAGTAAATCTTTATTTTGTGTCTAGCCCAAACTCTAGGTTACTTGATCTAGTGGTAATAGGGTTTAGTTAGATAATCTCGGAGAATCTTAGAGATTCTTATTTAATGTATGATTACATTTCCTTGTATGATTTAGATTATATGCCTTGTAATCCTCTATATAAAGAGACCCCTATTATCAATGAGAATACACAGCAATTTTCTCTCAATTCTCGTTTAGTTGACACTAGTTGTCATTTGACCCTTTTCAGCGCTGCTATTCTTCAAGCGTCCCAAGCTTCCAATTCTAAATCTCAACTAATTGATTAGTAATTCATTAAATGATTGTTGTCGTCATGACCGATTATCTTTTTCAGGTTGTTGATCCAATTAGTTAAGTCGGGCCTAATCTCTACTAAATGGAGGTGCTTTTTTAGTGCCAAAGGATTTCACTAAAATATAAAGTGTCTAAAATACTTTTCTAAGATGTCATTTTAAATAAAAAATAAATAAAAACTCAAAATGAAATTATCTTAAGGGTAATGACCAAAAAAAAGGACTTTGAATATTAAAAAATTGAAGAAATACGAGCAACTTCCACGTTTTTTTTTTTTTTTTATAACAAGACATGCAACGAGTGCTAATACTAATAAAGCTTATTAAATTCAGTTGACACGTATTTCCGTAGGATCTCAAAATACCAAATTTATACCACACACATGTTGGCATATATACAGAATATGTAATACCCGCAATTTTCCATTTCGTCTCGTGAAATTGTGCGAATTGATTAAAGTGCTTTTGCACGAATATTACCCGAAATAATTCAACTTTTTGAATTATCGAAGTTTCGAAATATTCGTTTTAACAAAAGCTCGAATTGTGCGATTCAAGAAAAATCGACTTTTCTACGTACGGAATTTGGGAAAAACTTCCTTCATAAAAGTTGTAGAGCTCGTCGATATGATCGCGTGCATATGTCGAACGAAATTTTTGGAGTTCGTACGATTATGTTACGAATTTTGGAAATATGAGATTCTTTTTATAATCTCTTTTCCTCGGATTCTCTTTTAGAAATTTCTTTTTCTTCCTTTTCCTTTTCCTTTTCCTTTCCTCCGGGTCTCCTTCCTTCTTTTTCTTTTTCTCTTTTTTTTTCTTCTTTCTCTCTCTCGCTCGACCGAAACCGAAAACAGAGCAAAGGCTCTTCGGTCTCTCTCTACCTCCACCGGCCACCAAACGGCGTCGAACCACTTCCTTTTGCTTCGTCTCAGCCTTGCGCAGCTGCCAGAGGCAGCCTTGCACCGTGACACGGCCACCAGCGGCGGCGGGAAGCTCCGCCCGGTTTGAGCTCGTTTTGGAAACAAGCTTGATATCTCAAGCTACCGGTCACCAATCCTCACCAAAATCCATCCACAAGCTCGCCTCAACTTCCTGAAACTCCCAGAAGCAGCCTCACACGGCGGCGTGGCCCGTAGCAGTGGCTGCAAGTCAAACCCAACCAAGAACGAGACCGGAGCTATCGATCAAGATATCTCGAGCTGTAGTGCATCGTTTTGATTGATTCTTTTTCCAGTGGGTTCCCCTTGATGTTATTAACAACTCTCTAGAAGGCATCGAGGCCTGAAATTGAAGCTTTGACGTCGAAATCGAGCCTTGCCGGATTCTGCAAAATTCTGGAATTTTTCCGACCACCGAAGCTTTCGATCGGTATATCTCGAGCTACAGACCATATTTTTCTGTGATTCTTGAACCAGTGAGTTCTTCTTGAGTTTCTTAACAACTCTTCAGAAGGAATCGAAGCCTTAAATTGACGTTTTTACGTCGAATTGGAGCTCGCCGTTTTCTGCAGTTTCTCGCCGGTTTCTGGAAAATTCCGGCCACCTTCATACTGTTCAAGGTAATTTTCGACCCCTTCCGGTCATTTTCAGACTTCGTGCTAGTTATGAAAGTTGTCAAGCATGATGAGAGGAAGAAGAGCAGCCCGGCCCCGACACCATTGGTGGTGGTCGGCGGCGGCTCTGCCACTAACTCCGGCGGCCCTTTCCGGCCACCTCCGGGGATCAAAAATATGGTTTCTGTACATTTTCAGATTCTATATTTCAATACGATCATTTCGATATATTATACGCAATTTTTGGATATCGTATGATTAAGTTATGAATTTTTAAGTTTAGATCGATTTCGATCGTTAGATTTGTGATCTGTGAAGTTAGGACCGTCAGATGGACTTGTAGTTTTGATATGATGATCTTATGACTGTCCCAGTGGCTTTGTGTGGTCATGGGCGAAGATCCGACCGTTGGATCTTCGTGTAAATGCAAAACAGTGATTAGGAAGGCGATCCGTGAGGATCCGACCGTTGGATCATCATGTAATTTCAATCCGACCGTTGGATTGTCGTTTGATTATGTTTTTGAGTTATTGGCTAAGTTAAGGTCATGTTTGATTAGGTGATCGACGGTTTGATTTGGCGGACGATTCGTGAAATTGTATTTTGAGCTGTTAAGAAGACGCAGCGGGAATTTAGAGGTGAGTAAACCTCACGTGGTTCATATTACGAACCGAGTACCTTTAATTACTTTATTTTCTGTAGTAATTGTGTGAAAATATTTATGGAATAAATATTTGTTTTAAATCATATGGACTTGATCAACTACGGTCCATAGGTAAGTAAAATGATTTAATTATACAAAATGAATTTCATGATTTTCTTGTGTGAACTATAGTTGGTATTAGTGGTCATTCCTGAGTGGGTGATTACGTATATATATATATATATATATATATATTTACGTGATTATATGTGGAATGGTGTGACATTGAAGAGTGTGGAATTGTGATGATTTATTTATTATGGTTTGAAATTTGACTTATCATATTTATATGTGATGATCATGATTGATGAGTTCTTGTTAATATTCATGATTTACATTGGAGTATGTATAGAGTTGGAGAATGTAGGATTCTGAGGACGAGGTGTCCGAAGTTTGACGGTTATGGATAACCGGAGTGTTTGTGTACTGAGGACGGGGATGTCCAAAGTGCGACGGTTTATTATTAACCGAAGTTGTGTACTGAGGACGGGGATGTCCAAAGTGCGACGGTTTATTATTAACCGAAGTTGTGTACCGAGGACGGGGATGTCCAAAGTGCGACGGTTTATTATTAACCGAAGTATATGGTGCTGAGGATGGGGATGTCCAAAGCGCGACGGTTATAGTGTTAACCGAAGTATTTTTGCCGTTGCTTGACCCTAGGCCAAGGTGTCAGAGGTAACGAGGCAGTTAGAGCTCTAACGTATTATTGGGATGGACCAGAGTGGTGTTATGTGGGTTGGGTGTTTGCAGGACCAGTGTGGTGTATTGTGATTTGAGGATTGTGAAAATGTATTCCTTGTGGTTTTCCATGAGTGGTTTGATGTCTCTTTGCAGACGTAATACTGTTGAATTTTACTTGAATTGTAATTTAATAAATCAACAGTTTTTTCTTGTTTACTCATACTGGCTGTAAAAAGCTTACCGGGTTTTGTGTTGTTGCAACTCCCGGTACACTATTCAAATTGTGTAGCGGGTAATCCTACAGGACAGGAGAACCAGGACGGTGATCGTGCGGTTAGAGCAATGGTTATAGTTTTACAGCAATTGTAATAGTGAGGCGAGTTAAGCTCATTTGAGCATTACAATTTGATTTGGTGGGAGTGTGCTGTAATAAATAACTTGAGGATTTGGGTTATTGTAAATTTGAGAGTTGTGAAGTGTGGTTGTTTGTGAGAAAAAAATCCCAGGATGTTAGTTGTAATTTGTTATTATTCATGTTTCGGATTTGAATTGATTATTCAAAATTCGGGGCGTGACAGTTTGGTATCAGAGCGTAAGGTACATATTTGGTGATAATCAGTACCTCCCGAGTGATGGCCCGTCTGCAGCGGATCCCCATCATATACTCTTCGGTACTGGTATAATCATTGGGTATGTCTTAGTATGGGGTCTAGACAACGTGTAAGTCCGTAGGACGGTAGAGTTGTCTACTAAGCTCGTATTAGAATAAGTTTAGTTTCCGCGAGTTGTGATCTTCGAGGAATAGGAACCTCTGGATTTAACTCTGATGAGTCGGTGAGGTAGAGGTCGAGTCTGATGTAGGGACAGGATCTTTCTATGGAGACAGTTGAGGATGAGGTGGAGGCATTAGAGGTTGAGTTGCCTAGTCTACCTGTAGTTGATGTGATGGATGTTATTCTTGGGTTGAAATGGTGAAAGAGATTGAGACCCTAGGAATAGTTGAAAAGAGAATTGATCTCACCAACTCAAGATGATAGGAGTGTGAGAGATTATGAGACAGAATTCTCAAGACTATATTGGTGTA
Organism: Rosa rugosa; assembly: GCF_958449725.1. Taxonomy (NCBI): domain Eukaryota; kingdom Viridiplantae; phylum Streptophyta; class Magnoliopsida; order Rosales; family Rosaceae; genus Rosa; species Rosa rugosa. Next base: position 53,466,985 of record NC_084823.1, on the reverse strand, counting down.
CGAGTGTAGTGATGTAATTTGGGAGATACTTATGTTACCTTTAATAAGGGTAGTATGTTAAGTGATCATGGCATAGGTTGACTTTGTAAGTGAAGTGGTGGAGTTTGTGTAGCTTCTTTGAGTTATAACCTTTGAGGAATGGGAACCTTTGGATTAAACTCTGGTGGAGTTATTGAGGATGGTTTCCACAAAAAAAAACAGTATCCTTATGTGCATTGTAGTCGTTGGTTGTTGGGGTCATGGTGTTTGACCAATGCTTGTATCTAAAGTCGTTACGAGTATTTGACTAGTAGTTGTGATACTTTCCATTAGTTGGATATGCAGATGTTTTGAGTTGAAGAATACTTAGCAGTTATTGGTTGCTTAGTGATGGAATTGTGTTATAATGGAGCATTCATTCATGCTCAGTTGTTTGGTGTTTAGGATAGCTACTATATATTAGCTAAATGTCGGGGTGTGGTTTGAGGTCTGCGGATGGTATTGGAAATTATTGTGGAGTGCTGCTTCACTGACTATTGTTGAGTAGTAATGCATAATTCGTTGTTACTATGATGGATTTTGTGTATGGTTGACTTATGGAAAGATTGATATGACCTCGTGATAGGATTGACTGTGAAGAGACATTGTGTTGATGTATGAGCTTAGGTAATAACGTTGTTTTCAACTCTAGGAGTGCTAGGGTTGTATAACTAATTTATGAGGCCAGATACTGTTGTGAGGACAGATTATGGATTATGACGTGGTTAGTGTGAAGTGCTATAATCACAGAATTTTGACCACTAGATGTTGACTTACCACCAAATGAGCAGTGAGGTGATTCGTGGGTGAGATACTGAGTGTTGTACTAGTATCGATTAGTGGATGCTAAGATGGTACATATTGCTTGTTGAAGCAATTGATAGATGGAATGATCGAGATTTTTTTTTAGAGTTGTAAGTGTAACTCTAAAGATGTGGGTTTTTCCTAACTAACTCAGGAAGTGTTTAGCTTTATCAATCCCTAATTCTAGCGACGAAATTATTGTGTTTGGTTTGACTCAGAGGATACTAGCTTGACCTCTGTGTGACTTAATTGATTGCTAGGTTTTGAGTGATTGTTTTTATTGCATCATTATGAAAGATGTGTGCAGCAGAGTTCTCGATGGTTTTGAAAAGAGTATTGAGTGACCAAGGTTCGATCCTTGGTGTTGTTGTTGGTTAAACAAAAAGAAAAGAAAACATGCACACAATCTTATTGATTTTATATTACAAAAAGGGAAACGAGGACTATTCTATACTAAGCCTAGTCAGCAGCTCCGGATGGGTTGAGGCTGAGCTCAAGAGAAACGTTTGAGCCACTGTGGTAACCGCCTGAGCCACCAGAATAGTAACCAAATGCGCTACCTTCCTCGGAAGTAGTCTTCAGGTTACCAAAGACGTCCTCGCCGTGCACGGGGAACAGAGGAAGAGTTTGAACCTCCTGGTGATCTCCTCCTCGTTGTTGTAGGGATGTTTGTCCTCCTGTTGTGCCAAAAGAGTTGTACTGGTATTAGTGTTGAAGTGTGAGGAAGATTATGAAACAAAATTTAAATCAAGAAATCCTTCATTACCAGTAGAATAGGTGGAACCAAAGTTGAGATCAATGGATCTACCATCATCAGTAGAACTAGTGGACCCAAAATTGATGTCGATGGATCCACCAGCTGGCCCAAAATTGATGTCGATGGATCCACCAGCACCAGTAGAACCAGTGGACCCAAAATTGAGATCGATGGATCCACCAGTACCAAGAGAACTAGTTCCCATGGGCACTGGAGCAGCCTGATTACACCTATTCATCTGCTTCTCTCGAGCCCTAACGTTCTGGAACCAAAAGTAAATGTTCTTACCCTCAACATGTCCATACTGGTTCAGCTGGAGGCAGATCTCGTGAATGTGCTCTGTAGATGGGCACTTAAATCCCTTGACGTAGTAAAGATCCTTGAGGATTCTTATTTGTTCTGGAGTAGGAATCCATCTGGTACGGCTTCGCCAGAAATCCATGTTGGCACTACTTCCAGCTACTTGGGTGTTTCCTCCCTCCTCTGTTGGTTGCTGTTGTTGTGGTTCCATTTGTTGCGGGGTTTGGAGCTCCATTAGTTGCAGAGTTCGTGGCTCTTGGGTCATGAGGTGAGAGGATGTGAATATCGAGGAATACATGGGTTAGTGTTTGAGGGAGATTTTGTTAGAAGGATTGGAGTTGTTGAACTGGTGATTGGAGATCTGAGATTCTCAGAGGAAAGATGAAATCGAATCTTCAAATGGGAGAGAAGATCAGAAGAGAAGGATTGAAATTGATGAAGAAAGGATTTGAGTTTCGAGAGGAAGACTGCAGAGTTTGAGAGAGAATGGCTGGGGAAAATTTCTTTTCTTTGGTGTGAACAGTTTTTCTCCAGGATGCACCTATTTATAGAACGAGGTGAGCAGATCTCCACCGTTGGATGGACGATCTCTGAGATTCAATCTACGCGTTGGATTAAAGTCGCCCTGAAACCCGGAAAAGTTGTTGACGCGTGGAGAGCGTGTAAGGGGACCGAGGGAACCTCGAGGCGCTGTGGCAGACAGCTGTAGCCGAAAGCAGATTTGACTGCCGTAAATCACGGAAGGGATAAGCCGTGACACAAGTGGGCCGTACTTGGGCCTGTCTCGGATAAAGGCATCACTGTAGCTGTGGGTGGAGGCCTGATGGGCCGAGTTTCAGAAACAGTTTTGGACATGATGGGCCGAGTTTCTGAAACAGTTTTGGATGAGTTGGGCCGGATTTCTGTAACAGTTTTGGATACGTTGGGCTGGGTTTCTGCAACAGTCTTGGATGTTTTGGGCCGAATTGTTGAAACAGTTGGTTTAAATAAAAGGATTGGTATGGATAATAACGTGAGCAGCCGTGCTCGAGTGGTTGAGTGTAAAGTTCGTGTACAAGAGGTCTGAGGTTCGAACCTCGCCTCTCGTTTATTTTTATTATGTTCGTTTAAGACATAATAAGTTTAACGTTTGTACACATTATATTAAGCATAGCTTGTGCTCCAGTGGTTGGGAGCGAAGCATTGGTTTAGGGGGTCTGGAGTTCGAGACTTGCCTCCACTTATATTTTATTTATGTCGCTTATGACATAATAAATATAACAAGTGAGCATATATTAATGAAAGCAGTTCTTGCTTCAGTGGTTGGGAGCAAGACCTTCGTGTTTGAGGTCAGGAGTTCGAAACTTACCTCTTACATTATTTTTGGAATCTTGTATATACTCAGTATACGGACGTATTTTTATACGTAGAGCAGTAGTTTCGAAAATTTCTACAGTTTATTCTGTATAAACTACAGAAAACTTTAAATCGGGAGAAATGGACTCGCGATTAAATTTCGGGACGAAATTTCTTTAAGGAGGGTAGATTGTAATACCCGCAATTTTCCATTTCGTCTCGTGAAATTGTGCGAATTGATTAAAGTGCTTTTGCACGAATATTACCCGAAATAATTCAACTTTTTGAATTATCGAAGTTTCGAAATATTCGTTTTAACAAAAGCTCGAATTGTGCGATTCAAGAAAAATCGACTTTTCTACGTACGGAATTTGGGAAAAACTTCCTTCATAAAAGTTGTAGAGCTCGTCGATATGATCGCGTGCATATGTCGAACGAAATTTTTGGAGTTCGTACGATTATGTTACGAATTTTGGAAATATGAGATTCTTTTTATAATCTCTTTTCCTCGGATTCTCTTTTAGAAATTTCTTTTTCTTCCTTTTCCTTTTCCTTTTCCTTTCCTCCGGGTCTCCTTCCTTCTTTTTCTTTTTCTCTTTTTTTTTCTTCTTTCTCTCTCTCGCTCGACCGAAACCGAAAACAGAGCAAAGGCTCTTCGGTCTCTCTCTACCTCCACCGGCCACCAAACGGCGTCGAACCACTTCCTTTTGCTTCGTCTCAGCCTTGCGCAGCTGCCAGAGGCAGCCTTGCACCGTGACACGGCCACCAGCGGCGGCGGGAAGCTCCGCCCGGTTTGAGCTCGTTTTGGAAACAAGCTTGATATCTCAAGCTACCGGTCACCAATCCTCACCAAAATCCATCCACAAGCTCGCCTCAACTTCCTGAAACTCCCAGAAGCAGCCTCACACGGCGGCGTGGCCCGTAGCAGTGGCTGCAAGTCAAACCCAACCAAGAACGAGACCGGAGCTATCGATCAAGATATCTCGAGCTGTAGTGCATCGTTTTGATTGATTCTTTTTCCAGTGGGTTCCCCTTGATGTTATTAACAACTCTCTAGAAGGCATCGAGGCCTGAAATTGAAGCTTTGACGTCGAAATCGAGCCTTGCCGGATTCTGCAAAATTCTGGAATTTTTCCGACCACCGAAGCTTTCGATCGGTATATCTCGAGCTACAGACCATATTTTTCTGTGATTCTTGAACCAGTGAGTTCTTCTTGAGTTTCTTAACAACTCTTCAGAAGGAATCGAAGCCTTAAATTGACGTTTTTACGTCGAATTGGAGCTCGCCGTTTTCTGCAGTTTCTCGCCGGTTTCTGGAAAATTCCGGCCACCTTCATACTGTTCAAGGTAATTTTCGACCCCTTCCGGTCATTTTCAGACTTCGTGCTAGTTATGAAAGTTGTCAAGCATGATGAGAGGAAGAAGAGCAGCCCGGCCCCGACACCATTGGTGGTGGTCGGCGGCGGCTCTGCCACTAACTCCGGCGGCCCTTTCCGGCCACCTCCGGGGATCAAAAATATGGTTTCTGTACATTTTCAGATTCTATATTTCAATACGATCATTTCGATATATTATACGCAATTTTTGGATATCGTATGATTAAGTTATGAATTTTTAAGTTTAGATCGATTTCGATCGTTAGATTTGTGATCTGTGAAGTTAGGACCGTCAGATGGACTTGTAGTTTTGATATGATGATCTTATGACTGTCCCAGTGGCTTTGTGTGGTCATGGGCGAAGATCCGACCGTTGGATCTTCGTGTAAATGCAAAACAGTGATTAGGAAGGCGATCCGTGAGGATCCGACCGTTGGATCATCATGTAATTTCAATCCGACCGTTGGATTGTCGTTTGATTATGTTTTTGAGTTATTGGCTAAGTTAAGGTCATGTTTGATTAGGTGATCGACGGTTTGATTTGGCGGACGATTCGTGAAATTGTATTTTGAGCTGTTAAGAAGACGCAGCGGGAATTTAGAGGTGAGTAAACCTCACGTGGTTCATATTACGAACCGAGTACCTTTAATTACTTTATTTTCTGTAGTAATTGTGTGAAAATATTTATGGAATAAATATTTGTTTTAAATCATATGGACTTGATCAACTACGGTCCATAGGTAAGTAAAATGATTTAATTATACAAAATGAATTTCATGATTTTCTTGTGTGAACTATAGTTGGTATTAGTGGTCATTCCTGAGTGGGTGATTACGTATATATATATATATATATATATATATTTACGTGATTATATGTGGAATGGTGTGACATTGAAGAGTGTGGAATTGTGATGATTTATTTATTATGGTTTGAAATTTGACTTATCATATTTATATGTGATGATCATGATTGATGAGTTCTTGTTAATATTCATGATTTACATTGGAGTATGTATAGAGTTGGAGAATGTAGGATTCTGAGGACGAGGTGTCCGAAGTTTGACGGTTATGGATAACCGGAGTGTTTGTGTACTGAGGACGGGGATGTCCAAAGTGCGACGGTTTATTATTAACCGAAGTTGTGTACTGAGGACGGGGATGTCCAAAGTGCGACGGTTTATTATTAACCGAAGTTGTGTACCGAGGACGGGGATGTCCAAAGTGCGACGGTTTATTATTAACCGAAGTATATGGTGCTGAGGATGGGGATGTCCAAAGCGCGACGGTTATAGTGTTAACCGAAGTATTTTTGCCGTTGCTTGACCCTAGGCCAAGGTGTCAGAGGTAACGAGGCAGTTAGAGCTCTAACGTATTATTGGGATGGACCAGAGTGGTGTTATGTGGGTTGGGTGTTTGCAGGACCAGTGTGGTGTATTGTGATTTGAGGATTGTGAAAATGTATTCCTTGTGGTTTTCCATGAGTGGTTTGATGTCTCTTTGCAGACGTAATACTGTTGAATTTTACTTGAATTGTAATTTAATAAATCAACAGTTTTTTCTTGTTTACTCATACTGGCTGTAAAAAGCTTACCGGGTTTTGTGTTGTTGCAACTCCCGGTACACTATTCAAATTGTGTAGCGGGTAATCCTACAGGACAGGAGAACCAGGACGGTGATCGTGCGGTTAGAGCAATGGTTATAGTTTTACAGCAATTGTAATAGTGAGGCGAGTTAAGCTCATTTGAGCATTACAATTTGATTTGGTGGGAGTGTGCTGTAATAAATAACTTGAGGATTTGGGTTATTGTAAATTTGAGAGTTGTGAAGTGTGGTTGTTTGTGAGAAAAAAATCCCAGGATGTTAGTTGTAATTTGTTATTATTCATGTTTCGGATTTGAATTGATTATTCAAAATTCGGGGCGTGACAGTTTGGTATCAGAGCGTAAGGTACATATTTGGTGATAATCAGTACCTCCCGAGTGATGGCCCGTCTGCAGCGGATCCCCATCATATACTCTTCGGTACTGGTATAATCATTGGGTATGTCTTAGTATGGGGTCTAGACAACGTGTAAGTCCGTAGGACGGTAGAGTTGTCTACTAAGCTCGTATTAGAATAAGTTTAGTTTCCGCGAGTTGTGATCTTCGAGGAATAGGAACCTCTGGATTTAACTCTGATGAGTCGGTGAGGTAGAGGTCGAGTCTGATGTAGGGACAGGATCTTTCTATGGAGACAGTTGAGGATGAGGTGGAGGCATTAGAGGTTGAGTTGCCTAGTCTACCTGTAGTTGATGTGATGGATGTTATTCTTGGGTTGAAATGGTGAAAGAGATTGAGACCCTAGGAATAGTTGAAAAGAGAATTGATCTCACCAACTCAAGATGATAGGAGTGTGAGAGATTATGAGACAGAATTCTCAAGACTATATTGGTGTACGAGTGTAGTGATGTAATTTGGGAGATACTTATGTTACCTTTAATAAGGGTAGTATGTTAAGTGATCATGGCATAGGTTGACTTTGTAAGTGAAGTGGTGGAGTTTGTGTAGCTTCTTTGAGTTATAACCTTTGAGGAATGGGAACCTTTGGATTAAACTCTGGTGGAGTTATTGAGGATGGTTTCCACAAAAAAAAACAGTATCCTTATGTGCATTGTAGTCGTTGGTTGTTGGGGTCATGGTGTTTGACCAATGCTTGTATCTAAAGTCGTTACGAGTATTTGACTAGTAGTTGTGATACTTTCCATTAGTTGGATATGCAGATGTTTTGAGTTGAAGAATACTTAGCAGTTATTGGTTGCTTAGTGATGGAATTGTGTTATAATGGAGCATTCATTCATGCTCAGTTGTTTGGTGTTTAGGATAGCTACTATATATTAGCTAAATGTCGGGGTGTGGTTTGAGGTCTGCGGATGGTATTGGAAATTATTGTGGAGTGCTGCTTCACTGACTATTGTTGAGTAGTAATGCATAATTCGTTGTTACTATGATGGATTTTGTGTATGGTTGACTTATGGAAAGATTGATATGACCTCGTGATAGGATTGACTGTGAAGAGACATTGTGTTGATGTATGAGCTTAGGTAATAACGTTGTTTTCAACTCTAGGAGTGCTAGGGTTGTATAACTAATTTATGAGGCCAGATACTGTTGTGAGGACAGATTATGGATTATGACGTGGTTAGTGTGAAGTGCTATAATCACAGAATTTTGACCACTAGATGTTGACTTACCACCAAATGAGCAGTGAGGTGATTCGTGGGTGAGATACTGAGTGTTGTACTAGTATCGATTAGTGGATGCTAAGATGGTACATATTGCTTGTTGAAGCAATTGATAGATGGAATGATCGAGATTTTTTTTTAGAGTTGTAAGTGTAACTCTAAAGATGTGGGTTTTTCCTAACTAACTCAGGAAGTGTTTAGCTTTATCAATCCCTAATTCTAGCGACGAAATTATTGTGTTTGGTTTGACTCAGAGGATACTAGCTTGACCTCTGTGTGACTTAATTGATTGCTAGGTTTTGAGTGATTGTTTTTATTGCATCATTATGAAAGATGTGTGCAGCAGAGTTCTCGATGGTTTTGAAAAGAGTATTGAGTGACCAAGGTTCGATCCTTGGTGTTGTTGTTGGTTAAACAAAAAGAAAAGAAAACATGCACACAATCTTATTGATTTTATATTACAAAAAGGGAAACGAGGACTATTCTATACTAAGCCTAGTCAGCAGCTCCGGATGGGTTGAGGCTGAGCTCAAGAGAAACGTTTGAGCCACTGTGGTAACCGCCTGAGCCACCAGAATAGTAACCAAATGCGCTACCTTCCTCGGAAGTAGTCTTCAGGTTACCAAAGACGTCCTCGCCGTGCACGGGGAACAGAGGAAGAGTTTGAACCTCCTGGTGATCTCCTCCTCGTTGTTGTAGGGATGTTTGTCCTCCTGTTGTGCCAAAAGAGTTGTACTGGTATTAGTGTTGAAGTGTGAGGAAGATTATGAAACAAAATTTAAATCAAGAAATCCTTCATTACCAGTAGAATAGGTGGAACCAAAGTTGAGATCAATGGATCTACCATCATCAGTAGAACTAGTGGACCCAAAATTGATGTCGATGGATCCACCAGCTGGCCCAAAATTGATGTCGATGGATCCACCAGCACCAGTAGAACCAGTGGACCCAAAATTGAGATCGATGGATCCACCAGTACCAAGAGAACTAGTTCCCATGGGCACTGGAGCAGCCTGATTACACCTATTCATCTGCTTCTCTCGAGCCCTAACGTTCTGGAACCAAAAGTAAATGTTCTTACCCTCAACATGTCCATACTGGTTCAGCTGGAGGCAGATCTCGTGAATGTGCTCTGTAGATGGGCACTTAAATCCCTTGACGTAGTAAAGATCCTTGAGGATTCTTATTTGTTCTGGAGTAGGAATCCATCTGGTACGGCTTCGCCAGAAATCCATGTTGGCACTACTTCCAGCTACTTGGGTGTTTCCTCCCTCCTCTGTTGGTTGCTGTTGTTGTGGTTCCATTTGTTGCGGGGTTTGGAGCTCCATTAGTTGCAGAGTTCGTGGCTCTTGGGTCATGAGGTGAGAGGATGTGAATATCGAGGAATACATGGGTTAGTGTTTGAGGGAGATTTTGTTAGAAGGATTGGAGTTGTTGAACTGGTGATTGGAGATCTGAGATTCTCAGAGGAAAGATGAAATCGAATCTTCAAATGGGAGAGAAGATCAGAAGAGAAGGATTGAAATTGATGAAGAAAGGATTTGAGTTTCGAGAGGAAGACTGCAGAGTTTGAGAGAGAATGGCTGGGGAAAATTTCTTTTCTTTGGTGTGAACAGTTTTTCTCCAGGATGCACCTATTTATAGAACGAGGTGAGCAGATCTCCACCGTTGGATGGACGATCTCTGAGATTCAATCTACGCGTTGGATTAAAGTCGCCCTGAAACCCGGAAAAGTTGTTGACGCGTGGAGAGCGTGTAAGGGGACCGAGGGAACCTCGAGGCGCTGTGGCAGACAGCTGTAGCCGAAAGCAGATTTGACTGCCGTAAATCACGGAAGGGATAAGCCGTGACACAAGTGGGCCGTACTTGGGCCTGTCTCGGATAAAGGCATCACTGTAGCTGTGGGTGGAGGCCTGATGGGCCGAGTTTCAGAAACAGTTTTGGACATGATGGGCCGAGTTTCTGAAACAGTTTTGGATGAGTTGGGCCGGATTTCTGTAACAGTTTTGGATACGTTGGGCTGGGTTTCTGCAACAGTCTTGGATGTTTTGGGCCGAATTGTTGAAACAGTTGGTTTAAATAAAAGGATTGGTATGGATAATAACGTGAGCAGCCGTGCTCGAGTGGTTGAGTGTAAAGTTCGTGTACAAGAGGTCTGAGGTTCGAACCTCGCCTCTCGTTTATTTTTATTATGTTCGTTTAAGACATAATAAGTTTAACGTTTGTACACATTATATTAAGCATAGCTTGTGCTCCAGTGGTTGGGAGCGAAGCATTGGTTTAGGGGGTCTGGAGTTCGAGACTTGCCTCCACTTATATTTTATTTATGTCGCTTATGACATAATAAATATAACAAGTGAGCATATATTAATGAAAGCAGTTCTTGCTTCAGTGGTTGGGAGCAAGACCTTCGTGTTTGAGGTCAGGAGTTCGAAACTTACCTCTTACATTATTTTTGGAATCTTGTATATACTCAGTATACGGACGTATTTTTATACGTAGAGCAGTAGTTTCGAAAATTTCTACAGTTTATTCTGTATAAACTACAGAAAACTTTAAATCGGGAGAAATGGACTCGCGATTAAATTTCGGGACGAAATTTCTTTAAGGAGGGTAGATTGTAATACCCGCAATTTTCCATTTCGTCTCGTGAAATTGTGCGAATTGATTAAAGTGCTTTTGCACGAATATTACCCGAAATAATTCAACTTTTTGAATTATCGAAGTTTCGAAATATTCGTTTTAACAAAAGCTCGAATTGTGCGATTCAAGAAAAATCGACTTTTCTACGTACGGAATTTGGGAAAAACTTCCTTCATAAAAGTTGTAGAGCTCGTCGATATGATCGCGTGCATATGTCGAACGAAATTTTTGGAGTTCGTACGATTATGTTACGAATTTTGGAAATATGAGATTCTTTTTATAATCTCTTTTCCTCGGATTCTCTTTTAGAAATTTCTTTTTCTTCCTTTTCCTTTTCCTTTTCCTTTCCTCCGGGTCTCCTTCCTTCTTTTTCTTTTTCTCTTTTTTTTTCTTCTTTCTCTCTCTCGCTCGACCGAAACCGAAAACAGAGCAAAGGCTCTTCGGTCTCTCTCTACCTCCACCGGCCACCAAACGGCGTCGAACCACTTCCTTTTGCTTCGTCTCAGCCTTGCGCAGCTGCCAGAGGCAGCCTTGCACCGTGACACGGCCACCAGCGGCGGCGGGAAGCTCCGCCCGGTTTGAGCTCGTTTTGGAAACAAGCTTGATATCTCAAGCTACCGGTCACCAATCCTCACCAAAATCCATCCACAAGCTCGCCTCAACTTCCTGAAACTCCCAGAAGCAGCCTCACACGGCGGCGTGGCCCGTAGCAGTGGCTGCAAGTCAAACCCAACCAAGAACGAGACCGGAGCTATCGATCAAGATATCTCGAGCTGTAGTGCATCGTTTTGATTGATTCTTTTTCCAGTGGGTTCCCCTTGATGTTATTAACAACTCTCTAGAAGGCATCGAGGCCTGAAATTGAAGCTTTGACGTCGAAATCGAGCCTTGCCGGATTCTGCAAAATTCTGGAATTTTTCCGACCACCGAAGCTTTCGATCGGTATATCTCGAGCTACAGACCATATTTTTCTGTGATTCTTGAACCAGTGAGTTCTTCTTGAGTTTCTTAACAACTCTTCAGAAGGAATCGAAGCCTTAAATTGACGTTTTTACGTCGAATTGGAGCTCGCCGTTTTCTGCAGTTTCTCGCCGGTTTCTGGAAAATTCCGGCCACCTTCATACTGTTCAAGGTAATTTTCGACCCCTTCCGGTCATTTTCAGACTTCGTGCTAGTTATGAAAGTTGTCAAGCATGATGAGAGGAAGAAGAGCAGCCCGGCCCCGACACCATTGGTGGTGGTCGGCGGCGGCTCTGCCACTAACTCCGGCGGCCCTTTCCGGCCACCTCCGGGGATCAAAAATATGGTTTCTGTACATTTTCAGATTCTATATTTCAATACGATCATTTCGATATATTATACGCAATTTTTGGATATCGTATGATTAAGTTATGAATTTTTAAGTTTAGATCGATTTCGATCGTTAGATTTGTGATCTGTGAAGTTAGGACCGTCAGATGGACTTGTAGTTTTGATATGATGATCTTATGACTGTCCCAGTGGCTTTGTGTGGTCATGGGCGAAGATCCGACCGTTGGATCTTCGTGTAAATGCAAAACAGTGATTAGGAAGGCGATCCGTGAGGATCCGACCGTTGGATCATCATGTAATTTCAATCCGACCGTTGGATTGTCGTTTGATTATGTTTTTGAGTTATTGGCTAAGTTAAGGTCATGTTTGATTAGGTGATCGACGGTTTGATTTGGCGGACGATTCGTGAAATTGTATTTTGAGCTGTTAAGAAGACGCAGCGGGAATTTAGAGGTGAGTAAACCTCACGTGGTTCATATTACGAACCGAGTACCTTTAATTACTTTATTTTCTGTAGTAATTGTGTGAAAATATTTATGGAATAAATATTTGTTTTAAATCATATGGACTTGATCAACTACGGTCCATAGGTAAGTAAAATGATTTAATTATACAAAATGAATTTCATGATTTTCTTGTGTGAACTATAGTTGGTATTAGTGGTCATTCCTGAGTGGGTGATTACGTATATATATATATATATATATATATTTACGTGATTATATGTGGAATGGTGTGACATTGAAGAGTGTGGAATTGTGATGATTTATTTATTATGGTTTGAAATTTGACTTATCATATTTATATGTGATGATCATGATTGATGAGTTCTTGTTAATATTCATGATTTACATTGGAGTATGTATAGAGTTGGAGAATGTAGGATTCTGAGGACGAGGTGTCCGAAGTTTGACGGTTATGGATAACCGGAGTGTTTGTGTACTGAGAACGGGGATGTCCAAAGTGCGACGGTTTATTATTAACCGAAGTTGTGTACTGAGGACGGGGATGTCCAAAGTGCGACGGTTTATTATTAACCGAAGTTGTGTACCGAGGACGGGGATGTCCAAAGTGCGACGGTTTATTATTAACCGAAGTATATGGTGCTGAGGATGGGGATGTCCAAAGCGCGACGGTTATAGTGTTAACCGAAGTATTTTTGCCGTTGCTTGACCCTAGGCCAAGGTGTCAGAGGTAACGAGGCAGTTAGAGCTCTAACGTATTATTGGGATGGACCAGAGTGGTGTTATGTGGGTTGGGTGTTTGCAGGACCAGTGTGGTGTATTGTGATTTGAGGATTGTGAAAATGTATTCCTTGTGGTTTTCCATGAGTGGTTTGATGTCTCTTTGCAGACGTAATACTGTTGAATTTTACTTGAATTGTAATTTAATAAATCAACAGTTCTTTCTTGTTTACTCATACTGGCTGTAAAAAGCTTACCGGGTTTTGTGTTGTTGCAACTCCCGGTACACTATTCAAATTGTGTAGCGGGTAATCCTACAGGACAGGAGAACCAGGACGGTGATCGTGCGGTTAGAGCAATGGTTATAGTTTTACAGCAATTGTAATAGTGAGGCGAGTTAAGCTCATTTGAGCATTACAATTTGATTTGGTGGGAGTGTGCTGTAATAAATAACTTGAGGATTTGGGTTATTGTAAATTTGAGAGTTGTGAAGTGTGGTTGTTTGTGAGAAAAAAATCCCAGGATGTTAGTTGTAATTTGTTATTATTCATGTTTCGGATTTGAATTGATTATTCAAAATTCGGGGCGTGACAGAATAGGACGGTGTGTAAGCCATAAACAGTCTTTCTCTCTCATTTACTTACAATTTACATACCGTCAGATTTTATGTGTATGTCGTAGAGGAACGGACCGGAGGGAACCGCAGCATGGGGAATGTCCGCGTCTCGTCGCAAGGCTCATTTTGAGCTTCCCTCAAAATAAACTAACTTTTCGTGCTCAAGCAATCGGCTGGATGTGTTTCACTAGAATAAAGTTTTAATTTTAATGAGCTAGGCCCATAACTTTCGTGCGTCTTCGAATTGAATCTGGAATTATATGCTGCATAATCATATTTTGCATTACATATTTTGGTATAATCATATTTTGGTCCAGAATTCGGTGCTTCCGTACGTAATTTCCTACCTTCTTATCAATCATATGCTGCATTACTTATTTTGGTATAATCATATTTTGCATGCATGAACGGATGTACCAATTAATTAGAAGGAAGCACAATTATAACGTGCTACCCTGGTATATGTACCTTGACTAGTTGTCTATAGACTATAGTTTCACAGACACAATAAGTCCTTCAACAATGGCCGTCCTTATAGTCTTCCTCGTGTTCATCTGGTTTCTCATCACCACGGCCAACCTACCGCCTTACTCTTGTGTGATTTCATGCATGCATGTGTCTCAACATTCACCCATCTGTTATGTATTGAGTAGCTTTAAGATCGATATGTACGCAGTGCAAGGTTGAAAATTAATAAAATGATATTATCAGTATTACATGCTTTTTTTACGAAACAACAGACTATAATTAACCATACTCTAGTTAATATTACATGACCATCTCAACATACTAGACTCAAATGTTCACTGTGCATGAGCGGTCCAGAAAAAATAGCGCATGGTTTCCGAGTACAGAGCACACGAGAGGGCTCTGAGATCAGCTGGCCGGTTCTCTGCTAGTCTCTCTATTGGAGAAGATGATTGCTTAGTTTATGCCTGTGTCAAGGGATTCAATTCATTTCAGTCTCTTAGAATGGCTAATGGTTTCAATTCAATTCATTGCTTAGTTTATGCCTGTGTCAAGGGATTCAATTCATTTCAGTCTCTTAGAATGGCTAATGGTTTCAATTCAATTCATTCTAAAGCTCGCGATCTGTTTCGCTAAGATGAGGTTTAATTTCATGAGCTATGCTTGAGCTATTAAGTTTATATCAAATTATACTTTGCACACAAGATCATATAAGACCCTCCATATAACCAATCACTTGTTTTGTGACTTCACTTCATAAACAGTCCATCCTAATGACTTGATCAATGATAGAGTACTGATAATGTCATCCGGCAGATTAAAACATATAAGATGAGAGTGAATTTACCAAGCTCAAAGAACATTAGCAGAACCTCAAAGTAAATATACCTTGAACTAGAAGAAATCTTACAATTATACATTTATAGGTCGACCACATAACTTATATTGGTCCCCAACCGTCCTTCTTAAGTCTTATCAATCTTAAATGATTTGTTGCATTATATTATTTTGTTTCTTCATTTTAACATGTCTCACGCCGTGCACGGATTAAGGAATATGCAGTATCACATGATTCACATTTCACATCATTCGCATGTCTATTTAGGGTCTGCTGTCTGTAGACGTTAATTGCCAGGAAGGACGTCAAATAACTAGGTGAAGAATTACGTACTATGACGACCAAGAATCTGAATCGATCCTTCATATATATAAAGTTATAAACCCTAGCTGGCTAGCTTAGCTAACATTTTACACAACGTCGACGTTGAGAATGGACCCCAGCTAGCTAGCTATAGCTAACAGATAAATTCTACATTGATCAGAGGTGGCGGCTCACAATTCCACCACATAACTTTCGACCTGCAGCCCCATTGTTAGGTCCATATCATCTTATTTATTGCCTCAGAAAAGCAATCAGAATCTAACTACAGATACATGCACCGATACACGTTTATTAATCTATAAATATCTATCTAGTTTCACATATTTTCCAAAAGAAAAAATCTATCTAGTTTCAGAGACACAATGAGTCCTTCAACAATGACCATCCTTCTCCTCTTCGTTGCCCTCATCTGGTCTCTCATCGCTGCAGCCTTCTCAAAACCAAAGCAAAAGAAGCTACCTCCTGGACCTTTGGCACTACCGGTCATTGGTCACCTTCATATGCTAGGCAATCTCCCACATCGCAGCCTCCAACACTTGGCCGAAAAATATGGATCCATAATGTCTATTCGTCTTGGGAATGTGCCCACCATACTAGTCTCGTCCCCGAAAGCAGCAGAGCTATTCCTCAAAACCCATGACGCCAATTTCGCGAGCAGGCCGAGAGTCCAGGCCTCAGAGCACCTAGCTTACGGCACAATGGGCCTGGCGTTTACCGAGTACGGCCCCTATTGGCGCCATGTGAGGAAGCTCTGCACCCTCGAGCTTTTTTGTCCCTCGAAAGCGGAGGCTTTTGCGCCGCTGCGAAGGGAGGAGATAGGGCTGTTGGTGCAGTCGCTGAAGAAAGCTGGAGAGGGAGGTGAGGTGGTGGATGTTAGTGACAAGGTTTATGGCGTTGGTGAGGATATAACGTATAGGATGATATTGGGTTGCACAAAGGATGATGCTAGGTTTGGTTTGAAGGAGATTGTTCACGAAATTTCATTGTTAACCGGGGCATTTAACGTAGCTGATTTTGTGCCCTTCCTCGGTCCATTTGATTTTCAGGTACGTGCCAACTCCTTTTCCTAATACAGTAATTCCAGTCCCAGTCCACTGGTACTGTCTTTAATCGTTCTCTTTATTTCTTTTTTTGGGGGTGGGGTCCCTTTTTGGATATGAGTCACTATCAAAGATGTCAAGGACCACTCACTTCGTTTGCAGTCGCTGTCATATGCTCCCACATTATCACTATGTGTATCCAGGTTTTTCTAGCAATTAAGCGAAAAAAATAATAGATACCTAAATATATAGGTCTCAAATTTAAAACTAACAAGACATCTCAATTTATCACATTGACAGAAATATGCTATTGGAATCCATATACTGCATTGATTATTTTTAGATATAAAAAAAAAATCAACAATTTATATCACATTATCACATTATCACAATCATGGGCATGCATTAGATATTTTATCTGGGTTTTGAACTAATTTAGTTGTACGCACGGTACTTAGAGTGTGACAAATCTTTTTTTTTTAGATCGAGGGTGGGACTTGTGCCTACCGTTTACCTTTAAGAAATTCATATCGCCTAATTTCTTATTTAATTAAAACAAAATTGCCTTTTGAACCAAATTACAGTTAATGGTTGAAATTTCTTTATGAGATCCAACGCCCAGCTGAAAGGTCCATTTGCTGTTGAGCCGAGGGTTGGTCCTGTAATATAAATGAGTCACTGAGCTTGTCATGACCCATATGTTCCACTCTCTCTAAACTTCACAAAATCCAGAATGCCAGGAACAATGATTCCTTCAACAATAATGACCATCCTCCTGGTTCTCCTCACATGACTTTGGTCACTCATCTCTGCCTCCTCAAAATCAAAACACAGAAAACTACCACCCGGCCCTCGGTCATTTCCAATAACCAGAAACCTCTATATGCTAGGCAACCTCCCCCATCGAAGCCTCCAACAATTGGCCAAAAAATATGGACACATCATGTCCATTCGTCTAGGCAATGTTTCTACCATAGTAGTCTCCTCCCCACAAGCCGCAGAGCTATTCATCAAAACCCATGACACTAATTTCGCCAGCCGGCCCAAAATCCAAGCCTCAGAGTACCTATCCTACGGCACAAAGGGCATGGCCTTTTCCCAATACGGTCCCTATTGGCACCATATGAGGAAGCTCTGCATGCTTCATCTCTTCTGTCTAGCAAAAATGGAAGTTTTCTCGCCGCTGCGAAAGGAGGAACTGGGAGTGCTGGTAAGAAAGCTGAAGAGAGCTGCAGAGGAAGGTGGAGTCATGGATGTTAGTGAGAAGATTGGTGTGATGAATGAGGACATAACGTATAGGATGGTGTTGGGTTGTAAAAGGGATGATAGGTTTAATTTGAAAGCCATTGTTGAGGAAACGCTTTTCTTGACTGGGGCTTTCAATATAGTTCATTCCCTTGTTGCACTTGATATTCAGGTATGCTAATCCCAAGTTCCTAACTCTTTTCCCATAGGCAATTCTCTTTGATGGTTAATTAATATCCGAACTGATGCAATGGTAGACAATTTTGGCCAAATCTTCTTAATTCTACATTATTGTTTTCATGTATGGAGCTGGTTTACCATTACATATACCATACACTAAACGATTTGAAATTTTAAACTGGAACCCGGTTGTATAGCAGTACAGGTGAGGGCACTTCTAAGACTTCTCTGTCTCTACGAACTACTTGATTAACAAAGTAGACGTCAACATAACGAACCTAGTTTTGGGAAAGTAACCAGCTAGCAGATAGCCAGTAGTAATCAGTTCGGAGTAATCATTGAGTGATTGAAGATGTGTGAATAAAACTTCACTTCTCGAATCACAGTAGAAAAAAGCACAATGGTATTAGACTATTAGGATTTGTTTGAAAGTTAAAACTATATTAAAGATGCTTTAGAGCAACTCCAACAGCTTCCCCATATTTTAGTTTTTCTCTATTTTAGGGAAAAATGAGCCTCTTTTGCTCCAACAGATTCCCTATAACTTTCTCCATTTTAGGGAAAGTGAGGAGAGAGAAAACAAAATTCCCTAAATTTACAGCAATCTCTAAAATTTTAAGGAAGAATTTGGAGATTTTAGAGATTGCTGTAAACTAGGGAATCTGTTGGAGTTGAAGAAGAAAAATTGCTTAAAGTTTTGACTTTTGCTTCCCTATAATACAAAAATTATAGAGAAGCTGTTGGAGTTGCTCTTAGTACGTAAATTGATCTGTGGTCGATTAATTTCCCCATTTTGCTCAAATTGAGATAGTGGAAGAATCACACAGACCTAAACCTAAAATGACTCCCCAGTATTGCACGTTTTCGTTATCAGAGGTAGAGCAGTAGTATATGACACGTATTAAGTAAATTAATTAGATCAAGAGTTAGAGCGATCACCATTTATTGCTCAAGTGCAACGAATCTTATAATTTGTTCTGTAGCAGTAGCTATCTTGTCCCTCAATTAATTAATAAACTGATGTAGGAATGGAAATTTTGTTCACACATGTTCAATTACTTGGTGCACATCCTTGATCCGTCCAGCTAAAGTTTAGCAGGGTAGCCTTTTTCTGGTGATCTGATCTTGGAGTAGATAACATAATAGAATAACATGCATAGTACTATCACTACTATGGAATCTTAATGATGCAATAATTTCTTTCTCCCAGGGATTGACCAAGCGCTTAAAGAAAGTTACCAAGATGATCGATCAACTCCTGGAGAAGATAATAGACCAGCATGAACAAGTTGCCAACACCAAGAGTGGGAAACAAGGCCATGAGGACTTTGTAGACGTGTTGCTTTCGTTAACGAACCGACCGTTGAACCCGAATGATGAGCAAGTACACTTCCTTGATCGAACAAATGTGAAAGCCATCTTAGTAGACATGATAACGGCGGCTTTTGATACTTCGGCCACATCGATTGTTTGGAGCCTTGCCGAGCTCTTGAGGCATCCATGGATCATGAAGAATCTCCAAGAAGAGATCCAAAGTGTGGTTGGTATGGACCGAATGGTGGAAGAATCTGATTTGCCCAAGCTGGATTACTTGAGTATGGTGGTAAAGGAGAGCTTCAGACTACACCCAGTTGCACCGTTACTAGTCCCACATGAATCCATCGAGGACATTACCATCGATGGATATGACATACCCAAGAAGTCGCGGATCATAGTAAACATCTGGAGCATTGGAAGAGATCCTAATGTTTGGTCAGAAAATGTTGAGGAGTTTTATCCTGAAAGGTTCATGAACAGCAATATAGACCTCCGGGGACATAACTTTCAGCTCATCCCATTTGGGTCTGGGCGAAGAGGGTGTCCGGGTATGCAATTAGGGCTAGCCACAGTTCGGCTAGTTCTGGCACAACTGGTTCATTGCTTTAACTGGGAGCTCCCAAATGGCTTGCT
The DNA here is from genome assembly GCF_958449725.1 of Rosa rugosa. Classification (NCBI taxonomy): domain Eukaryota; kingdom Viridiplantae; phylum Streptophyta; class Magnoliopsida; order Rosales; family Rosaceae; genus Rosa; species Rosa rugosa. The sequence goes on along the minus strand of NC_084823.1, from coordinate 53,447,374 downwards.
ACCTCAAGACTTGGACATGTCTGAGGATTTCGGCTTATCACTGTCAAAAGCCAAACACTTGCTTGCTAAGCCAACGTACCGTCTTATGTAGGTTATTTTTTCAATGTAATTTTTTGATTAAGGAATCTTATGTAGTTTGTTGGATCTCAACTGACATTCATCCATAGTTTGTTAGATCTCAACGAGCATTCATCCATCTATTATTCTGCAGCTTAAAGAAATGTGCGCAAATGCAATTAGTATAATGATTTCATCAGTAATATTGTTTGCATCATGAATCAATATGTTCATTACAAATGCACATGATCAAGGTACTCGAGACAAGTTTCTTAGGCCGGAACTCGATCTAATTATGTAAATACGATTTACAAATTCACTCTAATTATGTAAATATCACTTACAAAGAAATTTTGAGCTTGTTTTGTTTGGCAACCTTACAAACGAAGAACAGCTCCGTATCAATCTTCTAGAAAAAAAAAATCATATACTAGGTTGATACTGGGTTGTACAAAGAATGATGATATATATGAAGGGAATAATTGAGGAGCCTCTTGGACCTGAGCATTCAACATAGCTGATTTCGTGTCATTCCTCGGTCTTTTTTTTTTTTTTTTTTTTTTAAACCCACCCTTGATGGGGCTCGAACTCCTGATCTCTTATATATGAGACCAAAGCCTTACCACCCCACCAAACACACACACCCTTCCTCGGTCTATTTGATTTTCATATACCAACTCCTTTTCCTAATATGGTAATATCAACTCACCTGCGTTTTATATCTGCCAGTAAATTGGTAAGAAATACTACAGAAGAGTTGACATTCATATGATTTGTTTGCAATTTCTTTCTTTCTTGGTCTTTTCCAATTTCCTTTCTTTGAATAGCCTGTGCCAGTAAGAATGGATTGAACATGCCAAACTCTCGGGGGCTTTTTATTCTCCTGAGCTGTTTTGCAGTTCTGTAATATGATTGTGCATTATCCAGTTGAAAAGCCTCATGGATTAGGTTTTTGAATTCATTTAATAGTTGTGCATGGGGTACTTGGATGTTTGTTATATACTCATTTACATCTAATTGAATCAAATTACAATTTAGTTGAACCAAATTTACAACATTAACAACAAAGTTATCACATTTGTTTTACACATTTACATATAATTGAACTAAGTTACTACATCGACAACAATTTGTTCATAAACTTGTAAAAATATCGTAGGTGGAGTAATTACCTGTAATAGAACTAAAATTACCCAAAAAATAACTCTATTTACCACAATGACAACAAAATTGTTGTCAGATCTGTAAATGAGTGTATCACATACATAGAGGTACCGTAGAATTTCCCTTTGTGCATGTCTTGTCCACTGATTATCAATAGTTAGACAGCATACTTGATTGCCATAAATGTAGTCTCAAATGCGTGTTTTTCTGTTTTGTAGACAAACCATGAGCTAGACAAGCGGGCGGAATGATGCTCTGTTTTCGGAAAGTATGTGCTATTTTTTCTTGACCGGTGGGTGGTGTATTACTCAATAGTGAACATTTGAGTCTAGTTTGAGCAAATTTTTTTTGTTGAGATGGTTATGTAATATTAAGCAGAGTATGCTCACAAATATTAATGGTATAGTTACTTTTAAATGGTCATGGTTATAGTTTGTTATTTTCATGATAATGCAATCATATTTGAGAAATCGCGAATAATTGTGCTGCTTTCAATAGTACTGATGAAACCATTTTATTAATTTTCACTCATGCTTGCATTGCACACATTTCTTTATGCTACGAAATAGTGGATGGATGAACAAGCTACAGAAGACGGTAGGTCGGCTTAGCAAGCAAGTGTTTGGCCTTTGACATTGATAAACCGAATTTCTCAGACATGTCCAAGTCTTGAGGTAGCATGCCGGTTGGGAGCTCCCAGTTAAAGCAGTGCACCAGCTGTGGTTAGCCCTAATTGCAGACCTGGACAACCTCTTCGGCCAGACCCAAATGGGATGAGCTGAAAGTCATGTCCCCGGAGGTCTATATTGTTGTTCATGAACCTTTCAGGATAAAATTCCTCAACATTTTCCGACCATACACTAGGATCTCTTCCAATGCTCCAGATGTTTACAATGATCCGCGACTTCTTAGGTATGTCGTATCCATTTATTGCAATGTCCTCGATAGATTCATGTGGGATTAGTAATGGTCCAACTGGGTGTAGTCTGAAGCTCTCCTTGACCACCATACTCAAGTAATCCAGCTTTGGCAAATCAGTCTCTTCCACCATTCGGTCCATGCCAACCACAGTTTGGATATCTTCTTGGAGATTCTTCATGATCCTTGGATGCCTCAAGAGCTCGGCAAGGCTCCAAACAATCGATGTGGCCGAAGTATCAAAAGCCGCCGTTATCATGTCTAGTAAGATGGCTTTCACATTTGTTCGATCAAGGAAGTGTACTTGCTCATCATTCGGGTTCAACGGTTGGTTCATTAATGAAAGCAAGACGTCTACAAAGTCCTCATGCTTCCCTTGTTTCCCACTCGTAGTTTTAGCAACTTGTTCATGGTCGTCAATTATCTTCTCCAAGAGCTGATCGATTGTCTTGCTAACTTTCTTCATTCGCTTAGTCAACCCCTGATATAAGTAGAAAAATATAATAAACCACATCTAATACATTAACATACAGTAAAAAATATACACTTAGGCAATCTAGACTAAAGTCTATGAATATTATGTATCATAGTCCAATCTTGGAGTCACCATGGAAAAGGCTGCCTTGCTAAACTTTAGCAGGAAGGCGACAAATGCTTCACTGTGAGCAGGAGACGGCTTAACAAAATACATTATTTTATCAATTATCTTAAATATAAAATAACAACGAATCAGAAGTGCCTAGCAGCCTAGAGGAAAAGGAAAGATAATATATGATTTTCTACCTGGTGGCCAACAAACTTTGAAACAGGTTACTACTGGAATTTCACAAAACTTGCACTACAAGGGAAAACCCCTTTAATGACAAACCAGTTTTGTCTCCCATTCAAACAAATTTGTCACCCATTGGTATGGGTGACAAAATCATTTTGTCTCTAATTTTGTCTCTAATAGTGTGTGACAGATTCTTATCAGTGACGACAAGTAAATTTTGTCACCCAACCATAAGGGCGACAAAATACATTTTGTCACCTATACACCTATATTTTGTCTCCTAAAATTGTTCACAATTACCGGGAAATCCTAAATGGCGGGAAACTAGATTGCGGGAAAACTGAATTCGAAGGCCATTTTTTTAATATTTTAATTCAGTACATATATACTTTTGTATTTATGTTAACTTGAAACATTAACAAAATTGAAATCAAATGACAGTCAAATTGAAGCGTTCACTTTTATTCCAAGAAAAAATATATGGAGATGTAGCATTGATTAACCAATATCCAACATCAATGTACTAAATAGACAACAACATAAACATGTTCACTAAAAGATACTACCAAGTCAAAATATTAAAATTGTGGCCTTATAAACTACTTCCTCATCTTCGTGTTCTTCCTCGTCCTTATCCTTAGGCATATGATCATCATCCATCACCATAATTATATACAGCATATATAGCCTTGGACGGTAGCAACTTGACCCTCAATCTGCTCCATGTTCCTCGAAAGCTTTTCCATTGTACTTGTCAGCTCAGAAGAAGAGATCTCTGCCTCTAGGATCATAGACCAAATTCTACCCAAATTCGCCAAGATATTTACCTGCATAGGGAGATGAAATTCTATCGAATGGAACCAAAAAAGCCACAGCACATGGAACTAACCATAACCAACAGCATAAAACAGAGCAATGGAAACTTAATCCACTGAAATCTAAGATGTGGCCCAAAATAAGGAAGCATAATATAAAATGAGAAGGAATGAGTTGATCACTGAAATGGTGAAGCCAATAAAACCTGGAACAAAAACTACTGTAAATCATCACCACCACAAATCAATATAACTCAGATCATAGTAGGCAGCCAAAAAGGCAAGTACAAGAAAAAAGTTTGAAAGCTAGATAGTGGAAACCAATAAAGCCGAAGCTCTACCCATTCCAATTCCGGACTGCAGCCTCCACCAGCCAAATCCTAAAACACATCAATAAAACCATGATGCATCATTATTCTAATTGAATCAAGAAGATTTGGAGGAATAAAATTATAGAAAGGAGTAACTTGATCACTGAAACCAATAAACCCGATAACCCAACGACTTGCTGTAGACCCCAGCAGCCATCACCATCAAATGAGCCAAATCCTAAAGCACTGCACGAGGTAGGGGATCCTTCTGCAAATCCTTGAGCTTGATCAAGATGGGTTTCCACGCCATATAAACAGTGTAATCATACCATGAAAACCCAGAAAGAAAACCAAATCAAAATTAGATCTTGAGCCCTAAACAGACCCAAACGAAATCCACCCCACTTCGAATCAAATTCGCACAATTGACAATACTAAATTATAATCAAAGATCAACACAATCAATGAGCATGAGAGAGGAGAGGAGAGGAAAGACAACTGACGATCACGGCAACATGGAAAATCAGAAATAACGGGCATTCGAGGTTGATTCGTCAAAGAGCAGGCAACACTCAGCAGTGTTAGTGGGAGACGTGAGGAGTGGGCGCGGCAACTCTTCCTAAAAAGAAAACTTATTTAACTGTTTTCTCAACACCAAGAAACCTTACGACGTCGTATCTTATTGCCAAAATAGAGTTAGCGACAAAAAATTATGCAATAGGAGACACGTCCTATTGCCTCCCCTATTCCGCTTTCAGTGACAAAAAATAGTTGTCCCCTATGCTAATAATTCGTCACTGAAAAAGCGGTGAATTATGTTTATATATAAGACAAAAATTTTGGTGACAATATTAGGATTTCGTCGCCCATCAGATGTTTAGGGGACAAAATTTAGGTTTGTCACAAATAATTTTGTCTCTAAAAGGGTTTTTTCTTGTAGTGTTGGTTTCCTATGTTTGACTTCAAGTTTGTTGATCCTAATGCAGTTCATATAGAGACAAAGAAGTGCAGCTGGGTTCCCATGAAGTTCTAGTGTGGTTGGTTCGAAATTTTGAATAGTTCAGTGTCCGAAGACTAACTCCATATATAAATTCAATAATATAAAATTAAATAACTTTTGGCCGGAACTAGTCTACCATTGTATCGGTTCATAAATGAATGATCGAAGAGAAAGGAAATGCCTATGGGAAAGAGTTGGATTAATTAGCATACCTGAATATCAAGTGCAGCAAGGGAAGGAACAAAATCAGATATATTGAAAGCCCCAGCCAAGAAAGACGTTTCCTCAACAATGGCTTTCAAATCAAACTGATCATCCCTTTTACAACCCAACACCATCCTGTACGTAATGTCCTCATTCATCACACCAATATCCTCACTAACATCCACAACACCACCTTCCTCTGCAGCTTTCTCAGCAGCACTCCCAGCTCATCCTTTCTCAGCGGCGCGAAAGCCTCTATTTTTGCTGGACAGAAAAGCTGAAGCGTACAGAGCTTCCTTACATGGCGCCAATAGGGACCATATTCGGAAAAGGCCATGCCCTTTGTGCCGTAGGATATGTACTCCGAGGCTTGGATTTTGGGCCGGCTGGCGAAATTAGTGTCATGAGTTTTGAGGAATAGCTCTGCGGCTTTTGGGCAGGAGACTACTATGGTCGGAACACTGCCTAGACGGATGGACATGATGTGTCCATATTTTTTGGCCAGGTGTTGGAGGCTTCGATGGGGAAGGTTGCCTAGTATGTGGAGATTTCCGATTATTGGCAGTGACCGAGGGCCTGGTGGTAGTTTTTTGTGTTTTGATTTGGAGGAAGCAGAGATGAGTGACCAAAGGTGTCACGCCCCGGATTTTGAATAACAAATCCAAATCCGAAACATGAATTAATACAACTCACATAAATACAACCTGAATTTTTTCTCAAAACAACCACACCTCACATCGCTCGATATTACATAAACCAAATCTCAAATTTGTTTATTACAGCACACTCTCACCAAATTATATTGTAAGGCTCAAATGAGCATAACTCACCTCACAATTACAATTGCTGTAAAACTAAAACAAATTCTCTAACCCGCACGATCACCGTCCTGATTCTCCTGACCTGCAGGATTACCCGCTACACCGTTTGAATAGTGTACCGGGATTGCAACAATACAAACCCGGTAAGCTTTTTGCAAAGCTCGTATGAGTAAATGAAAGGATTGCACGATTTAAAGTAACACAATCAACTCAAGCACATTTTAATTTTGTTTTGCATAAGAATTGAAGTGTACAACATCACTTCAAGCATCAATCAACTCACATCTCATCATGACTACTCAATAATAAACAACTTCTTACTCAATATATACTCACAGGCTTATGATTTATTTATATAAATCATCCCATGCAGTATATTATACTTACAGGCTTATGATTAATTATATTAATCACCCCATTCAGTATATCATACTTACAGGCTTATGATTAATTATATTAATCACCCCATTCAGTATGTCATGTCATACCCAAGGGCATATGATAACTCGTTTATCCCCCAAGCAGTATGACGGCAGACAGACTAGAGCTCTAACTGTATCGTAAAGTGTCACCTGGGCCAAGGTTCACCTTACGAATGACTGCTTTCCTCAATTCACTCGACTCCTCATTTAATTCATCTCAACGACTCAACTATCGCACTTTACTCAATTACCCATTATCATAGACAACACAACATCTAAGATAAATCACATATTCCAAAGGGTAATGCTCAAAATATAACTCAGTAAATCACATCAATACTTCACCCGATGTCACACCATCCAATATATATTCCACGTAAATATATATATACGTAGTCACCCACACAAGAGTGACCACTAATACCAACTATAGTTCACATGCAATAAAATCTAGAAATTCATTTTTATAGTTTAAATACATTTTACTTACCTATGGACCGTAGTCGATCAAGTCCATATAATTTAAAACAAATATTTATTTTCATAAAACAATTTCCACAATTTCCCAATTAAATAAAATCACCGAATTTCGGTTCGTGAATGAACCATGTGCGATTTACTCACCTCGATATTCCCGCTGCGTCTTCAATTCAACACAATACACACCAAAACCGCTCACCCAAGGGAGACCGTCAATCACCTAATCACACATGACCTTAACTTAGCCAATAACTCAAAAACATATTCAAACGACAATCCAACGGTCGGATCGAAATTAAATGATGATCCAACGGTCGGATCCTCACGGATCGCCCTTAGGATCACCCTCCAAAAATCATCACGAAGATCCAACGGTCGGATCTTCCTGAATCGTCCTTACTAACATCTTCACAAATTTATACGAAAATCCGACGGACGGATTCTCACGAATCGCCTCCCTAATCACTGTTTTGCATTTATACGAAGATCCAACGGTCGGATCTTCGCCCATGACCACACAAAGCCACTGGAACAGTCATAAGATCATCATATCAAAACTACAAGTCCATCTGACGGTCCTAACTTCACAGATCACAAATCTAACGATCGAAATCGATCGAAACTTAAAAATTCATAACTTAATCATACGATATCCAAAAATTGCGTATAATATATCGAAATGATCGTATTGAAATATAGAATCTAAAAATGCACAGAAACTATATTTTTGACCCCCGGAGGTGGCCGGAAAAGGGACGCCGGAGTTAGGGCAGAGCCGCCGCCGACCACCGCCAATGGTGTCGGGGCCGGGCTGCTCCTCTTCCTCTCATCATGCTTAACAACTTTCATAACTATCATGTAAGCTGAAAATGACCGGAAGTGGTTGAAATTACCTAAAACAGTCGAGGTGGCCGGAAAATTTCCAGAATCCGGCGAAATTTGCAGAATCCGGCAAGGCTTGATTTCGACGTCAAAACTTCAATTTCAGGCTTCGATCCCTTCTAGAGAGTTGTTAAGAACATCAAGGAGAACTCACTGGTTCAAGAATCAGTCAAAACGATGCACTACAGCTCGAGATATACCGATCGAAAGATTTTCGTTTCGGATTGAAAACTTACCGAGCTCCGACGAACGTGAAACCGGTCACTCTAGGTGCAATCCTTCTAGTATGATGATCAGCAGGTTGAGGGGAGTTCATGGAGCCAAGGATCGGAAGTTTTGGTGGCCGGAGCTAGGAGAAAACCGGCGTTGACCAAAATCGAGCTTAAATCGAAACCGGGCCGGCGCCGCCGCTAGGGGCCGTGCCGCCGTGCAAGGCTGCCACAGACAGGTGCGCAAGGACCATACGAAGCCAATGGAAGAAGTTTGGTGAGGATCGGTGGCCGGAGGAGGAAGAAAAAGCCGGAAGAAAATCGAAGGCGATTTCCGGTCGGGGGAGGGGCTGCAGCTCCGAGCTTCCATTTTTGGAAATTCTGAAAATATTTTCGGAAATTTCCGAAAATGGAAGCTTTATACTAATTTGGAAACATTTTCAAAAAATCATAATTAATTCATACGAACTTCGATTTTTGCGTTCCGCATATGCATGCGATCGTGTCGACGAGCTCTACAACTTTCATGAAGGAAATTTTCCCAAATTTTGAACGTATAAAAAGTCAACTTTCGCGAGCCCCTAAATAACGTTCGTTTTCGAAAATTAATCGTTCGAACTAATTCCACAACTTCTCCGAGCCTCGTACTCGCTCCCACTATCGTGAAATCATTTCTAAAAAATCCACGGAATTTAATTTGGATTTTTCGGGGTATTACAATCTACCCTCCTTAAAGAAATTTCGTCCCGAAATTTAAGTGCAAGTTAATTGCTCTCGATTACGGTTAACCTAACCATAAAATCTCCATCTTTTCCAAATCTGTAGTAATCTACAAAGCCACAATCCTTTGTATAAAAATACATTCCTATGGCCACTAAATCCTTTCATCACAAACGTATACGCACAACACAACTGCTCAACATCACTCCACATCAATTACACAAAATCATCACATGGATCATCTCATAGATCCTTACATAGATCTTCACATAGATCATCACATAGATCTTCACATAGATCATCACTCTGTACTGGCATACAAGCACAGTAAACACTCCCACAAAGCGTTTCGCTACTCCATTAGCATCACGGTAAATCTCTATAGTAAAACTTAAGCATGCACTATTCTACTCAACCATAGAGATGCATCACTCAAAACAAATCATCCCCAAAAGCACGCCAATAAATTATGTCACCCAATGATGATGACTTGGGCTTGCTCAATCCCTGGGCTAAGCACTAGGGCTGGCCAATTGGGCCTGAAGAAATCGGACCATCCACATTTCGAACCGGCCCAAACCAATTTGGGTTTAACATTTGGGCCTACTAATCGGGCCGAACAATTGGGCTTACCATTTGGGCCTACCATTTGGGCCTACAAATCGGGCCTAACATTTGGGCTTACTATTTGGGCCTACAAATCGGGCCTAACATTTGGGCTTACTATTTGGCCCACAACTTTTTAGCTCGGCTACGGTATGAAATTGTACATACCGTAGGTATACCGTATATACGTATGCATACCATACAGACCGTATATACGTATGTATACCGTACATACCGTATATACATCCGTATATCAAGCATATACGAGATCCAAAAATATTTGTAAGAGGTAAGGTTCGAACTCCCGACCTCGAACACGAAGGTTTTGCTCCCAACCACTGAAGCAAGAGCTGCCTTCATTAATATATGCCCACGGGTTATATTTATTATGTCATAAGCGACATAAATAAAATAACGGGGAAGGCAAGGTTCGAAACCTCAACCTGCTGCACAAAACTTTTGTCCCCAGCCACTGGAGCACAAGCTGTGCTTAATATAATGTGTACAAATGTTATACTTATTATGTCATAAGCGAACATAATAAAAATAAACGAGAGGCAAGGTTCGAACCTCTGACCTCTTGTACAAGAGCCTTGCTCTTCAACCACTAGAGCACCAGCTGCTGTCGTTACTATCCATGCAACTTCTTTTATTTATTCTATCATAAGCGATAGAATAACAACAAACTGTCGGTACACTCCACGTGCCACGACACGTCTCTCTTCCGTGATTTACGGAAAGCAAATCACTTTCGGCTAAAGCTGTCTGCCACAGCGTCTCGAGGTTCGGCCTGTCCCCTTACACGCTCAACACGCGCCAACAGCTTTTCCGGGTTTCGGGGCGACTTTAATCCAACGCGTGGATTCAAATTCTGAGATCGTTCATCCAACGGTGGAGATCTGCTCACCTTGTTCTATAAATAGGTGCATTCTGGAGAAAAACTGTTCACTCCAAAAGAAAAGAAATTTTCTTCCGAGCTCAAGTCTTTCTCTCTCAACTCTTCAGCCTTTCTCTTCTCAAATCCTTTCTTCATCAATTTCGATCCTTCTCTTCTGATCTTCTCTCCCATCTAGTTGATTCAATCCCATCTTTCCTCTGAACTTTCAGATCTTCAATCTTTTCCTCCAAATCTTCAATCCTTCTTTCTCAGATCTTTTCTTCCATTTGAAGATTCGATCTCATCTTTCCTCTGAGAATCTCAGATCTCCAATCACCAGTTCAACAACTCCAATCCTTCTAACAAAATCTCCCTCAAACACTAAACCATGTATTCCTCGATTTTCACATCCTCTCACTCCATGACCCAAGAGCCACGAACTCTGCAACTAATGGAGCTCCAAACCCCGCAACAAATGGAACCACAACAACAGCAACCAACAGAGGAGGGAGGAAACACCCAAGCAGCTGGAAGTAGTGCCAACATGGATTTCTGGCGAAGCCGTACCAGGTGGATTCCTACTCCAGAACAAATAAGAATCCTCAAGGATCTTTACTACGTCAAGGGATTTAAGTGCCCAACTACAGAGCACATTCACGAGATCTGCCTCCAGCTGAACCAGTATGGACATGTTGAGGGTAAGAACATTTACTTTTGGTTCCAGAACGTCAGGGCTCGAGAGAAGCAGATGAATAGGTGTAATCAGGCTGCTCCAGTGCCCATGGAAACTAGTTCTCTTGGTACTGGTGGATCCATTGATCTCAATTTTGGGTCCACTGGTTCTACTGGTGCTGGTGGATCCATCGACATCAATTTTGGGCCAGCTGGTGGATCCATTGACATCAATTTTGGGTCCACTAGTTCTACTGATGATGGTAGATCCATTGATCTCAACTTTGGTTCCACCTATTCTACTGGTAATGAAGGATTTCTTGATTTAAATTTTGTTTCATATTCTTCCTCACACTTCAACACTAATACCAGTACAACTCTTTTGGCACAACAGGAGGACAAACATCCCTGCAACAACGAGGAGGAGATCACCAGGAGGTTCAAACTCTTCCTCTGTTCCCCGTGCACGGCGAGGACGTCTTTGGTAACCTGAAGGCTACTTCCGAGGAAGGTAGCGCTTTTGGTTACTATTCTGGTGGCTCAGGCGGTTACCACAGTGGCTCAAACGTTTCTCTTGAGCTCAGCCTCAATCCATCCGGAGCTGCTGACTAGGCTTAGTATAGCATGGTCCTCGTTTTCCTTTTTTTTTTTTTTTTTTTTTTTTGTAATGTAAAATCAATAAGATGGTGTGCATGTTTTCTTTTCTTTTTGTTTAACCAACAACAACACCAAGGATCGAACCTTGGTCACCCAATACTATTTTCAAAACCATAAACAACTCTACTGCACACATCTTTCATAATGATGCAATAAAAACAATCACTTAAAAAGAATCCAACAATCAATTAAGTCGCATCGAGGTCTAGCTAGTATCCTCTGAGTCAAACCAAACACAACAATTTCATCGATAGGATTAGGGATTTATAAAGCTAAACACATCCTGAGTTAGCTAGGAAAAACCCACGTCTTTAGAGTTACTCTTACAACTCTTATAGAATCTCGATAATTCCATCTATCAATTGCTTCAACAAAAACTCACCACAATTCAATCCCTAACATTTAGCGATTCAGAATTCGAATCAAACTCCATATCACATAGTAATTCACTTGAACCACTATGGATACCTAACAAAGTCACTAAAATCAATATCCGAAATTGCGTTTAACTATATCACCTAAAATCAATCAGCAAAGGCACACACTCTCATCCAACATCATTCACAAGAACTGATTCTAACTCTCCCAATTAATTACACCAAAATCAACTCCATTGCAAAACTTCAAGTGTCCCGCCTACTTAAACTTAAAACACACAACAACTTCAAATTCACTGCAGTCCATCTCCATACTATGATCCAAAACTTAAGAAAACTAGTTCACCACACAAAGGCCACAAAATTCAATTTCATTCACTTGAACAAAACTATATTCACAAGTCACGGTCAGGTCATCAACCCATGGTGTTCAAATGAATAAATTTCAAATCCAGTTTTCCTTGTGAATCGTAACGTATCGTTCCAAAATGATGCAAGCAACATCAACCACGTATATAAGACACATCTCGCGAACTCAATTCAAATTCCGAATCACCAAAACTACTACTAATTCCAATTCTACCAACAATCCTGATTCTGCAGGAATTATAGTACTCAACGACAACCCAAAACAATGGTCTCTCATCTCTAACCATCGAGCACAAAATAAAATTCTTGTCTCGCACCTTAAACTCTGCTTAACAACTTACAAGCACAAGGAAGAAGTAACCACAATAATTTCTTCCCTAACCTCAACCCTACTAACAAACTCCACAAGGACATCTCATTACAAAACAAGATATCTATTATTTGACATGTACATCTCATCCAAAAACATATGTACGTCTAACTTAAGAAGGTAAACTTCTATCAATCAATACTCGTATCCACACTAGGTACGTGCATAGATCCACATCATGCCTTCAACCAAACACTTCAACAATCAAAAGAACCTCATTTCCATAAAACAATCCTCGTTGACTTAACAGAGTTGAATCAAGAGGTTCCTATTCCTCAAGGATTGTAACTCGCGGCCACTGAACTTATTCCCATACGAACCTACAAGACAACTGTAAGGTTCTAAGTACAACCCCTTCGAATATCCATCACCTAAGGAGTATAGTATGCTTGGCTAATACTTGTATAACACTTAAAACACAGTATAAGTCAAATACAAATTCATATTAACCAAGTCAATACTATAGGGAAGGTATTCACGTTCCTAAAACGACCTAGCGGCCTAAACAACTCCCAACACTCACGCATACCCAATGACTTAGCCAATACCGAAGAGCACACGATGGGGATCCGCTGCAGCCGGGCCATCACTCGGAAGGTATTGACACATCACCAAATATGCACCTTACGCTCTGATACCAAACTGTCACGCCCCGGATTTTGAATAACAAATCCAAATCCGAAACATGAATTAATACAACTCACATAAATACAACCTGAATTTTTTCTCAAAACAACCACACCTCACATCGCTCGATATTACATAAACCAAATCTCAAATTTGTTTATTACAGCACACTCTCACCAAATTATATTGTAAGGCTCAAATGAGCATAACTCACCTCACAATTACAATTGCTGTAAAACTAAAACAAATTCTCTAACCCGCACGATCACCGTCCTGATTCTCCTGACCTGCAGGATTACCCGCTACACCGTTTGAATAGTGTACCGGGATTGCAACAATACAAACCCGGTAAGCTTTTTGCAAAGCTCGTATGAGTAAATGAAAGGATTGCACGATTTAAAGTAACACAATCAACTCAAGCACATTTTAATTTTGTTTTGCATAAGAATTGAAGTGTACAACATCACTTCAAGCATGAATCAACTCACATCTCATCATGACTACTCAATAATAAACAACTTCTTACTCAATATATACTCACAGGCTTATGATTTATTTATATAAATCATCCCATGCAGTATATTATACTTACAGGCTTATGATTAATTATATTAATCACCCCATTCAGTATATCATACTTACAGGCTTATGATTAATTATATTAATCACCCCATTCAGTATGTCATGTCATACCCAAGGGCATATGATAACTCGTTTATCCCCCAAGCAGTATGACGGCAGACAGACTAGAGCTCTAACTGTATCGTAAAGTGTCACCTGGGCCAAGGTTCACCTTACGAATGACTGCTTTCCTCAATTCACTCGACTCCTCATTTAATTCATCTCAACGACTCAACTATCGCACTTTACTCAATTACCCATTATCATAGACAACACAACATCTAAGATAAATCACATATTCCAAAGGGTAATGCTCAAAATATAACTCAGTAAATCACATCAATACTTCACCCGATGTCACACCATCCAATATATATTCCACGTAAATATATATATACGTAGTCACCCACACAAGAGTGACCACTAATACCAACTATAGTTCACATGCAATAAAATCTAGAAATTCATTTTTATAGTTTAAATACATTTTACTTACCTATGGACCGTAGTCGATCAAGTCCATATAATTTAAAACAAATATTTATTTTCATAAAACAATTTCCACAATTTCCCAATTAAATAAAATCACCGAATTTCGGTTCGTGAATGAACCATGTGCGATTTACTCACCTCGATATTCCCGCTGCGTCTTCAATTCAACACAATACACACCAAAACCGCTCACCCAAGGGAGACCGTCAATCACCTAATCACACATGACCTTAACTTAGCCAATAACTCAAAAACATATTCAAACGACAATCCAACGGTCGGATCGAAATTAAATGATGATCCAACGGTCGGATCCTCACGGATCGCCCTTAGGATCACCCTCCAAAAATCATCACGAAGATCCAACGGTCGGATCTTCCTGAATCGTCCTTACTAACATCTTCACAAATTTATACGAAAATCCGACGGACGGATTCTCACGAATCGCCTCCCTAATCACTGTTTTGCATTTATACGAAGATCCAACGGTCGGATCTTCGCCCATGACCACACAAAGCCACTGGAACAGTCATAAGATCATCATATCAAAACTACAAGTCCATCTGACGGTCCTAACTTCACAGATCACAAATCTAACGATCGAAATCGATCGAAACTTAAAAATTCATAACTTAATCATACGATATCCAAAAATTGCGTATAATATATCGAAATGATCGTATTGAAATATAGAATCTAAAAATGCACAGAAACTATATTTTTGACCCCCGGAGGTGGCCGGAAAAGGGACGCCGGAGTTAGGGCAGAGCCGCCGCCGACCACCGCCAATGGTGTCGGGGCCGGGCTGCTCCTCTTCCTCTCATCATGCTTAACAACTTTCATAACTATCATGTAAGCTGAAAATGACCGGAAGTGGTTGAAATTACCTAAAACAGTCGAGGTGGCCGGAAAATTTCCAGAATCCGGCGAAATTTGCAGAATCCGGCAAGGCTTGATTTCGACGTCAAAACTTCAATTTCAGGCTTCGATCCCTTCTAGAGAGTTGTTAAGAACATCAAGGAGAACTCACTGGTTCAAGAATCAGTCAAAACGATGCACTACAGCTCGAGATATACCGATCGAAAGATTTTCGTTTCGGATTGAAAACTTACCGAGCTCCGACGAACGTGAAACCGGTCACTCTAGGTGCAATCCTTCTAGTATGATGATCAGCAGGTTGAGGGGAGTTCATGGAGCCAAGGATCGGAAGTTTTGGTGGCCGGAGCTAGGAGAAAACCGGCGTTGACCAAAATCGAGCTTAAATCGAA
This sequence comes from Rosa rugosa, assembly GCF_958449725.1. Lineage (NCBI taxonomy): Eukaryota > Viridiplantae > Streptophyta > Magnoliopsida > Rosales > Rosaceae > Rosa > Rosa rugosa. The sequence continues at coordinate 53,431,663 of NC_084823.1, read as the reverse complement.
ACCGGGCCGGCGCCGCCGCTAGGGGCCGTGCCGCCGTGCAAGGCTGCCACAGACAGGTGCGCAAGGACCATACGAAGCCAATGGAAGAAGTTTGGTGAGGATCGGTGGCCGGAGGAGGAAGAAAAAGCCGGAAGAAAATCGAAGGCGATTTCCGGTCGGGGGAGGGGCTGCAGCTCCGAGCTTCCATTTTTGGAAATTCTGAAAATATTTTCGGAAATTTCCGAAAATGGAAGCTTTATACTAATTTGGAAACATTTTCAAAAAATCATAATTAATTCATACGAACTTCGATTTTTGCGTTCCGCATATGCATGCGATCGTGTCGACGAGCTCTACAACTTTCATGAAGGAAATTTTCCCAAATTTTGAACGTATAAAAAGTCAACTTTCGCGAGCCCCTAAATAACGTTCGTTTTCGAAAATTAATCGTTCGAACTAATTCCACAACTTCTCCGAGCCTCGTACTCGCTCCCATTATCGTGAAATCATTTCTAAAAAATCCACGGAATTTAATTTGGATTTTTCGGGGTATTACAAAAGGCATGTGAGGAGAACCAGGAGGATGGCTATTATTGTTGTAGGACTCATCTTTTCTGGCTTGGCTTTCTGTTTTGTGTGGAGTTGCTGAGAGGGATAATGAGAAATATGGGTCATGCAAGCTCAGGGACTCGTTTATATTAACGGACCAAACCTCTGCTCCAAACAAATTGACCGACCCTGTGTAAATATTCAGTTGATCGAGCAAGTTCTGTAGATTTTGACTTGAGCAAAATTCTTCAGAAACATCATAACATAATTGATCTTAACATTTTAGGTGTGATAATTTACGTATTAAAAATACACATAATAAGGCCCACATCTGGATTATCTATATTTAGACTTGAAAAAAAAAAACAAAATAAATGAGAAAAATCAATAGAACTGCTACTAGCATGTTTACACCTCTTTAGTTTGAGTCAATAACTTTAGTGTACTTTAGTGTCAGTCAATAAAATTACCATCCAAATGTTGTTGACCCCAGATGATCTTTTTAAATCAACTTTAGCAACGTAGGTAGATTTTTGGTAATTTCTCGTCTATGAAAAGGATCCAAAAAAAAAAACTGAAAAACAAATGAAGACATCCACCAGTAGACTGGTATCACTGTATTAGGAAAAGGGAGTTGGTACCTGAAAATCAAATAGACTGAGGAATGAGACAAAATCAGCTCTGTTGAATGTTCCAGTCAACGACGTAGCAATCTTAGTTGTCCTATTGTGATTTGTGACCAAACCTTATCATTATCCTTTGTGCAACCTGGTACCTGGGGAGGTGAAAATTTTAAAAACAGTTTTAGTCACTATATGAACTGATTGAGAGGCAGCTTAATTTGTTTGAGAAAAACTCCTCGAGATGAAATCTCCTTGAGCTAAATCCAAATGAGGAGAAATTTCTTTGAGCTAAATTCAAATGAGGAGATATCTCTTTTGAGGAAGATCCAAGTTAGGTGAAATTTTCTCGAGACGGATTTAGGTGAGGTAAAATCCCCTTAAGACGGATTCGGGTGAGGAATATCCCCTCATGTGCAATCCCCTCGAGGCCGACCTAATTGAGGTGAAATCAAGTTCTAAACTTCTAATCAAGACACGAACTAATCTATTTGGGGAGCGCTGAGAAGTCTAGACCTTTTTGAGGAAAAATCCACTCGAGGTGGATTTGGACAAGGCGGAACAAGTCAACAGAGTCAAAATATAACAAGAAACAAGAGACAATTTTGGCTGAATAATTCTATATTCATTCACCTTACAAGAAGGAATTATATACAAATTACAATTGTGCTTAATAAGACAAGTACTATTCCTAAGGTAAGTAGTAAATCAAATAATACTACAAATATTACAGATCACAGAATATTACAGAATATCTACATAAATAAGGTAAGTATGACTCACGCCAACACTCCCCCTCAAGTTGGCGCATACAGATCACGAATGCCCAACTTGTCAAGTGAGTCATGAAATGCCTTACCCGATACTGCCTTAGTGAGAACATCAGCCAACTGTTCTTCTGAGTGGACAAATGGAAAAGAGATAAGCTTAGCATCAAGCTTCTCTTTAATGAAATGTCTGTCAATCTCAACATGCTTAGTTCTATCATGTTGTACTGGGTTGTGAGCAATATCCACCGCTGCCTTATTATCACAATACAAATCCATGGCTCGTTTGGGTTTAAATCCCAAATCACGAAGTAAATTTCTCAACCAAAGTAACTCACAAACTCCATGAGCCATACCTCTATACTCTGCTTCAGCACTCGACCTGGCCACAACCTTTTGTTCTTACTTCTCCAAGTAACAAGATTACCACCTACAAAAGTGAAGTAACCAGAAGTGGATTTTCTATCCGTAACACAACCTGCCTAGTCTGCATCTGTATAACCACTAACATCCAGATGATTATGCTTTGAAAACATCAAGCCTTTTCCAGGTGCAGACTTTAAATACCTCAGAATATGGATCACAGCTTCCATATGAGTTTCACTTGGATTATGTATGAATTGACTCACAACACTAACTGCATATGCAATATCTGGCCGAGTATGTGAGAGATAGATTAATCTACCAACTAACCTCTGATAGCGAGCCTTATCTGTAAGAGTTTGATTAGGGTACTCAGCTAGTTTATGATTCTGCTCAATAGGAGTACCAGCAGGTCTACAACCTAGCATTCCTGTCTCTGTCAACAAGTCAAGCACATATTTTCTCTGACACAAGAAAATTCCTGAACTCCCCCTGGCGACCTCAATCCCCAAAAAATATTTAAGAGCACCAAGATCTTTCATCTCAAACTCTTATGCAAGCAGGTCTTTTAATCTTTCAACCTCCTCTGAATTATCACCAGTAATGATCATATCATCAACATAAATAACCAAGGCAGTTAATTTACCTTCACGGCGTTTCAGAAATAATGTATGGTCAGAGTTACTCTGTTTGTACCCAAAACGACGCATAGCTTGAGAGAATCTACCAAACCAAGCTCGTGGTGATTGTTTGAGTCCATACAAGGACTTATTCAACTTACACACAAATCTTCCTCTTGTGCTTGCCTTATATCCTGGTGGTAGATCCATGTAGACTTCTTCAGATAGCTATCCATGTAAAAAGGCATTCTTCACATCAAACTGTTGCAAAGGCCAATCTAGATTAGCTGCTAGAGACATCAACACTCGAACAGTATTAATCTTTGCTACTGGAGCAAAGGTCTCCTCATAATCCACGCCATATGTTTGAGTATATCCCTTTGCAACAAGTCTTGCCTTATATCTGTTCACTGAGCCATCTGCATTGTGTTTGATAGTGAACACCCATCTACATCCAACAACTCTCTTTCCTTGTGGAGGTGGCACCAACTCCCAAGTATTACTCTTCTCCAATGCCTCCATCTCTTCATTCATTGCTTGACACCATTTGGGATCCTTGAGACCATCCTGCACTTTACTGGGAACACATACAGAGGATATTTGATTCACAAATGAAGCATGGGATTTGGATAACCGATGGGTGGATACAAAGTTAGCTCTGGCATACTTAGACTTAACATCTAAACTTGGTTCATATTGACGAGGTGGTTTACCACAGGTAGACCTAGGAGGCAAAACATACACACTATCACTATTATTAGAGTTAGAAGAAACACCACTAACCTCAAGATTGGGATGCTCCTCAGGGATTGGTTGACAATGGTTATCTGTATCTGAGAGGGGTGCAGGAGCTTGGCCTTCTTGGACTGCTAAATTTCGGTCATCGTGTTCTAGTTCTGCTGGCGATCGATTTTCAGGAATGGAAGAATCAATCGTTTTGCTACTGGGAGTTTCTGCCTCGCTGAACGATCGATCGCCAGGAATGGAACGATCGATCGTTTGGCTACTGTCTTCTTCAATTACCATGTCTAGTGATCGATCGCTGGCATTCTGGTGATCGATCATTGGATCCGAAATTACATGACCATCATCTTCAATTGGCCGTGAATCATCTTCAATTGGCTGAATATTAATCCCACAAGACTTCTCTTCCAAAAAAGTGTGTTTCTTCCCCTGAAGTGAAGGATTGGTGGAAGAAAAATAACATGCATCCTCATAAAAGGTGACATCCATGGTAACATAAACTTTCTGTGTAGGAGGATGAAAACACTTGTAGCCCTTCTGATTAACACCATAGCCCACAAATACACACTTTAATGCCCTGGCACCGTTGATTCTTAGGGACATGGACAAACACTACACACCCAAAGACACGAGCAGGAAGATTAGAAAACGAAGGGACATACACACGATTGGAAAGGGCAGCATAAGGGGTTTGACCATTGAGAACAGAAGAAGGTAGCCTATTGATGAGATGGCAAGCAGTGAGAATTGCATCTCCCCAAAGATACTTAGGCATATGAGCACTAAATAGAAGAGACCGAGCTATGTCAAGAACATGACGATTCTTTCTTTCTGACACCCCATTTTGTTCAGGGGTTTGAGGGCAAGTAGTTTGATGAACAATCCCATGAGAATGAAAGAATTGGTGAAACTGAGAATTGACAAACTCCCCCCCCATTATCAGAACGAAAGACTTTAATATTGGCTCCAAATTGATTTTGAACAAGAGCAAAAAATTCTTGGAAAGCAGAGAAAACTTCATATTTGTGTTTCAATAAAGAGACCCAAGTAAGACGGGTATAATCATCGATAAACAAAACAAACCAATGTTTCCCAGACAAGGTTGACTCACGGGAAGGTCCCCATACATCAAAATGAATAAGCTCAAAAGGAAAAGAACTCCTAGTAGTACTCAAAGGATAACTAGTACAATGACTTTTAGCTAAGACACATGACTCACAATGCAACTTAGACTCATCAATGCCCAGAAACAAGGATGTCATAGATTTCTTCATGACACTAAAGGAGGGATGTCCCAATCTCCGATGCCATAGCCATAATTCTTCAACTTGATTAGTAACCCCAGTTGAAATCAAAGCTGCTTGGATTGCCTTCTCCGGCTTCATTCCGGCGAACATGCAATCCAGATGAAATAGTCGACCCCTCAGATAACCCCTGCCGATTATTTCCTTGGTGAGGAGGTCCTGAAAAATCACATACAAAGGAAAAAATGTTACAGAACACCGAGATTGAGTATTAAGCTGAGGCACAGATATGAGATGATGAGAGAGATCAGGGACATAAAGAACATTATGTAGTGTCAAAGAAGGAGTGAGACGAACAGACCCTATGCCTAAAACAGGAAAAGAATCACCATTGGCATTGACAACAAAGGAAATAAAGGGTGGATTGAGAAAAAGGAAGAAACTACGATCATAGGTCATATGGTCAGATGCTCCAGAATCAATTATCCAAGTATTGCCACCAGTAAAGCTAGAAAATTTTAAAGCAATTCCAATCTTACCATTACCATTGCGACTTACTGATGCGGTATCCTTACCAGCCAAGTTGGTGTGATCTGGTTCTGTCACCGCATAGTAATCTTGGTCTTGAACAAGATGAACAGCAGCCTTTCCCTTGGGTTTGTTGTCCTGAGGTCGAGGCCTATCAAAGTAGCCTGCTGGAAAACCAACCAACCTATAACAATTTGCTTTGATGTGGCCTGGATTCTTGCAGTAGTTACAAGTCAGATTTGAGGAGAACCCGGGAGGAGGACCTTGAGGAGAGGGACGCAGAGAAGAAGGAGGCCGATTGCCTGAGAGTGACCGATTACTTGAGGAATTGGATGGCTTTGATTGTATTGCAAGGCCTGCAACTTCTAAAGTAACTGCTCTAGTTCCAGCCCTCTGGGTCTCATCTTTGCGAATATAAGCAAAGGCTTGCTGCAAGGTTGGTGTGGTAGTCTGGCGAAGTAATTCGCTCCTTGCATTCTCAAATATTGGATCTAGGCCAGCCAAAAAAACATGAACTCTCATGAGATCTTGCTCCTCCTTATAAATCTTGACATCATCCGGGCACTTCATGCGACATGGACGCATCTGATCAATTTCTTGCCAAATCCCCTTTAGTTTTGCAAAATACATGGCAACTGGTTTTCCATCTTGTGTCATACGGGCGGCTTGAGTGCTCAACTCATAAACCTCGGCAAAATCTGTTCCGTTAAAATAGATCTCCTTAAGGCTTTCCCAAATTTCTTCAGCTGTATTACATCCCATAATCATCTGTGAAACATCTTCAGTCATGGATTTGTAAAGAATAGAGGTTACCGAGCCATTTGCAGTCTTCCATTTTGAATAATTGTTAGCTGCAATTGGTGGTTCAGCAATTGAACCATCAACATAGCCCACCTTATCGATTCCACAGAGGTGAGCCACCATCATCTTCTTTCAGGTTCGGTAATTAGAGCCATTGAGCTTGACACCTCCATAACTTTCAGTTGAATCATCTTTAACGGAGACAGAAATTTGGTTGGAACCATGAGACGTCTCACCATCTCCATCTTGCTTGATTACGGTCGAAACATCTTGATCTGTAGCCATGGTGAATACGCAGCAGAAGAAAAAACAACAAAGTTCTTGGAAGTATAAGAAGGCAACGGTGATGAAAGGATCAAAGGACAAGGAACAAATCCAAGCACAATGAACAAGGGTCAAGGATTAAAGAACAATGAGTCAGAGTCCAGGATCGGATCTCCGCTCTGATACCAAGTCAAAATATAACAAGAAACAAGAGACAATTTTGGCTGAATAATTTTATATTCATTCACCTTACAAGAAGGAATTATATACAAATTACAATTGTGCTTATTAAGACAAGTACTATTCCTAAGATAAGTAGAAATCAAATAATACTACAAATATTACAGATCACAGAATATTACAGAATATCTACATAAATAAGGTAAGTATGACTCACGCCAACAAACAGAATTAGTTAGCTTGGCTGAATCAGTTGCAAGCAGGAAATACTCCCCCACGTTGTCCTGAGAGTGGTGTAATGGATCCACTAACGCATGACTTGCGAACCTAACACACCACTATGCGCACTAGTCGAGATATTCGATCAAGCTCATCTATAAATACTTTGTAAAGTGAACCTTCGAAGGAAGCAATGAATCTCATTTATACCAACTACAATTCAACACTCACCGACTTAGGCATCATAGTATCTTTTACAGCAGGGCCATTTCGTGACAAAGTGAGGCCTAAGGCAAAATTTAGAGAGACTTTCCTAATAATTTTTTCCATTGAAAAAAAAAATGTCAGCAAAACTAATTTCAAACTAAAACATAGCAGATTATATAAACAAAATAAAACGTAACAATGTCAATAAATAACAATAGAACCTGATTTTTTAATCACAAAATTTTGGACTTCAGGCCTTGACGGTTTGTTACAATTGTATCAACTATCTGAATTCTGATTATGAAATTAGAACAGAGGATGAAATTCAGAATTGAGTAAGAGGAAGAGAAAGATTGCTTCTATGTGTCTATGAGAGTCTGTCAATAGCTTAAATAAACATAACGTGCTACCCTAGCTGGTATATGTACCTTGACTAGTTGGTTATAGACTATAGTTTCACAGACACAATGAGTCCTTCAACAATGGCCGTCCTTATAGTCTTCCTCGTGTTCATCTTGTTTCTCATCACTACAGCCAACCCACCGCATTACTCTTGTGTGATTTCATGCATGTGTCTCAACATTCACCCGTCTGTTGATAAATTCTTTTAAACTTGCACATGAGCGATATCAGAGAAGATGATCATACATCATCATTCTTTTTATGAAGTACAACGCCCAGCTGAAAAGTCCATTTGCTTGGAGCAGAGGGTTGATCCATTAGTATAAATGAGTACCTGAGCTTGTCATGACTCATGACCCATATTTCCCATTAACTCTCTCAACTCCACATGTTAACGTTTGTGACCGAGGGGGTCTCTAGTTAGCTTAAGTGAGAGAGAGAGAGAGAGATTGACACGAGATGTATAGTGGTTCACCTCCCGCCTTAGAGGGAGACTACGTCCACTTGAAAGCTTATACTAGTGTGTCGAGCCTTGCGGCCTAACAAGATTACAAGAGATGTAATGGAATGTGGAGTAAGTGGGAAGGAGTCTCCTTTTATAGGTGAAGGAGTCTCCTTTTATAGGTGAAGGAGTGCTATTCATTTACATGGTTTTCGATGTGGGACAAGCAAAGATAACTATTCTAGTGTAGAAAGCCTAGTTTGTGAGGGCAACTTTGCAAGGCCGGAAAGGTGGCTTCCCGGCGACGGATTTGCAACTTCCGGATACCGTAGCGTAGCTTGAACATAGGGCTACAAGATTCAAGTCTCGGTTGGGCCTCACCATGGCTTGTGGATGTCCCAAAGAGCGTGTTAATTATGCTTGGTGAGATAGCAAACTAGCTTGCTAGTAGAGGTATCTACAAGTCCCCGAAGTCCCCAAGTAAGAGGAGCTTCTTGGTTGGGGAGTTATACACATGATGTCACCAAGCATAAGTAACCGGGCGGTACGGAGCCCCTACAAGTCCCCGAACTCCGTAAGCAAGAAGGGACTCGTTTAATCCTGCACAATGAGACAAAAAACGCGCATATGTAGAATGCTTGTTGTATTGGTTACCGTTCGTATTAATGGAATGCGAAAAGAATTCGATTTGTAGCGGGCAACAAATGGTAGAAGAATTCAATATTCCATTAATGTGTATGAACATGTAAAATATTGGTAGTTGTATATGTGGATCTTATGGCCATTAATACGCACAATAGATAGTGGCAAGTGTAATGGGTGTCCATAGTAATTTTGTGGGAGTAGTCCCGGTGACATAGAATGAAGCGTTTGTGAACTTGGGGCTTGAGTAAAACATGTTGGACATGATCGAGCAAGTTGGGTTGTTCGAGCAAGTTGGGTGTAGTTGAGTGTGTAGGCGCTGTGCGAGCATGCGAGGCGTGGCCCAAGCGCAAGTCGTGGCCATACTCGATACCCAAGCGAGTCGTAACCCGAGCAAGTCGTTTATCCGAGCATGTTTTAGTAAGTCGTAAGTGTCACAAGCTTCTAGATGCATGTCACATGAAAGTGCATTTAAGCATGTATGTGTGTAGCATGTACTTGTAGTAAAGTTGCTAATAACATGTTGTAGGCATGCTTAAGTGTCATGGAGACATGTATAGTCATGGCAAAGGCTCTAATTGCAAGAGCGCAAGAGGTAAGATATAGTGACTTATCTTATGCCGATTTGAAGGTTAGCGGAGTTGGCCAAGCATGACGGTCCATTGCTTGTGGCGGATAAAGTATTCCGATGATGCACGTCAACTAGTAGTTGCGGTTGAATGATCCATAGAAATAATTGAATTTCCTTAGAACAAAATAGGTGATTAGTACATGAGTATGTAAAATCAACACTAGTATTTTGCATATGTACTTTGATAAGATATTAAGCAAAAGTATATATGCGAAGTAGTAGTTGACGGCAAAATGACATATTTAATTATGTGCTCTAATATGCATTTCAATTTTGATCATGAAATTATGAATTTCAAGGTAACAATGGAAATAAGTTATCGTGTGTAGTAGGCGCTGGAGCCTATACATGTAGAGTTATGTATATCTAATGATCTTGCATAGATGAGCATGCTATATATGTATTGTAGTTCGCAATTTTGGACTGGCCAAATATGTGGGCATGTTCTGTTTAATAAAAGTGGATCACAACATATATATAACTATATAAATACATGGCCAATATTAGCACATGAGATAGCGGTGCCCATATTCTTGTAACTATATAAATACAAGAATAATCATAAGACATGGACTTACGACACATGGAAGCATATATGAACAGTGCACATTTGTGTAGGAGATAACTGACAAAGAGGTTTAAACATATAATTGTTCAATTGACCATTAGCCTAATAGGAAGTGTACGTGTCCGTAAGTGATGGGAACTGCACAAGTGGCCCGTACAGAAAGATATATGAATATATGCATGATATATAAATATATGCATGTGTGAAGTGTACGTGCAGGCAGGTGTCTCCCAACTTATCCAAAAAGCAGAAGCACGTGGTGCTTGTGGGTGTGTGCAGCAGAAAACTTAACTTTTTATTTGCCATTTGCTCGCTGCCATGGGTGATCACTCTTTTATGGCTGCTCAGCGGAGAGCAAAGAAAATATTTCGTGGAGGAGTTTGAGGGAAGATGCTTCAGAAATCAGGTTCTCTGCATCAGTAACTTGAGTGCAGAAAGCATCGTTGGGTGCCCAAAGAAAATTTGGGTGGTTGAGCAGATATTGGTCAGCTGGGGTTCAGCGAAGGAATTGGTGGTCAGCGGTGTCCCGGAGATCAACACTGAGTTCGGCGGAGAGGATGGCCAGCGGAGCGCTCGACTGAGCTGGGCGGAGCGTAGTTGCTGACTGGGCCTTCGGTTGACAGCGGCACAGAGGAGCTGGAGTTCGGCGGACCTGGAGCTCGGCGGAGGCTCCGAGTTCGGCGGTGCCTGGAGCTCGGCGGAGCCTGGAGTGCAGCGAAGGTTTTGAGTTCGGCGGAGAGGAGTTCCTGGCCGGCGGTTGCTGCCAGCGGAGAATGCTAGAGTGATGTTACCCAGCGGTGGTGTTGTCTAGATGAGGTTGCCCAGCTGTCATTGTAGTTGGGCGGTGTTGCTGACGGAAGTCCGGCGGTGCCGCTGACGTTGCTGCATAGCAGTTGACGGTCGTTAACGACCTTGGCGGAACGATGCATGATTGAATGATGCTTGCTGAAGGATTCTTGGCAGAATGATGAGCCATGGGCAAAGCGAAGCTCTCATCTGAAGTTCACGGTGGAAGCCTTTAGCGAAGCATCATATATGGTAGAAGCAGTCAGCGGTGGTTGTCGGCGCTAGAGCATCAACGGAGACTTGCCATGGAAGGTACCCCGCGGTGAAGCCCCGTGGTGAAGTCCGGCGGAAGTGGCTGAGCGAGCTTGCAGCGGAGACACCTGGCGGAGGAAGAGTTCGGCGGAGGTTTTGCCGCTGACGGATATGGGCGGAGGGATGTGCCGCTGATGGATATGGGCGGAAGAATGGAGATTAGCGGGGGAGCTCTGGAGCTGCAGTGAGCGGAGGAGTTGGGCGGAGGTGGCCTTGCTGTTTGGAGCTGGCGGAGAGGAGAGGGAGAGCTGAGCGGAGAACAAATATTAACAAAATAAACAGAACAAATATTAACAATATAACAAATGATTTTTCAATCCCCGGCAACGGCGCCAAAAATTGATGCGCTCTGAGCAAGCGCATAATTTAACCCTGAAATGTCATTAGTAGTATAAGTAAATAGGGATCGTTCTATTCCGGGGATTGAGGGTACACCTGTCATTGTCAAACAATTAAAAAATTAAAACAAAGTATAATATTCACAAAGATATTCACAATTATAAACATTGTACACGAAAAAGGGGGTTTTTGATTTTGGTTTTTCCGAAAATAAACTAAGTTAACAAAACAATTAAAATGCAAAAACATAAAAATACAAATGGAATGCAAGAACAAAGATCAAAGTCGAAACTCATGATTAAAATTAATTCAAGTTCATCATTGTTCATCATAGTCATGCAAGAGGAATTGATCATGTGAAACGTTCAAAGCAAACAATTTCCCATATTTTACTTTCAACGCTAATTAATCTAAGTGAAAGCACATAGACTAATCCTATCAAACATGCATTCAAGCCCTAGAAAGCTAGTCAATCATACATGTCTAACGCATTAAGCATCTAGAAAGGCTATCAATTCAAATGTGCAACTTAGTATGAAAAAGTCCACCTAATTGCAATCTTCTTTGATTAAATTCGGTTTTTGTACAAAACCTTTACTACTTATTGATTCAAGAACACAAAACCAAAAAGTTGATTCATGTTCTTAAATTCGTAGCACCAATTATATAAAAACCCTAGGTGTTTGCAACCACATAAGATTAAAATACAAAAGTTATCTATCATGCAAATTTAATCAAACACTCACACATAAGCAACCATAAATCGCAAAACATGAATCTGAAAATTAGTAATTAATCATAAAATTTCAGAATTCGAAAATTGTTCAAACACATGTGTCAACTAGGGCATAACCAACGAAAATTACAAAGCAAAGGTTACAAGGAGAATCGAATTACACCAAGAGATGGAGATGGGATGAATGGTCTCTTGAATTTCGAAAGCAATCTTCAAGGATGGTGATGGATGATGTGCACGGCTTGTCCTCTTCTTCCTTGGCCTTGCTTGAACTTCGTGGTTGCCCTAGAGGATGGAGAAGAACACGGCTAAGCTAGAGAGAGTTTTCTGATTTTTTCTAAAGTTGTAAAACGCAAAAGTGGGAACCCTTGAAGTTGAGAGAAGAGAGGAATATATAGGGGACGGCTTCTTGGTCTCCAAGGCCGTGTAAAACCCTAGAGAAACTCACGGCAATTCTTGTTAACTCCACATAATTCCCTCCAATGAAATCTTGCCAAGTAAGCCCTATGATGTGTCTCAACCAATCACATAATTTCCTAGAATATTTCCCTTGATTTTCTTGCCGAATTCCCTTGATTATTTTCTGATTTTCTTCTTGCAATTTCGGCCAAAATATACTTAGGGTTTCTAGGAATGAATCTAGACGCCTTTTGGTGCTTTTCTTGATGTCCACACTTTTTCTTTCCATAAAATTCTCCCTAGAATATCTTTTTGCCGAATTCTCTAGGGTTTCTTCATGAATATCACGGCAACTTCCTCCTTTTCCTCTTGGCTTGGACGGCAAGAGTCTCCTAGGGTTTATCTTTCCATTAAAATTACCCTAGAAAATCTCTTGCGTAATCTTCTTTTAATTTCTGATTTTCACGCCATCTCCCTTGTTTCTCTCTTTGGTTTTCACGGCAAAACATCTCTAGGGTTAGGGTTTTGCGTCACAAACCCTAATGTCATGGGCTATGATGGGCCTTGGTCCAATTTGCCGAAAATCCATAGAGTTCTTGGGCTTCGTTGCTTCATCTTCAAGCCTTCTTATTTTCCAACGCAAAACACTTCATTTCTTTCATTTCTTTTCATAGTTGCGTTGGAAACTTCATTGGTAAGCTCTCCTCCAGTTCGCAGGGTTTCCTGGTTGCACTAGGAAAGCTTGTTTCTTCATTTCTGCTCAAATGTGTGGTCCAATGTTCTTCATTTTTGTTCCCCTTGACGTTCGCAAGCTCCTCTTTCCATTCGTGTGTTCATTTCCACTTTTTAGCTCGGAGGTCCTGAAAATAGAAACTAGTAAGAAAAATAGAAACTTTCCTAATTTGAAAAATAGAAACTTACTAAAAATGAAAAATAGAAAGTTACTAAAAATGAGAAATAGAAACTTTCCTAAACTGAAAATGGAAACTTGCCAGAAATGAGAAATGAAAACTACGAAAATAGAAACTTTACACAAATAGGAACTTTCCCAATCAAAGAATGGAAACTTTCCTAAACAAGGATTTTTCAAGGAAATGGCGCAGAAAATGTAGGGAAAAACAAGTAAAACGTCGCATTAAAATGCTCCTATCAGTCGTGGGTGTGAAGAACAGATCTCTGGGTGTCTAGAGTAAATAGCCGCCCAAGATTTTTTTTTTTTTTTTTTTAGTTGGCGTTGACCAAGTGAATAGTTCAGCGTTGACCTTTTTTGAGTTGGGCGTTGACCAAAAGTTGATCAAGCTTTGATGGGCGTTGACCGACCCCGCCGGTCATTGACCGGCCCCAATTTGATGTTGAATGAGCGTCGACTCGACATTTTCGGGTCAAAGTTCGTGGTAGGTGACGAAGCCTTTGTGTTGGCTTCCCACAGACGGCGCCAATGTTAACGTTCGTGACCGAGGGGGTCTCTAGTTAGCTTAAGTGAGAGAGAGAGAGAGAGAGAGAGAGATTGACACGAGATGTATAGTGGTTCACCTCCCGCCTTAGCGGGAGACTACGTCCACTTGAAAGCTTATACTAGTGTGTCGAGCCTTGCGGCCTAACAAGATTACAAGAGATGTAATGGAGTGTGGAGTAAGTGGGAAGGAGTCTCCTTTTATAGGTGAAGGAGTGCTCTTCCTTTACATGGTTTTCGATGTGGGACAAGCAAAGATAACTATTCTAGTGTAGAAAGCCTAGTTTGTGAGGGCAACTTTGCAAGGCCGGAAAGGTGGCTTCCCGGCGACGGATTTGCGACTTCCGGATACCGTAGCGTAGCTTGAACATAGGGCTACAAGATGCAAGTCTCGGTTGGGCCTCACCATGGCTTGTGGATGTCCCAAAGAGCGTGTTAATTATGCTTGGTGAGATAGCAAACTAGCTTGCTAGTAGAGGTATCTACAAGTCCCCGAAGTCCCCAAGTAAGAGGAGCTTCTTGGTTGGGGAGTTATACACATGATGTCACCAAGCATAAGTAACCGGGCGGTACGGAGCCCCTACACCACACGAAACAGAAAGCCAGAAATAATGAGTCCTTCAACAATAATAGTCATCCTCCTGGTTGTCCTCACATGCCTTTGGTCACTTGTCTCTGCCTCCTCAAAATCAAAAGTTCAAAACACAAAAAACTACCACCCGGCCCTCAGTCACTGCCAATAGCCGGAAACCTCCACATGCTAAGGCAACCTCCCCTATCGAAGCCTCCAGCACTTGGACAAAAAATATGGTCCCATCACCCATCATGTCCATTCGTCTAGGCAATGTTCCTACCATAATAGTCTCCTCACCAAAAGCCGCATAGCTATTCCTCAAAAGCTCACGACACTAATTTCGCCAGCCGGCCCAAAATCCAAGCCTCGGAGTACATACCCTACGGCACAAAAGGCATGGCCTTTTCCGAATATGGTCCTTATTGGCGCCATGTAAGGAAGCTCTGTACGCAACTGCTTTTTTGTCCGACGAAGGAGGGTTTCGCGCCGCTGAGAAATTAGGAGTTGGGAGCGTTGGTGAGAAGGCTGAAGAGAGCTGCAGAGGAAGGTGGAGTTGTGGATGTTAGAATATTGGTGTGATGAATGAGGACATAACGTATAGGATGGTGTTGGGTTGTAAAAGGGATGATAGGTTTGATTTGAAAGCCATTATTGAGGAAATGTGTTACTTGGCAGGGGCCTTCAATATTTCAGATTTTCTTCCTTCTCTTGCTGCACTTGATATTCAGGTACACTAATTAATCTTAGGGAGAATTTCACAAATGGTCACTCAACTATGACTCATTCGACACTTTAGTCACTCAATTTTCAAATATATCACTTTAGTCACTCAACTATTACTCTGTCAATCACTTTAGTCACCGAATGAGCATTTCGTCTCACTTTAATCACTTATCTCATTATTTCCAATTCAGATTTCTCAATTTTTCACAATTGGTTGGTCAAAAATATCATTAATATTGTGGCAAATATATTTTTTTTAATGAAAAAAATTAACAAAGTGACTAAACGAATAACAGAGTTAAAGTTAAGTGACCAAAGTGATATATTTAAAAAAAGAATGACCAAAGTGTCGAACATGTAAAAGTTAAGTGACCAATGTGCGCAATGCAATTGGTATAATGATTTCATCAGTATTAATTATTGTTTGCATATGAATCAATATGTTCATTGATCAAGGTAGTCGAGAGCAAGTTTCTTAGGCCGGAACTCTAATTATGCAAATACCACATTACAAATTCCTTTTGAGCTCGTCTTGTTTAGCGAGCTTATAAATGAACCATAGCTTCTTATCTTTAGGGAAAAATCATGTACTAAGATGGTACTGTTGGTGCAGAAAAATTGGGAAGATTTCTCCACCTACGTTTTTTATTAGAGTGGGTGTAAACGCTTCGCGGTTAATGTCTTCACGTCCTTCAAATTTGAGTCAGTGTATGTAAGTCAAGTCGGAAGATGAAAGGAGTACCTGCAAAAGATACTCTGATGCCTAAGTCAATGAGTGTTGAATTGTAGTGGGTACACCTCGAGAGGATTTCTCCTCAAGAAAATTTGGACTTCTCAACGCTTCTCAAATAGATTAGGCCGTGTCTTAATTAGAATTTGATTTTACCTCAATTAGGTCAGCCTTGAGGGGATTGCACCTGAGAGAATTTTCCTCACCCGAATCCATCTTAAGGAGATTTTACCCCACCTAAATTCAGCTCGAGAAGATTTTACCTCATTCGGATTTAACTCAAAGAAATTTCTCCTCATTCGGATTTAGCTCAAGGAGATTCATCTCAAACAAATTAAGCTGCCTCTCTATCGGTTCATACGGTGACAAACTGTTTTTAAAATTTTCACCTCCACAGGTACTTGCACAAAGGAAAATGATAAGGTTTGGTCACAAATCACAATGGGACAACCAAGGTTGCAACGTCAACATAGCTGCTTTTGTCTCATTCCTCGGTCTATTTGACTTTCATGTACTAACTTTTCCTAATACAGTGATACCAGTCTACTGGTGTATGTCTTCATTTGTTTTTTTTTTCTTTTTTTGGATTCTTTTCATAGACCGAGAAATTACCAAAAATCTACCTACATTACTAAAGTTGATTTAAATATTTACAGAGCGTTGGTCAATTTGTTTGGAGCAGAGGGTTGGGAGAAATTATTAGGTGGTCCTGGACCACCACGTGGCATGCTGACATGGTGGTCCCAACCAATACCTGCGCGACATGTGTACGGCTGCTCAATTGACATAATTCTCAATTATGTTTAACGGTTCCGTCATATCCTCGTTTGCTTGCCGTTTAGAACTGGAGTCTCAGACCTAAAAACCTAAACCACTTCTATTCTACCAAACAGTCGATCTCAAACCTATTCTTTTGAAAACCCTGAAGCGGGAGAAGAGAGGTCTTCAGCAAATATCTTCAATGGCAATTGATACAAGTAAGTTAAACTTATCTCCCTATTCTACGTTGTCATCAATGGAAAATCATTCAAATAACTACTGAAACTTGAAAGCAGGTCTATTAATGTTCTTTTTCATTCTTCTTTTATATGTAATTTATTGTGTCGATATATCTAGCTATAGTATCGTTTTTACAATCGACATAAATATGTCAGCATGCCACGTGGTGGTCCAGGACCACCTAATAATTTCTCGAGGGGAGAGGGGTCGTCCGTTCGTATAAATGCGTCCCTGAGCTCGTCATGTCGTCCAATCTTTCCCATTATCTCTCTGAAATCCACACAAAACAGAGAGCCAGAAAAGATGAGTCCTTCAACAATAATAGCCATCCTCCTGGTTCTCCTCACATGCCTTTGGTCACTCATCTCTGCTTCCTCCAAATCAAAACACAGAAAACTACCACCCGGCCCTCGGTCACTGCCAATAATCGGAAATCTCCACATGCTAGGCAACCTCCCCCATCGAAGCCTCCAACACCTGGCCAAAAAATATGGACACATCATGTCCATCCGTCTAGGCAGTGTTCCGACCATAGTAGTCTCCTCCCCAAAAGCCGCAGAGCTATTCCTCAAAACTCATGACACTAATTTCGCCAGCCGGCCCAAAATCCAAGCCTCGGAGTACATATCCTACGGCACAAAGGGCATGGCCTTTTCCGAATATGGTCCCTATTGGCGCCATGTAAGGAAGCTCTGTACGCTTCAGCTTTTCTGTCCAGCAAAAATAGAGGCTTTCGCGCCGCTGAGAAAGGATGAGCTGGGAGTGCTGCTGAGAAAACTCAAGAAAGCTGCTGAGGAAGGTGGAGTTGTGGATGTTAGTGGGCATATTGGTGTGATGAATGAGGACATTACGTACAGGATGGTGTTGGGTTGTAAGAGGGATGATAGGTTTGATTTGAAAGCCATTGTTGAGGAAACGTTTTTCTTGGCCGGGGCTTTCAATATATCTGATTTTGTTCCTTCCCTTGCTGCACTTGATATTCAGGTATGCTAATTAATCCTACTCTTTCCCATAGGCATTTCCTTTCTCTTCGATCATTCATTTATGAACCGATATAATGGTAGACTAGTTCCGGCCAAACGTTATTTAATTTTACATTATTGCATTTATACATGGAGTCAGTCTTCGGACACGGAACCAACCACACTAGATCTTGATGGGAACCCAGCTGCACTCCTTTGTCTCTATATGAACTACATTAGGATCAGGATCAAGAAAGTAGAAGTCAAACATAGGAAACCAAGTTTTGTACGGAAGTTTCAAAGTCGTCTTTGTTGGCCGCCAGGTAAAAAATCATACATTTACCTTTCCTTTTCCTCTAGGCTGCTGGGCACTTCAGATTCGTTGTTATTTTATATTTTTATTGATCTTATTCATGTGTACAGTTTACACATAAGATAATTGAGAAAATATTAATGTATTTTGTTGAGCCGTCCCCTGCTCACAGTGAAGCATTTGTCGCCTTCCTGCTAAAGTTTAGCAAGGTAGCCTTTTCCATGGTGACTCCAAGATTGGACTATGATACATAATATTCATAGACTCCGGTCTAGATTGCCTAAGTGTATATTTTTTACTGTATGTTAATGTATTAGATGTGGTTTATTATATTTTTCTACGTATATCAGGGGTTAACTAAGCGAATGAAGAAAGTTAGCAAGACGATCGATCAGCTCTTGGAGAAGATAATTGACGACCATGAACAAGTTGCTAAAACTACGAGTGGGAAACAAGGCAAGCATGAGGACTTTGTAGACGTCTTGCTTTCATTAATGAACCAACCGTTGAACCCGAATGATGAGCAAGTTCATTTTCTTGATCGAACAAATGTGAAAGCCATTTTACTAGACATGCTTACGGCGGCTTCTGATACTTCGGCCTCATCGATTGTTTGGAGCCTTTCCGAGCTCTTAAGGCATCCAAGGGTCATGAAGAAACTCCAAAAAGAACTCCAAACTGTGGTTGGCATGGACCGAATGGTGGAAGAGACTGATTTGCCAAAGCTGGATTACTTGAGTATGGTGGTCAAGGAGAGCTTCAGACTACACCCAGTTGGACCATTACTAATCCCTCATGAATCTATTGAGGACATTGCAATAGATGGATATGACATACCTAAGAAGTCGCGGATCATTGTAAACTTTTGGAGCATTGGAAGAGATCCTAGTGTATGGTCAGAAAATGTTGAAGAATTTTATCCTGAAAGGTTCCTGAACAACAATATAGACCTCCGGGGACATGACTTTCAGCTCATCCCATTTGGGTCTGGCCGAAGAGGTTGTCCAGGTCTGCAATTAGGGCTAACCACAGTTCGGATTGTTCTGGCACAGCTGGTGCACTGCTTTAACTGGGAGCTCCCAACTGGCATGCTACCTCAAGACTTGGACATGTCTGAGAAATTCGGTTTATCAATGTCGAAGGCCAAACACTTGCTTGCCAAGCCGACCTACCGTCTTCTGTAGCTTGTTCATCCACCCACTATTTCGTAGCATAAAGAAGTGTGTGCAATGCAAGCATGAGTGAAAATTAATAAAATGGTTTCATCAGTACTATTGAGTACTATTGAAAGCAGCACAATTCGCCATTTCTCAAATATGATTGAATTATCATGAAAATAACAAACTATAACCATGACCATTTAAAAGTAACTATACCATTAATATTTGTGAGCATACTCTGCTTAATACTACATAACCATCTCAACAAAAAAAATTTGCTCAAACTAGACTCAAATGTTCACTATTGAGTAATACACCACCCACCGGTCAAGAAAAAATAGCACCTACTTTCCGAAAACAGAGCATCATTCCGCCCGCTTGTCTAGCTCATGGTTTGTCTACAAAACAGAAAAACACGCATTTAAGACTACATTTATGGCAATCAAGTATGCTGTCTAACTATTGACAATCAGTGGACAAGACATGCACAAATATTAAATCAATTCAAAAACCTAATACATGAGGCTTTTCAACTGGATAATGCACAATCATATTATAGAACTGCAGAACAGCTCAGGAGAACAAAAAGCCCCCGAGAGTTTGGCATGTTCAAGCCATTCTTACCAACACAGGCTATTCAAAGAAAGGAAATTGGAAAAGACCAAGAAAGAAAGAAATTGCAAACAAATCATATGAATGTCGACTCTTCTGCAGTATTTCTTACCAATTTACTGGCAGATATAAATCAATCGACACGACCGCAACTGCTGCAAAAAGGATGAATCCTCCTAGTCCTGCAGCCTGATTATCGAATCTGAGATGGAGAACATAGTAACCCCGAAGCATCTGCACCAACCACTGCAAGATCACAAACAGTACAGAGCTTCCCTTCTTGGCTTGGCACAAACCGTGAGCTACAGTAAGGCAAGAGACGTCCTTCTGTCCTCGGTAAATTGGTACATATGTTGCCCCACAAGTCACAAATGGATTTCTGAAGTCATAGTTCAGTTGAGAAGCATCAGTCATATTCTTCTCTGCCGCCTGCAGCACTTGCCTGGGTAACTTTGCCTGACTCTCAACGGTGGGGTTCGTCTCCAATAGCCGTCTGGCAAAGTTAGCTTCAGTGGCAAGGTTCTTTGCCTTGTAGCAAACTGTCATTGCATTAAGCAAAGCAAGCCTTAAGTGAGGCAATTGAAGATTGCAGTGTGTTTGCAGGTACCCCCTTTCATCTTCCGACTTGACTTACATACACCGACTCAAATTCGAAGGATGTGAAGACATTAACCGCGCGCGAAGCTTTTAACACCAGCTCTAATCAGAAAAGTAGGTGGAGAAATCTTCCGAATTTTTCTGCACCAAGTCACTCTGTACTCGGAAACCATGCGCTATTTTTTCTGGACTGCTCATGCACAGTGAACATGTGAGTCTAGTATGTTGAGATCGATGGTCATGTAATATTAACCAGAGTATGGTTAATTATAGTGTGTTGTTTCGTAAAAAAAGCATGTAATACTGATAATATCGATCATTTTATTAATTTTCAACCTTGCACTGCGTACATATCGATCTTAAAGCTACTCAATACATAACAGACGGGTGAATGTTGAGACACCTGCATGAAATCACGCAAGAGTAATGCGGTAGGTTGGCTGTAGTGATGACTGATGAGAAACCAGATGAGCACGAGGAAGACTATAAGGACGTATGGCCATTGTTGAAGGACTCATTGTGTCTGTGAAACTATAGTCTATAGACAACTAGTCAAGGTACATATACCAGGGTAGCACGTTAATTGTGCTTCCTTCTAATTAATTGGTACATCGGGCATGCAAAATATGATTATTCCAAATTAATTAATGCAGCATGTGATTGATAAGAAGGTAGGAAATTACGTACGGATCGGAAGCACCGAATTATGTGGTCCAGAATTCCAGATTCAATTCGAAGACGCAGGAAAGTTATGGGCCTAGCTCATTAAAACTAAAACTTTATTCTAGTGAAACACATCCAGCCGATTGCTTGAGCACGAAAGGTTAGTTTATTTCAAAGGAAGTTCTACAACATACACATAAAATCAGAGCTGTCCCTTGACCAAGGCAACCAAGGCAATGGCCTTGGGCCTCAGTTTGGGGAAGGCCTCCATCTCAAAATGCCTATATATATGTTAAAAAAAAAAAAACAGATAATAAAAGAAAGAAGGCGCAGAACTGCAGTATGTAGAAGACGACGCCGAGGCCGATGAAATCAAACCCGCAACTCTGTAAGGCCTCAAAATTTCCTCGTTTTCCTCTGTATTTGTAAGTTAAACACCCCAAACTTTCCTCTTTCTCCATCACTCTGGGATTAGAAATAAGATAACTAAAAGTTTTGCTCTCACTTTCACCAATTTGGACAAAAATGAAACGTTGGCTGCTGAAACATGAATTTTTGATTTCCGATCCCTATGATTCTTTCAAAGACAAACAGTAACATTTCTTCTTTTTATGTCTATTTAAGCCATTGACAAACTCTCATAGACGCATGCATAGAAGCAATCTTTCTCTTCCTCTTACTCAATTCTGAATTTCATCATCTGTTCTAATTTCATAATCAGAATTCAGATATTTGATACAATTGTAACAAACCGTCAAGGCTTGAAGTCCAAAATTTTGTGATTAAAAAATCAGGTTCTATTGTTCTTTATTGACATTGTTACTTTTTATTTTGTTTATATAATTTGCTATGTTTTAGTTTGAATTTAGTTTTGCTGACATTTTTTTTTTCAATGGAAAAAATTATTAGGAAGGTCTCTCTAAATTTTGCCTTAGGCCTCACTTTGTCACGGGATGACCTTGCTGTAAAAGATACTATGATGCCTAAGTCGGTGAGTGTTGAATTGTAGTTGGTATAAATGAGATTCATTGCTTCCTTCGAATGTTCACTTTACGAAGTATTTATATCTCGACTAGTGCGCATAGTGGTGTGCTAGGTCCGCAAGTCATGCGTTAGTGGATCCATTACACCACTCTCAGGACAACATGGGGGAGTATTTCCTGCTTGCAACTGATTCAGCCGAGCTAACTAATTCTGTTGACTTGTTCTGCCTTATCTAAATCCACCTCGAGAGGATTTTTCCTCAAAAAGGTCTAGACTTCTCAGCGCTCCCCAAATAAATTAGGTCGTGTCTTGATTAGAAGTTTAGAACTTGATTTCACCTCAATTAGGTCGGCCTCGAGGGGATTGCACATGAGGGGATTTTCCTCACCCGAATCCGTCTTAAGGAGATTTTACCTCACCTAGATCCGTCTCAAGGAAATTTCACCTAACTTGGATCTTTCTCAAAGAGATTTCTCCTCATTCGAATTTAGCTCAAGGAGATTTCATCTCGAGGAGTTTTTCTCAGACAAATTAAGCTGCCTCTCAATCAGTTCATATAGTGACACAGGTCGTGGCATAGCGACGAGTCTTGTTCCTGGCGCGATTCCCTTTCCGGAAAGCTATGGCACGCTCCAATCGGACTCCGAGCTACGTCGTGGCTACTAGTAACTTTTCGTTTACCTCCTTTTGCACGATCAAATTGCTCTTCGAACTGGACAGTCATCCGTCCTGCATCACTTTCCATGAACGAGAAATTACCAAAAATCTACCGACATTGCTAAAGTTGATTTAAAAAGATCATCTGGGGTCAACAACATTTGGATATGGTAATTTTATTGACTGACACTAAAGTACACTAGAGTTATTGACTCAAACTAAAGAGGTATAAACATGCTAGTAGCAGTTTTATTGATTTTTCTTATTTATTTATTTTTTTTTTTTTTTACAAGTCTAAATATAGATAATCCAGATGTGGGCCTTCTTATGTGTATTTTTAATACGTAAATTATCACACCTAAAATGTTAAAATCAATTATGTTATGATGTTTCTGAAGAATTTTGCTCAAGTCAAAATCTACAGAACTTGCTCGATCAACTGAATATTTACAGAGGGTCGGTCAATTTGTTTGGAGCAGAGGCTTGGTCCGTCAATATAAACGAGTCCCTGAGCTTGCATGACCCATATTTCTCATTATCCCTCTCAGCAACTCCACACAAAACAGAAAGCCAAGCCAGAAAAGATGAGTCCTTCAACAATAATAGCCATCCTCCTGGTTCTCCTCACATGCCTTTGGTCACTCATCTCTGCTTCCTCCAAATCAAAACACAAAAAACTACCACCCGGCCCTCGGTCACTGCCAATAATCGGAAATCTCCACATGCTAGGCAACCTCCCCCATCGAAGCCTCCAACACCTGGCCAAAAAATATGGACACATCATGTCCATCCGTCTAGGCAGTGTTCCGACCATAGTAGTCTCCTCCCCAAAAGCCGCAGAGCTATTCCTCAAAACTCATGACACTAATTTCGCCAGCCGGCCCAAAATCCAAGCCTCGGAGTACATATCCTACGGCACAAAGGGCATGGCCTTTTCCGAATATGGTCCCTATTGGCGCCATGTAAGGAAGCTCTGTACGCTTCAGCTTTTCTGTCCGGCAAAAATAGAGGCTTTCGCGCCGCTGAGAAAGGATGAGCTGGGAGTGCTGGTGAGAAAACTCAAGAAAGCTGCAGAGGAAGGTGGAGTTGTGGATGTTAGTGAGGATATTGGTGTGATGAATGAGGACATTACGTACAGGATGGTGTTGGGTTGTAAAAGGGATGATAGGTTTGATTTGAAAGCCATCGTTGAGGAAACGTTTTTTTTGGCTGGGGCTTTCAATATATCTGATTTTGTTCCTTCACTTGCTGCACTTGATATTCAGGTATGCTGATTAATCCAACTCTTTCCCATAGGCATTTCTCTTCGATCATTCATTTATGAACCGATGCAACGGTAGACGTTCCGGCCAAAAGTTGTTTGATTCTATATTATTGCATTTTTATATGGAGTTAGTCTACCATTACATGTATCGGACAGTGAACCTATTTAAAATTTCAAACCAACCACACTAGATCTTCATGTGAACCCAGCTGCACTTCTTTGTCTCTATATGAACTACATTAGGATCAATAAACTAGAAGTAAACCAAGTTTTGTGAAAGTCCAGTAGTACGTGTAACCAGTTTCAAAGTCGTCATTTTGTTAGCCGCCAGGTAGAAAACCAAGTTTTGTGAAAGTGCAGTTAGCCGCCAGCTGCGCTTCGTTGTCTCAAAAATCAAAATGATGACCTTTCCTTTTCCTCTAGGCTGCTAAGCACTTCAGATTCGTTGTTATTTTATATTTTCATAGATCTTATTCATGATATGAAGATAATGTATGTTGAGGCGGCCCCGACCCCAAAGTCCAAATCAAAAAAAAAAAAGTCATTTAAAATGTGATGTGGATGTATATGATTGGCTGAAGGTTATTTTAAAAAATTGAAAATAATTAAGTTATGGCCCCACAATTGCTCTGTTTTGTAAAAAAAAATATATTAAATAATTCCTCATTGTTCCGTCTAATTACTATTTCACCTAGTTATTAGTGTTTTTGAGAAAGAAATTAATTTTTCAAAGGAAATCATTAATACAGATTTTAATATGTACATTCCTAGGAAAATACCAAAAATATTATTTATTTTAAATAATTAAATGGACTAAATACTATTTAGTCCTTGAGCTTTTGACCATAAAACACTTCAGTCATTCACCTTCTAATTTCATACATTTAGTCTTTGTACTTCAAAATTTCAGACCAATAGGTCATTGCTGTCTAAAATTCGCGACGAAATGTCTATTATGCCCTCAGATAAAGGAGTAAATTTATTTTTTTTAAAAAGAACTGAGGGCATAATAGACATTTCACCACAAATTTTAGACGGCAAGGACCTATTGGTCTGAAATTTTGAAGTACAGGGACTAAACATGTGAAATTAGAAGGTGAGGGACTGAAGTGTTTTATGGTCAAAAGCTCAAGGACTAAACAGTATTTAGTCCTAATTAAATTATTTTTCGGCCCCTGCAAAAATAACTTTCAAGTTCTGCCACTGCATCTCCTGCTTACGATGATGCATTTGCTCCCTTCCTGCGAAAGTTGCTATGGTAGCCTTTTCCATGGTGACTCCAAGATTGGAGTATGTTACATAATATTCATAGACTTTAGTTTAGATTGCCTAAATGTATATTTTCTACTTATTATATTTTTCTACGTATATCAGGGGTTGACTAAGCGAATGAAGAAAGTTAGCAAGACGATCGATCAGCTCTTGGAGAAGATAATTGACGACCATGAACAAGTTGCTAAAACTACGAGTGGGAAACAAGGCAAGCATGAGGACTTTGTAGACGTCTTGCTTTCATTAATGAACCAACCGTTGAACTCGAATGAAGAGCAAGTTCATTTTCTTGATCGAACAAATGTGAAAGCCATCTTACTAGACATGCTTACGGCGGCTTTTGATACCTCGGCCTCATCAATTGTTTGGAGCCTTTCCGAGCTCTTAAGGCATCCAAGGGTCATGAAGAAACTCCAAAAAGAGCTCCAAACTGTGGTTGGCATGGACCGAACTGTGGAAGAGACTGATTTGCCGAAGCTGGAATACTTGAGTATGGTGGTCAAGGAGAGCTTGAGACTACACCCAGTGGCACCATTACTAGTCCCACATGAATCTATCGAGGACATTACAATTGATGGATACGACATTCCCAAGAAGTCGCGAATCATAGTGAATTTCTGGAGCATTGGAAGAGATCCTAATGTTTGGTCGGAAAATGTTGAGGAATTTTATCCTGAAAGGTTCATGAACAGCAATATAGACCTCCGGGGACATGACTTTCAGCTCATCCCATTTGGGTCTGGCCGAAGAGGGTGTCCGGGTATGCAATTAGGGCTAACCACAGTTCGGCTAGTTTTGGCACAGCTGGTGCACTGCTTTAACTGGGAGCTCCCAACCGGCATGCTACCTCAAGACTTGGACATGTCTGAGAAATTCGGTTTATCAATGTCAAAGGCCAAACACTTGCTTGCCAAGCCGACCTACCGTCTTCTGTAGCTTGTTCATCCATCCACTATTTCGTAGCATAAAGAAGTGTGTGCAATGTAAGCATGAGTGAAAATTAATAAAACGGTTTCATCAGTACTATTGAAAGCAGTACGATTCGCGATTTCTCAAATATGATCGAATTATCATGAAAATAACAAACTATAACCATGACCATTTAAAAGTAACTATACCATTAATATTTGTGAGCATACTCTGCTTAATATTACATAACCATCTCAACAAAAAAAAATTGCTCAAACTAGACTCAAATGTTCACTATGAGTAATACACCACCCCCACCGGTCAAGAAAAAATAACACCTACTATCCGAAAACAGAGCATCATTCCGCCCACTTGTCTAGCTCATGGTTTTGTCTACAAAACAGAAAAACACGCATTTAAGACTACATTTATGGCAATCAAGTATGCTGTCTAACTATTATGCACAAATATTAAATCAATTCAGAAACCTAATACATGAGGCTTTTCAACTGGATAATGCACAATCATATTACAGAACTGCAGAACAGCTCACGAGAACAAAAAGCCCCCGAGAGTTTGGCATGTTCAAGCCATTCTTACCGACACAGGCTATTCAAAGAAAGGAAATTGGAAAAGACCAAGAAATAAAGAAATTGCAAACAAATCATATGAATGTTGACTCTTCTGCAGTATTTCTTACCAATTTACTGGCAGATATAAATCAATCGACACGACCGCAACTGCTGCAAAAAGGATGAATCCTCCTAGTCCTGCAGCCTGATTATCGAATCTGAGATGGAGAACATAGCAACCCCGAAGCATCTGCACCAACCACTGCAAGATCACAAACAGTACAGAGCTTCCCTTCTTGGCTTGGCACAAACCGTGAGCTACAGTAAGGGCAAGAGACGTCCTTCTGTCCTCGGTAAATTGGTACATATGTTGCCCCACAAGTCACAAATGGATTTCTGAAGTCATAGTTCAGTTGAGAAGCATCAGTCATATTCTTCTCTGCCGCCTGCAGCACTTGCCTGGGTAACTTTGCCTGACTCTCAACGGTGGGGTTCGTCTCCAATAGCCGTCTGGCAAAGTTAGCTGCAGTGGCAAGGTTCTTTGCCTTGTAGCAAACTGTCATTGCATTAAGCAAAGCAAGCCTTAAGTGAGGCAATTGAAGATTGCAGTGTGTGAAATAAGCTGCAAGCTCCTGCTGACGTACTGGATTATCTTTCATTTCCCTTCTCTTCAGCTCCATTTGCAAGCCCAGAACATATTCCTTGACTATTACAATTAACTCCTTAACTTCATCAACTTCTCTCCTTGAATCAACAACAATCAAAGGAATTGTATGAAGAATGCTAAGAAAGAGCCTGAGAGCTTCAGTGAACTTCCCAGCAGTTGTAGCCTTGTAACCAGCTTTGAGTTTCTCTTCCAACTGAGAAAAATTGAACACAAGTGCTGGTGGGTTTCTGACATTTGGCGTGGTAGTTTCATTCCACCCACGCTCAACTGCTAATGATATCACCGGAGCAGACGAAAATGCCCGTAGATAGCTGTGGCTTCCAGAATGAAGATCGAGGAACAATTGCCTCAAAGGAGTGAAGTTTTTAATCCCAAGTTGCCTGTTCAGCAACCGCATCGCAGTATCAAAATGGCCTGCAGCGGCATGCTCAGCGGCAAGAGATGATCTCTGGATCCAAATCTGGCTTACAGGCATGCCAGTAGTTGGAGCAACAAAAACTGATGAATGAGTATTAACAGAAGTCCTAGGTGTGTCAGCTTCAGGGGGGAGCTCCAAATCTTCAAGGTCCCATCCTCCCTCTCCATCATCTTCTCCAGGCACTTCCTCACCTTCCAAACCTGGAAGGACAACTCCATTTTGTAACCCATCAACATCAACCATGTCCAGCTCCTCACCCCAGTCACCATCAACAGCCTCATCCTCTTCATCCACAGCTCCCCTGCCGATATTATCCAACCCACCTTCAAATATACCTCTCATTACTCTGAGAAGTGGCCAATCACTACCACACATGATTGGTGTTGGGGGAGTCAAAAGAGTTGGTGGTGCTTTACCCTCGGGCAAAGTTGGAAGATTATCCCCCAACTCAGCTGCTAGCCTTTCGGCAACATCATGCAGCCCATGAATTTTTGCTGTAATATAAGCAAGGGGCAAGTGACCAACATTCTCCAATATCTTAATGCGCTCCTCAACATTCCCCAGATACAGTGCATTGTGAAACTGACCCATGACATCATTCTTGACCTCAGCAATTTTCAGCATCTTGGACAGTTTCTGCGTATTACCATTTATGAGATAAAGGAAAGACAGCCTTTCAAAATTTTTGGTCCTCTGGTAGGCAAACTCTACAATACCTGCATTTTTTATGAGAAACAGATACTCAGATAAAAGAAAGGGAAAAAGGAAAAAAAAACCAACGCAAAACAGTGCACAAAGCGTCCACAAACAAAATAGCTTTACAGACACCTGGTAAAATACATAAACAGAGAAAATTAAACAATTATGTCACAGCTGTGTTCCACAATACCTGCATTGCCCTGTCGAAGAGCCTCCACACCCAACCTATACCAGTAATCTTTTTCATCAATTGCTGTGGCAGATTCAACCGCAATTTGAATATTCCCACTCTCTAATGCCAGATTGAATCGAGTTCTTTCATCTTTCACAAAATGGAGGGCAACTTCGGGGAACCCCTTCTGTTGCAGATAAGCTATCATCGCCTGCCCACAGAGCTGTGAGTTCCTTATCATGCTCATAACATTGTCATATTTCTTCTTCAAAAGGGATAACTTGAAGATGTATTCTGTGGCATCAATAACTATGGCCTTATTTTTCCCATCCCGATCCAAGCAAAAGATAGTATTTGCAGAAACTTTCGTAATGTAGATAGGAACATCAAGCGTTCTGATTATTCCACTATCTCCATTAGGTAGACAATATTTAATGTGATTCAGAGTTGAATAAATGAAAACACCGTTGTCATCCCAACCACCACTCTTTACACGGATTGTCTCATGAAGAGTGCACTGGTGCACAAGCCTCTTGCTAGCAATAATTATGGCATGTTTGCTGAGCAAGGCAATACTTTCCATGTCATTAGACCAAACAACATACTTGACGAAGGGGGTTTGAAGTTCACCAAGAACAGTCCTCTGCTGGAGATCAAATATAAACACTTTGTCCTCTGACCTACACAGCAAATTACCTGTTCCAGCGTAGAATATTGCATCAGCGGAAAAAGGAAGGGGAGTCTTTTTAACAACCTCATTCCTCAAATTCTTTACCAGGACAGAGTTTGTGCTTTTCTCAAGCACAGCAAACCTATTCCGTGCTACAAACACAGCTGAACCACCAACACCTCTCTTAGCATCTTGCGCACTGTCACCCCTAGTAATGCTGTCTCTGGGTATGAAATACAACTCATAGGATCCCCCGTCCAAGTCTGAGCAAACAAGAACTGCATTTTCTGAAGGACTGTAAGAAAGGGTCCTTGGACTTTGATTTAAAGTGATAGAACCAGGTCGTCGAATTGGAATAACTTGTGTATCTCTCTGGGTTGAAAACTCGTAGAACTTCAAAAAGCGGTCTTTAGCATAGAACAGAGAATCACCACTGACGGCAAAGGCCGGTCTTTCCCTCTCTAACTTAAAGACGATCATCCCACTGTCATGACCTGCTGCTAACAGATTCATTTCAGGGTGAGATGAAAGAATCCAAAAGCGATCATGCTCTCGTCGGAAAGTTTGAATTCCAGTTCGCTTTGTCACATCCCAGACACGGATACTTTTGTCCTCTGAGTTGGATACAATTATATCCTGCTTAGCATGAAACATAACACATGAAACATTATTCATGTGACCTCTCAACGTGTCCACTTCCCAAGCCTTAGTATCTGAAAAACAGGGTGAACTATTCAAATCAATAACTGAAATGATTCCAGGCACTAGAATGACAGTACAGATTACTCAGGAGCAGTACAACCTTTTGGTTTCTAAAGAATCCACAGTAATTAGACATTCAGGCCTAGTCTACGGATTACAGACACGTATACATTTTATAAATTTCAAAAATATTATTTCATGGATTTCTCTGAAAAGCATAATATTTTTCATTTAAGACAAAAGCTCCTTTTGCTTGAAAAAAGGTACAAACTATATAAAAATACGCTTCCTCTGAAACAACATAAGAATGTAATAACTGATAGTACATTACTCAACCGAACTCATAACTTGGTTCGATAGGTAGCTACCCCCACCACTCCCAATCTCATAAGTTTCTTTCTTCCACTGTTCCACTCACCTCAAAGTTCAAACTATAAACCAAACTTGCAAGAAAGAAAAAGTGACACATAAAATTGTGAAGAAGGCATGAAACAAATCTGCTTGTGAAGAAAGCAAAAGTATCAAGTTGTTCATTTTTAGATAGGAAGTCAATGGGAATATGCGAAGTACATGCCAAACAGCTATAAATCAATAATACACCGTCTACTAATGCTACCAGGAATTGAATTGACAAAGGTGGCTTCCTCATATAGAGCAGAAAATTAGATAAGGAAGAAAGCAAGGTTATCATTTCATACCATTCATCCGCCACAATTTAACTTGGCGATCGTCTGCTCCTGAGACAATGAGGGGCAGGTTGGGGTGGAATGAAGCCCAATTGACACCTCGGTCATGCCCTTCCAAGACATACTTAACAACAGCATCAACACCACCAAAAAGATCTGTGTTCATCTGACTTAGTCGCAGTATGTCATCCGCAGGGGACACAGACTTCTTTTTCAGAGAACCAATATCCCAAACACGGACAGTCTGATCCAAGGAGGCAGATACGACAAGGTCTTCTTTAGGATGGAATGAGGCACACATAACATAATGATTGTGGCCTGTCAAAACTGAAATACAAGTGCGCGACTGCCAGTTCCATATACGAATAGTCTGGTCATCACTGGCACTCACAATCCATGGGTACTCATGGTGAAATTGCACGGTTCGGATATAATCTAGATGCCCGAGAAGAGTAAAAAGACATCTATGCATCTTGTAGTTCCAAACTTTAATCTTGTAATCGTCCCCTGCAAAAACCCAACACAGACCAATTAAAACTTAAACTGTACCATATACAAGTTAATCATCGTCTATAAAAATAAGATACAGAATCCCCTATCCCCAGGGGTATATCAATTTGTGCAAGAGTAACATGGGTATCAACTAATCCAGGGAGGGGAGCTTGTTTGCCAACAACACTCATACTTAATCAATTTAGTTTCATTGTAAGCTATTTCTAAACTCTAACACCATAAAGTTTCCAAAAAAGATCTTACGGAATCTGAAAGTAGTTAAGCTAAACGCCCAGCATTACAATAAATGTGAAAATAAAACTTGCTCTATTTCTAGATCAGTCATAAGAAGGTGTTAAGGAAAAAAAGAGTTCATTCGTTTATTTATGTAGCCACCACTGTTGATCATAAGTAAAATTGCTTGTCCTATTGGAAAAAAAAAAAAATCAATAGAATTGCTTACAGGTAATAGAAACATCATATGAAATCTGGAATCTGATTGACTTTTATGTATAACCCACTCACAAAATGGTGGCATGGTACAGAAGCATTCTTTATTGTCTATTGCTGCAACTAGAATCTTCCTCCAATAATTTTCAAATATTTTTGGAAATGTTACTATCTATGGCTAATTCTAGATAAAATTGAAAACAACAAACATGAAAAATATATCGTCTGAGTCTGATAAACCACACTACGTGCTCTATCAATTGGAACTATGGCGAATCATATACACCAGCATTCCACTACTGCTATCCAGCTCAGTTTATGTCAATTTCACATTCTACTGGCATCCGATTCAAAATTCCTCTTCCATTTTTCTAATTAGAGTTTGCTTCAACCTAGATCTATACGATTCACAACAACAACAAACCAAAACCAGATACCGTAATCACCAAAATACAATTGCATATATCAAAATGCCAACCAATCCAAAAATACACATGTAAATACGAAATCTGTACCTCCAGACACAAAGAGAGGCTGAGATTTGTGGAAATGAACACCGCGAACAGGGCCGTCGTGCTCATCGAATCGATCAATGAGAGTCCCCATACGGTAGTCCCATAGCTGGATCACACCGCTGTGCAGACTCGCGAGGATCCACGGCCTCTTAGTGTGGAAGCTCAGTCCCTTCACTCTATTACTCTTCGTCTCGAACTTGGTCAACATCTTTCACCACCGCGATCACTATAATCCAATCCAATCAAATCCAAAATTCAACCACCGCAGGAACAAAAATTCACAAACGAAATCGCATCCACTCTAACGAAGTTGATATCGCAAATCAATCGAAACGCGAAAGAGATAAGAAGCAGAAGCAAACAGATCTGAATCGGAAACCTAGGGGTGAAGAAAACCGTACCTTAGATCCGATCAGTGGGTGAGAGGATCCAAACGAGTCGCTAATGCATCCAAAATTTACCTCCAGAGCCAAAGCCTGAGATGTACTCTCTCTCTATTTATATGGAGGAGTCTGAGGGAGAGAAAGTGCAGAGAAGATTAATGGAGAGAGAGAGAGAGAGAGAGAGAGAGAGAGAGTGAGTGAAAAATCGGGGGTTGAAATTTATAGATAGACAAGAGAAAGAGAGCGAGTAAATTTTGCTTCACTGTATGGTATTACTACGGCCGTGCGATTGGTTTTTAACGGACGTGATCGTTTTGATTGCGTGTACTGTCCCCCCAATTGACTCTAATCTTCAAATCCTAGGCAGGGCGTTTTGAGTTTTGGTCCTACGAAATTCTCATGAGAATACTTTTCCTACAGTAACCGATGCTACATGGCAGGCCGGGTCTCTTTGGGCCTTCTTGGGTTTTGTTGTTGATAGTTGGGCCTCATGCGGGTTGTGCAATAGGATTACACCTCTATGCGGCGTCCAAAATTTGGTCCGAAAACCGCTTATGCGGATTGTTTATTAGTTATGTCCTTCTGATTTACTAGTTATGTCCTTCCGAGTTCACTTGGTTAGTAACTGATTAAGAAAATTATGCTCAACCAGCTAGCCCATTCGACCTTTTTGGCATCCCTCATGACGTGAATGTTTGACCAACTGTACTCAGAGTCGGTCCTGGTTTTTGCTGTTTTGTGTTTTGCAGAAGCGTCGCAATATGTTACGAGTCATGACTTCACTTTCTTTTGGAAAGGTTTCGGGGTTTGTACTTACTCTTGGTTTTTGTTATCATCAACCAAGTAGGTGAAATTGCTCAAGTAATAACTCTTGCCCTTTGGGATGAGTCGCTATGCATGATTTCGCTTATATGAATAAATTATTGATCCCTTCTAGAGATTGAAAATTAAAGCTATTAAGAAACAATCACAATCTCTAAAAGAAAGGATACAACTTTGCTAGAACGAAGTACATAATTTTGCATCGCTTTTATTCCACTAGCCGCCTTTGAATTTTAGAGACCAATTGTAACAAGTCATTGTAGGTTTGAGTTGTGCATAACCAAATCTATGGGCCTGTGATAAAAGCACAAGAGTCTAATGATGAGAGAGACTAAACGAATTACTACACAAAGTAACAAAGAGGAGTACCAACTTCTTTGATGAGATGAAAGAAAATTAAGTACTAGAGAAACTTACCACTCAAGGGGCTGGCAGAAACTAAGTTTAACAAAGATCACATGTGGCACATGATTTTTGCAACAATTATTATTTTGGAGGCCTAAATTTGTTGCTCCAAATAGCCTACGGAATATGGATCAGGGATGCTCCATTGACCTGAAAATTGCACGAGTTCTGCTTGGAAACCATTATTCAGAGAAATCAACAAGTTCTACTTTTCCACTCTGCCCACCGTGATCTTGATTCTCTGTTTTTGTCAAAGTACTGTAATATCGTGTAACATTAAGTATGCCAATATTCAATAGCTATGTAATCAATGAATGCTGTTGACAAAATCGTTTTGTCGTGCTTTCAAAGGCCAAAGAAAACTGTTCATCAAAACTTTAACCACAATGGCATGTAAGAATACTATTATTACGAACATGGACAATGCACTACAAACAAAATCAAAATTATGACAAATTGCTAAGTGGACCACAGAACCTCTGCGTCTCAAGTAAGACATTAGATACAGGAGAGAATTGTACTCGACATATAAAGGGAACAAAAAGAAATAAGGTAAAACTTTGAACAATATAGAATCTAAGGACAATATCTCACTAGATAGACATCATGACGTCACTTGACTGTAGCGCTTGGGTCGCAAAAGATCTTACATCAACGTCTGGATCTTCACTGAGCTCAACCAAACAGGGACGAATCATCTTCTCCACCACCTGTGCATTAAAGCACCGTTCAGGTTACATGTCTATTACAAAGCACTTCAGAATATTCATTCTCTACATATATGAATCAATCTTCAAATGTTTTTTTATTTTTTTATTTCATGTGGAAGGCAAGCATCATTTGTAAATATGGCAACCCAGTAATTATCTATTCTGACCATTTCGTTCACCACATTTAACCAGAGTATGCAATCCTTAAACCAAACCAAAAAAAAAACAGAGTATGCAATCCCCATCCCAGTCAAACTTATATGATAAATGAAACTACATATGTTAACCCTCCTGGTGTGAGTGGTAACCACAATTATACTCAAACAGAGTTTTCTCCTGATGTTAACCAATAGGAAATGCAAGAACTGCTGAAAGTTTGGCATATTCAGCAAAAATCCTCCTGTGATAACAATCATTATTGTATCTTTTGAAAGAGAGTTTTAGTTTGTACTTTGAATTTTACATGCCTATACATAAAGACAGTATTTACTTACAGATTGATCAACTATAGGAATAAGTGACTGCAACACCTTGGCGACATTGAACTTGATGTTTGGAACCCTAAAAGAAGCAATTATCAGCACAACAGCTAAGTTAAATCAGGCAAAGAGAAAAATTAAGTGTAATAGCTAGTAATATTTACCTATCTTTTGATGCGGTGATAACCACCGGTAGAAGTTTGGAACAAGTAATTTCTGATCCCATAACAGGGGCAAGTAGGGAAATTGCATGTAGAATCGTCATCCGATACAAATAGTGAGGGTTGTTAATCATTTCCAAAACCTGTCAACAGATTGCCAGATTTAAACAAGAGTAACAAATGACTCAGCCTAAAGATACCTAACTACCCCTTAGTGCTATAAAACTACAAACCTAGTCATAGATACATTTTAGTCTAATAATAAGAAAAGAATAGAAACCTGTGGGACTATATGCTGCATGGCCCAATCAGGGCCAAATTCTTCTGCAAGGCGCTTCACATTATTAGCAGCTGCATCACGTATTGAGTAAACCTACCATCAACAAGAATTTTGTCAGTAAATTTCAAAAAAGAGGTTTCCCAGCCTATACTGCATGACAGATTACTGCCATTTCAAAATTTTAAAACCAGAGGAGGAGGAAGTCGTTAACCACCAGATAAGATTCCCATGTTTTTACTTCTAGACTAGTAAAAGTAAATATAAGGTAACAAAATTCTTTCTGATGATGAAATAGAAAGAACAAAAAGCAGAAGCATCAAGTTCTTTTTCTTTTTCTTCTTGGCTTTCTGAAAGCAATAAGCATGAGATGTTGAAAAATTATTAATCAATCTCAAAGGCTGCACAAACCTTATCATTTAACCACTGCATGCAAAGAGAACCAAGCTTATCATCGAAAAACCCCACACCCAACTGACTTGCCAATAAAGGGATATATTCTATTATTGCAAGCCGAACCCTCCAATGTCTATCCTCTGCCAGTTCCACAATTGCTGGCAGTAGAGACTGGGACAGCAGATCAATTCCAATTACCTGTACCAGGTAAATTAACAAGAACGGCTCAAATTCAATGGGAAAACATAAACCAATATCCTTAAGACGATAGTCTGTTGAATAATTTAACAGTGGTTGTGGGCAAAACAATATGAATTAAATGAGACGACTCTGTTGGACAGAAGCATACGTATAAATACAGATACAGAAACACTTGAACATACCTGGTTGACTTGATCAAGCTTGCTGATAATGTTCAGCCGGACATCTGGAAACTCATCTTTGAGAAGAGAAAGGAAAATAGGCAGCAGTTGCTCTATGGTTGCATCCTGCAACCACCAACAGAAAATGAATTAATATAAGGATCAGGATTCAGGAGAGCATGGTTACTTTTCTGAATTATATAGAAAAGTCAACAGAATATTCTTGCCTTTCCTAAAACTGGTGCCATTCCCATTATCACTGAAGCTAATGCAGAGCGAACGTGCTGGGACGAATCTGTTGACAATTCCTATAGCAAGCAAACTTTATAAGTTATAAAGCTAAAGTCGCATATCAGAACTGCATCAAGACTAATCAAACAAACTATTTAAAACAAAATATAAGTTAAGATGTGTACCTTTACAAATGGTAGGATTTGCTGAACAGCAAGTTCTGGGTCCAAAATTCGGCAAAACTTGGTTACTTTTCCTGCAGCAGCAATCCGCACCTCAGCCTCATTATCGCGAAGAAGACGAACATAGGCAGGCACCAGGTCTGACCTGAAGAATGTCAACATCACAAGAACCATCAATTAGAAGTCAAGTGGCAAGTTCTCAAACTATTACTAAGATGGTGTCTCAAATAACAAATATAAATATAAAGAAAACTATTATCTCATGGTCCAACTTGAAAATATATAGCCAAAAGAAAACTAGTCATGCACAGTATAGTAATAACTAATAAGTCATACAAATGAAAAAATAAGCAGGGATAGATACAGAGATCAGATAGTTTATTGGCAGTTAAAGAATTATAACATTCAAGTAACACAGCATGAAAAAAGGACTTCCAAATGACATATAAATTGATTACCTGGTGGCTTCTGGGCCAACAGCTTCACACAGCTCGTATAATTGATTTGCAACCATGTAACGAACACGCCATGACTTATCCTGGTAAAAGGAACATGATAGTACATAACAGAATGCTATTAATAATTCAAAATGTGTTAGCAAAATTACAAAAAATAAGCCATAAGATGTGCTGGTTGTCATGTAAAGTACTAACATTCAAACATATGCTGTACCTGTGAAAAATTGACAATGACAGGAAGAATATGGGCAACACAATCTTGAGGTTCCAACAACTTCCCAAGAGCTGCACAACCCTCGACAGCCAATAACCGAACAGAATCTTGATCTGAATACATGAGTGATTCGAGTCAAGTTTATACTTCATGCAATATGAAATTAACAACATCGTATGTAAATAACAAACCTAAGATAATATAGTTGAAGAGCAAAACCAGGAAATCCATGAGGACATACCATCCTGTGTCAAATCCTCAAATATAGACATGACCTCAGTTTTGAGGTGGGCAGCTTCAACAGTCGCAGCAAATTTTCCCAGGTTAGTTGCAGCAGATCTTCTAACCATGGGCATGTCATCTTGGCACAATTGATTGTATATAGTTCGAAGTTCAGTTTTTATAGACTCGGGGGCACTAGAGTAAGCAATATGAAACAAACCACATGATGAAACGCGAGCCGTAAACCACTCGCCAGCAGCCAGCCTCTGTATAATTGAGATAACAGTAGGCAAAACAAAGATACTGTTAGTTGAACCATACCACGGTAGTACATTCCCCATATGGCAGAAAAGAACAAAAAAAACAGGTAGATGAAATTCCTACATGTAATGAAATGGAAAGAAATGAATAAAACTGAACCAAATTGCATGAACCTAAATGAAACTTTAGTGTGAGATCTTATCTTCTTCCCCGTTTTTTGGTCAGAAATGTGTTGTTTTAGCAATCCGTTTCCCAGACAAGCACTTTTACCGCAAGCATTTTGAGGATACACCTACCTCTCAAGTTTACAAAATTTGCTGTTAGGAAAATACGTTAAAGCATTTCATATTGAGGTGTCTTCTCATTTCCTACCACCTAATTACCAATAGTACATGTCACATTTTCCCTAAGAACTAAACCATAATGACAGGGCAAACCACATAATAGAGATAATCAAAGAGAATCAACCATCATACCTTGACCAAAGGGACGAAATACTCAACCAAGTCCTGCTCCCTCATCTGCGCCCCAATCCTACCCAATGACTCCACTGCCTTGTCCCTCACACATGTTTCCTCAACGGTGCATAGAGTTTCCAACGGTGGGAGCAGAATATTGGCATGCTCTACACCGCCGACATAGGGGACAAACACCCCCAATTCCTCTGCCATTGCAAGAAGCACCTCATCGTCGTCGTCATTGTTCTCGCTCAGGAAAGGAATCAGTTCCTTCCTGGTCCTGTCCTCCCCCAATGCACGAGCAATGGTCGAGAGCCTGCGGATTGAGTTCAATCGCAGTTGAATGTCTTCGTTCTTGAGCTCATCGATCAAAACAGCAATTGGGTATAGAGGCTCATCCACCATAGCCATCTTAAAATTAGTCCCTACTGAAAGCAAAGCCAACTTAGCAAAATCCACTTCCACATCAAATACATGTCTAAAACACAACTAAAATTCTATCCCTTCCTGTCCAGTATTCTCTTAGCAATAATTTCATTACTTACGAACTACAATAAACTCCAAAACTAGAAAAATATAACTCCCCCTCAGAAAACATCAAAGACCCGAAATTTAACAAAACCATAACTACCCACAAACAGATACAGATTGGAAAGGTTCGTAATTACACGGATTAAGTATCTTTACGGCGGGAAAATGAAATCTGAGAAGTGAATCTTCGCGTGAAATTAATTTGAAAGAAAATAAAAGGCAAAACAAGCAGGTCAAGCAAGAGAGAGAGAGGGGTACCTTAGGGGTTATTGGGTCGATCTGAAAAGAGGTGTAGTGTTAGAAATGAGAGGGATCTTTCGGTCGAGAAGAACCAGGAGGAGGAGAGGACAGATCTGCTGCTCTACTTTAATCGTAATTTTTCTTCAAAATTCGTGGATATATATTTTTTTTTTTCTTTTTTGACCGAGAAACTACGGCCCGACCCGATTTCGATTTTTCGTTGACCGACCCGATTTTTCTTGCTTTGTCTCCGTGTTTTTTCTTTGGAAAACATGGTGTAAATGAGCCGAGTCGGAGTGAATACCAAGGTGATCATGTTCGGCTCATTTCCTTTTTATCGAGCTCGAGCGGGGCTAAAGCTTGAATTTTTTTCTTAAACCCGAACTGAGCTCGACTCGGCTTGATTTATTGGACGAGTTCGAGCTTGAACAGGCTTGGCTTGACTCATTTGACTTTAAATTTAAAAATTAAAAGGGAAGAAAGAAAATTTAAAATAAGAATCCAAATTTGATGTCTAACCATAAAGTTTGGATTTATTGTTCTTTATTGTAATATATTTTACTTAAATTCTCAGTTTTTCTTCCAATTGAAAAAGAAGGTAATAAAAAGAATTAAAGATTTGAGATTAGAAAAATTATATTTTTATTTATACTTATAAATTTTCATGAGTGGAGCTTTAACAAACTAGCCGAACTTTAACAGCTGGAGCTACTCATGAAAAATACGAGCTATTCACGAGATAGACGAGCCGAATATATCATTGTTCAAGCTCGGCTCGTCCAATAAATCGAACCGAGTCGACCTCAAGGTGTCAAAAGATTGTAGAGCTCCGTTTTTTAATAATTAGAATGGTATGTTTGGATCCGTTGATCCGATTTTGACTTATAGGAAAACATTTATGGCTCCTGTTATTGTAACTTCCTCCATTTAAATGAATTTCATGGCATGTTCATCAAAAAAAAAAACAAAACAAAACAAAAAAAAATGTAATGGATTAATTCAAAGTGTTATAAAATGAAGGGAAAAAAAATCTAGAAAGCAAAAACATATTAGATGATGGGTACACATGCGATGAATTCTTGTATATATACGACATATATACCAAATCTAAAAAGTGTTTAAGGAAAACTGAATTGGGAGAGAATTGAGTCGTACTTTCATTGATAATATGGGTCTCTTTAATTATATAAAGGATTACAAGACATAGAATCAGAGTTGTATAAGGAAAGATAATCGTATAATTAATCGGATATCTATGAATATCTCTAATTCAAAACCCTATTACAACTAGGTCAAGTAACCTAGAGTTTGGGCTAGACACATATTCTGGATTTACACTCCCCCTTGTGTCGCCCAAATGTGGTGCTCCTCTCGTTGCCTCATTAAAAACCTTGCCAAGTAACAAAAACACTGTGGGACAAAAATAACCTCGGTCAAAGGGGGAAAAGAGCACAACACACCCTTCACGTTTCGAGACCATACATGTAGACATCTCCCCCTGATGACAACGTCATGGGAGTTCGGATAACTTCCGCAAAAGATGCTACCAACATGTTTCTCGAAAATGGAATTTAGGCACTGACTTAGTGAGCAAGTCTGCCACACTGTCCTCAGATAGAACCTAGCTAGTTCACTTTGATCTTGAGGAGAGTCTGTTGTTGCTGATTATCCTTGGTGTTGTCGCTTTTGATGTAGTCTTGCTTCATTTGTTCAAAACAAGCAGCATTATCCTAAATGCTTGTAGGCTCATCTGTGGTAGACTTCAAACCACAATTGTTCGAACATACATAATTATGGATCCAATCCATATACATTCACGAACCACATCGTGAAGAGCAATAATCTCTGCATTGTTCGAAGATATAACGACTAGGGTATGTTCTGTAGACCCTCCAAGATATCACGGTATTTTACCCATGGTGAACACTTAACCAGTTTGGGAAGACTTTTGTGTGGGTCAGAGAGATACCTAACATCAGCAAAACCTTCCAAAACACATGTTGTTTTGGGATGGGGATAGAGGACGCAGGCCAGTGTTGGCCGCGTTCCTGGTGTGTGATGGGTCTGAATCCATCGTCTCTCTGTATGGATAGAAAAAGCTCATATTAATCGTACATCTCAAGTACCGAAGGATATCTTTTACACCAATCCAATGGCATCGCGTTGGCGCAAAGCTATATCTAGCTAACAAGTTCACTGCAAATGAGATGTCCGGTCTTGTACATTGAGCTAAGTACAATAATGCGCCTATTGTACTTAAGTAGGGCATTTTTGCCTCTAGCACATCTTTGTCATCATCCTTTGGACGAAGAGGATCATTTTCAGGATCAAGACTACGGACGATCATGGGGGTGCTTGAAGGCTTGACCTTTTCAAAATGCCCAAGCATCTATCAACACGATGCTCAAGTTCCAAACCGAGACATAATCGTGTGCTCCCAAAATCCTTAATCTCAAACTCGGATTTCAAGTGTTCAGCGGATTCCCTTAACTCTTTAAGGGCTTCAATGAAGATCATGTCCAACATGAACCGCAATAGAATCCGAAACTTGTTATAGAAAACGCGGGCATATCCCTTCCCAATCAAGTAGTCACTTTAGTGAGCGTTTCAACTTTCAACTTCATTGCAAACGCGCTTCGTGGTCTAGAGCCACTTGACTTGGGTAAATGAAGTTCACCATGAACCTTCATGTATATTATGTATCTAGATCCCTATAGAGATACGTAGTGACCACATTTGTAAGCTGCATGTTCAGTTATTCGGAAACTACCAAACTGACAGGGTAGTAGAGTGCAATGACATCCATTACGAGAGAATATGTCTCATCATAGTCGATTCCAGGGCGTTTTGTGAGAAGCCTTGCTCCATAAGGCGAGATTACCATATCTTTTTCTCAACACGCTTTCTAACGAAGACCCATTAGTCAATAGGTTTTATGTCAGGAGGTGTTGGCATCACTGGCTCAAAAAACCTTCCTCTTCGTTAGAGAATCCAACTTAACCTGGATCACATCTTTCCATTTAGGCCAAATTTCTCTACGTTGGCATTCATTCATCAATAGAGCGTGGTTCGATATCATCAGACTCAACAAACTCATGCGCAATGAAATGCTCAACTACATCATCAATTATGATGGAGTTTCTATCCCACGTCTCATGTACACTAGTGTAATTTCCAAAGAGCTCTATATTCTCAGGAATAGGTTCTGACGTTGAGGCATCCCCCAACGATAACCATAATCCGGAAGATTCTCATGAGACGGATTTTGAGTCTTGATGATCAAAGGATTGGAATGTGCCAAAGTATCCTTCGAACCTACGGGTCTCCCACGCATCCTAGCTGGGGCCATGGCCTATAATGCCAGAGTGCCACTCTTTTTGGCGTTGGCGTCATGCCTACCTCCATGTAGGGTGGTGCTACGTCCTCTCATAGGGACGTCATTCCTTGCAGGCATATTTGCAGCAGATGTGTGATCTCGTCACTTTAATAGGGATCGAGATGAGACATAGTGGGGACAGACCACGACAATTCCTGTCGTTCCTGCTGAACATATGTGTTCTTATCTCCCCCTTAACGATGGGAAGACTGTCTCATCAAAGTGACAACCAGTAAATCTAGCAGTAAAGAGATCGCCTAGCAAGGGCAATAAGTGGCGGACGATTATTGGAGTCTCAAATCCAACGTAGTTGCCCATTCGTCTGTAAGGACCCATCATAGAGCGCTATGGCGGCGCAATTGGCACATAAATAGCTCACTCAAATGTGTGAAAGTACGAAATACTTGTATCCAGTCACTAGCTGTAACGCAGAGATACATTGAGTGGCGGTAGGTCGTAGACGAATTAGCATAGCTGCATGCGATATTGCATCACCCAAGGCTGATCTAAGGAGATTAGTGCGCATTACCAATATCCAGGCTACCATCGTAGTCGTTTCTGCGAGACCATTTGGGTGTGTTCATGGGAATATGATGTCCAACATCAGTCCCAATGCAATAATCATCGAAAGTCTTCGATGTAAACTCTCTAGCATTGTCAAGTCCAATTGACTGAATATGATGATCCGGGGAGTGAGTCCGTTGTCATATGATATGTGCTAGAAGTGTAGTATAAACAGCATTACAAGTGGACAATGGCATACCACGTGACCAGCGCATTTGCTTGTCAACCATCATCATGAGATATTTAAACGTCCGCAAGTTGGTTGAACTAGTCCACAAAATCCCCACGGACTCTATGTAAGAAAAGAATGAGTATTTTCATATCCTTTGCATAGGACGGTCTCAGTCCTAACTTCCCTAAGGAACAGGCTTTGTGAAACGAGCGAGAGGCTTTAGAAGCAACTAATGAGGATTTTGGTTGGGCCTGGGCGTCTGAAACGCTATTTGAAGCAAAGTTGGTGATTGCAGCATCACCTAGGGCGCCGTCACCATGATGGACGCCATCCATGGTGTCATGGATAAGGACTGTGTCAGCCCTAGGCTGGTGGTGGACGGTGGCGGCGCCAGAGGTAGCGGCGGCGGTCATACTTAGTCCAAGAATCAACTTTTGATTCATGCTTCGTTTCGCTCGAGAAAAAGGATGTTCATGTGAAGTCTTTAGTAGACGGATCATCATATCATGACTAGGATGACCTATCATGTCGTCACAAAGCCAATATGTGTCTAAATCCAAGAGATCTTCTCTCATAACTTTATTAGATTTAATAGCTCGAATAGTGACATAGAGTCCATTAGAGAGACACATAAACTTCTCTAAGATGAGCCTTTGTTCACAATAGTAAGACGTATTGCAAAGGAACTCATTCCCGTTCTCTACATGCGATTTCACATGGAATCCGTTGGCTATTCATAGGTGCGATTTGCCCTAGGAGCGTAGAGAGTTTCTGTGACAGTAATCAAGGTGCCATTTGGCAAGGGGAACTTGGGCTATTCCATGTCCTTGAATTAATACTGATGACCCAGCCATCGTAGTCACAAAGTAATATGCTCATAATCAAAATGGAGTCATAATGAAAAAATTCGAAATTTTATTCATAAGCCAACGGAGTGCATCATTGTCTCTTAACCATTAGGAGAATCTAATCCAAATGCTAGCTAATGCAAAACAAAGGTAGTCGTTTGACTTCTTTCGGTAACTCCAAAATAAATATGACCAGGTGAATAGCGAGATGTCGGTGGAGCAAAAGCTCGCTTAAGTACCACTTATCTCAAAACCTTCCTAGACATCATACTCATTTTGGATGAGCCTGTGTGAAGAAAAACTAAACCAATGACATTTACTACAAAGTATATGGCAATTGCCTATTACATCTCTTGGAAAAATAAAAACTTAAACATAATTGGCGATCTATTGATCCCAGCCAGATTTGTAGTCTTCAACCCTTCTTTCTAGATCATCTTCTTGATCTTCTTGTTCCACATAGTGAGCTTCTCTTGCTTCACAATATGCTTTGTAGGCGGTGACAATTTCTTCACGAGCTCTACAAATGTGTGCCCAATGACCAGATACTCCACATCGAGAACATACATCTCTTTACTCAGAGTCCATTGATTGAGACTATTTGAAAATGTCGTTTAGATGGCTCTTAGTGTTGGTGGCTCCACCAACATGGC
Organism: Rosa rugosa; assembly: GCF_958449725.1. Taxonomy (NCBI): domain Eukaryota; kingdom Viridiplantae; phylum Streptophyta; class Magnoliopsida; order Rosales; family Rosaceae; genus Rosa; species Rosa rugosa. Next base: position 53,387,001 of record NC_084823.1, on the reverse strand, counting down.
CAGAGGTGTTGCCTCCCTCTCTCTTTCCACGTTGACCTCTTCGGTTCCGTGTTCGCCTAGTTTGGCGGTTACCTTCCTAAGTAGAGCGATTAGATGGACCAGAACGTCCAAAAGTATCCCTAAGATTAGGGTTTCGCTCTTGGCGCCCTCTCTTAGGGGCGCGACTATAATTGGATTCCGGAATATGCTCTGTTTCCACGAATCTCGAATTATAGTTCTTCACAAGGATGTTGTCATGCTTTTCAGCAACATTCATAGCTCCAATGAGCTCATGAAACCTTGTGATCCGTCCTGCAGTAACATCGATTTGATAGTTCTTAGCAACCATCAATGCAGAGATGGGGAAGGTAGAGAGAGTCTTCTCAATCAACAATGCATCTGTGATCTCTTTACCACAGAATTCCATTAAGGATTTAATGCGAAGTGCTTCCGAGTTGTAGTCAAGAACTGACTTGAAATCACAGAAGCGGAGGCTATGCCATCTCACTTTTAGGTCAGGAAGTAGGAAGTCACGGACGTTGCCAAATCTTTCTTCGAGTGAGACCCACAGCCTTCTGGGGTCTTCTTCATTCATACACTCGTACTGGAGCGAATCATCCATTTGACGAGTCATTAGGATGATGGCTTTCGCCTTATTTGTCTCTAAGGCTGCTCTATTTGCTTCCAAAGCTTGAGCTTGCTCAACAGTTAGCACGTCCTGGCTAGGCTCGAGAATCGTATCCAGGATTCCATCGGCCTTGAGATGCTGACGGACATCACGAACCCACCTATGATATCTAGAGCCAGTTGTTCCCAATGGAGCAAAGTCCAATTTGTTCAGGTTACTCATCCTGAAAAAGAACAAGAAAAATGGTTAGTTTCGGAGCGGAAAAAGCTACCACGAAAACATATAAAATTTCTGAGCGTAATCGCTTCCAAGAAATTCAATTCCAAGAGGTATTGGATTATATCGAAACAATGACGTAAGTGGTCGATCATAAATTCTCTACAAACTCTAAGTTTGGAGATCTCAACAAGCTCCAAGCTTGGAGTGAGCACAAAACCCCACAGTTCGACTTAATTAGGTCTCCCCTATGATGAAGAAAAGGGGGGTAGAAGAAGGGAGTTTGTAAGTCCTCGAGAAAAAAAATTAAAACTTCAAAAACGGAAACTTTTAGTAAAAATTACCTCGAAATAGGTCGCCGGAAAATTTGGCAAGAAAAAGGCACAAGAAAAATGGCCGGAAAAGTCGTCGGTGTTGACGTGGTAGTGGGGTCCATTGCTGACGTAGCTGTGGGTCCTAGTGCTGATGTGGCTGTGGGTCCCTGTGGTGACGTGGCAGTGGGCTGCGTCAGTGGACCTCTGGGATTAGTCTTGGGCTTCTGAGCTGCCTTCTTTTCCTTTCCCTTTTTTTTTTTTTTCTCTTCTCTTTTCTGCCGGTTTTCTGCAGGAAATTTAGTTGACCGGTTCAGTATCTTTTATGCCTGGCTTTTGAGATTTTCTTCCTATTCCTGAATCCTGAAATCGAGATACTACTGCTGGCAAAATTTGGTAGCAATTGGAGATCTGGAAGGTGGTGAACTGGTGGAATATTTGCTGCGAGTTGTTTGGAGCTTCCGGTGGCCGGTTCTGTAGGTTTCCAGCCGGTTCTGGTGGTTCTGCGGCCGGTTCTGGATTCCTGGGTTCTAAAGCTTCAAGTTGTGTGGCGGAGGCAAAAAAGGTTTCAAGGTTTTGTATTCGGATTTAGGGTGTTGGCTATTAGGTTTTAGGGTTAGGGCGTCGTGCTGATAACGTGTTTAAGGAAAACTGAATTGGGAGAGAATTGAGTCGTACTTTCATTGATAATAAGGGCCTCTTTATATAGAGGATTACAAGACATAGAATTAGAGTTGTATAAGGAAAGATAATCGTACAATTAATCGAATATCTATGAATATCTCTAATTCAAAAACCTATTACAACTAGGTCAAGTAACCTAGAGTTTGGGCTAAACACATATTCTGGATTTACTTGAACAAAAAGTAATTTATTGTTATGAATTCTTGTTTATATACAATGGATAATATAACAGAAAATCTCTATAAACTCTGTTATTTACACAAATGATTACATTAATGATGGTTGCGTATATGGTACGTTTTGTCGATCACTTGCATTATTGGAGACATCCAACTAAAAAATATCAAATTTGTGTGACACTAAAACTGTTGTATATAAAATAGATCGAATAGTCTAGTATTATTTGGTTTAGTGGCATAAACCTCCTCTTACTAAGTGAGAAGTCGTGAATTCGACTCACAATTAGTTATTATATATGAGTTATTTATTTGATAAAAAAAAAAAAAGATCGAATAACATTTTATTTATCCCACTCACAGGAAGCACGCGTGCCGGTATATTTGTCAAGGGTGGGATGTAAGTTGCGTATCCTTTATTTTTCCAATCACTCCCGCTCGATCATGCTTTCAGAATTGGAGGGGAGCAACTAAGATATGAGAGTAACATCAAATTCAATAAGAATGGAAAACAAATGAGAAATGGCTTCTGAACATCAAAGGACCGCCGGCCTACTAATAATCAAGCAACGTTGTCACTCATATGCAATCCAACTTTTATTTGAAATTCCGTAGGTAGAACAATAAGTAAAAATACATTGCCAAGGAATGAATACTGAATAGCACAACAATTAAGTAAACTAGTTAACAAACATCACTTAGGAGGAGAATAGTATTGCTGGATGGTATATGTTGTCTGCAATAGGGTGAGAACCAGAAGGATAAAGGCTGCAACCAAAGAAGTGATTTTCCATGGATTAGATAAGTAATCACGCTTCAACCGGGCTAGCCACTTGTTCCATCTAACTTTGTAATATTTGTTCACTGCAGCACAGAGCCCGCCATAGCAAAAAGTGATCAGTGTGTCACTATGAAGCGCACTGAACAACTGGGAAGCATCTTCAGCACTCAACCAATTATTGATTATTTCTTTCTTACAAAGAAAAACAACATCCTTGCTGGAAGCAATGAGGTTATCCATTAAAAGTGCATAAGAGGAAACTTTATGGTCGCGACCGTGATAGCACTGCTCAAAGGCAATGAGGTTCCTGAACAAAGGTTCAGTCATCTCTGCAATTGCAAGCTGTGGAATTGTGAGAACTCCATCTTTGAAATCAATACTCAATAAGCCATCAACTGAGCTTCTTCTGAATTCAATCCCTGCCTCCAAGAGAGCAGTTGCATGGGGCAGTGCAGACTCGTGTTCGATTGATTCAAATTTGTTGAATGGAACAACAATAGCACTTCTTATCAGATCAAGTATGTGTAGAATTTCATCATCATGACTGTGATTGGGATAACCCTTGCAATTATGACCCATGCATTGACGATAGTCTGCTGAAGAAGTTGAGCACAAGCCTAGTGAGGGAGACTTGCTTGTAGCAGATAAGGTTATATAGAGACTCGAGAACAAACCAAGGCAATTGATTTTCTAGTAGCAGAAGATCATGGCAAAGATACTGGATCATGCAACCCATGTTTAATACGGGATCATTAACCTTACAATCTCGCAACTTATAGGAACTTCTCTGAAATAGCTCCAATAAGAAGCAGCCATCAATTATCAAAATTTCTATGAATTGATTCTGGTCAAGATCAATTGATTCTGCATAATAATCACGAGCACGTTTCTCGAACACAGTAATATTATCAATACCTTGAATCAAAGCTTTTAAAGTCATCTTCTTTCTTAAGAGTAGAGAATTTAAATACCAGTGTTTCACATCTTTCATGGTTGCGAAAAGTTTGCTGTTACGGTGATGAAAGGGTCCGATTGAGACAATATCTGGTGCATATGCCTCTGGTTTATGTCTCCGAAGTAATTCAGGAACTCTGAAAATGCAACACTCGGCAGACAAGGGTGAATCACTGCGGAGCTTCGCTTTCATGCTCTGTTCCAATGCTTCAACATCAATATTTCTGCTGCCATCATCTTCCATGACTACGATTAATTCCGTCATCTAAGCTGATCCGAAAGTCTGACTACTAAACAGGCAAGTTAAATTGGCATTAGCATCGGTGTCAGTAAATACCAATTATTTTGAATTTGATAAATTGTAAGTAAAGGTTTGAACAATTTGCAAGTAAGTTTTGACTTATACGTACCAGTCCCTTTTTTCACGATCCAACTTGTGAAGGGTGACTTGTAAAAAGCAAAGAGTAACGCAAACTGAAGTGGGTTAGACGATCGGCCTACCAACAGCCATTTGAAAGAAAAACTGGAATGCAAAATTAACAGGGCACAGAATTGATTTTGAACAAGAAGGCACAGATCTGAATTTAAACAAGTGGAGCACAGAATAGCTTATTATTAAACGCTTGACGAAGACTTTGCTAGGGAGGGTATCCATGCTCAAAAAACAAAAAAAGACGAAGACTTTGCTATGGATCCATGCTCAGAAAAAGAAAAAGAAAAAAAAAGGACCTTGCTTGGGATCCCGATCCTCTCCTTGACATCTAATCCTGTCCGTCATTCAAAATCTTAAAGTTAATAATAATACTACACATCAGCAGCTGACTCACAATTGAGTATAACTGGATTCAAAAAGCAGAAAAATGTCCTCACATATTGTACTTATCTTTCACACTAAAATTATATTTGGAGATAGCAAAACAATGGTAGTAGCCCCAAACCGCATCATTTAATTCAGTGACCTTAATAGCATTTGGGAAACAATAAACGCGAACTCGTCTACAGAAATAGAGGACGAAGAGAGCATGGGGTGCCGGAACAACACAAAATTCTCTGCTGCCGATTGCTAATTAATCCCTTGCATGGAAGGAGCTAGTACCCAACCAAATACATACAAGTTCTAGAATCAGAATAGGAATGTAATCTATTGGATGAGCATCTTGAAACCTTCGCAACAACCAGACATGTAACTCTTGAGAAATATATGTCCCAAGTAATTAAGCTATAACATCAACAGATAGCTACTTCTTCTGTTGTGTCTGGAATCCTCATAAAATAGCACATCGCCAAAGCAATAACACAAGCAATTATGATTGAGGAGTCTTTCAAAATAAACAAATAATCGAACACTACATATCCTCATGGAGACAGAGCAGTAGCATGTGCAATGATTCAGTAATCAATTTGCAAATCTAATCAAAGACCCACCCGCTGCTCATGTTACTCCAAAGTCACCATAACTGAAAAATACTTCATTTGTCACAAGACTCACAACTGTCAACAACCTTATTCCAGTGGAAGCAATATGCCAATCAAACATTCTCGATCGTTTCCTCATTGTGACATAGTTCATAGTCAGAACAAGTTTCCATTATAAAGTTATGCTACAAATGATCCTTACGTGACAAAGTGGCCTTGCACAATATCCAATTCATCATCTTCAGTTGTGATTATACACAAATGAGGTCCTTGCTCATTGATTCGTTTGGGTTGTTTTCAATCACCCTCGTCTTCACAGAATCACAAGAGTGTGAATTCACTGAAGTCATCCACTCTCCACCAATATCAACACTCAAGTTTCAGGTCCACCAATACAATGAACATGCCAATCACACCCAAAACCATATAGTATAGTAGGTTTCGTCAATGACTCGCATGATTAGAGAAACCCACAAAGTACTTGAGAGTTATAATACCAAAATTGTTGTATATAAGACACTAGTCCTATGATTAAAGACTCGAAAAGATCGAGTACACCATCACTTTTCATTCCCAAAATTTCATTTTGTTTCGGCCTGAATCACCTCCTCCTGGTACAGCAGAGAAGAATCCACATAATCTCTGCTTCAAAATATCTAGAGCTAGTTTATCGTCCAATGGTATGAAAATGCAATAACAATGTTCACGGATAACAAAACTGGAAGCAATGATAGAAGTGCTAGAAGCCGTGAACATATGCCAGACTCATTATCAACTGATCCTGTTTATACTTGATATATCTGTTTGGGTAAAACAGGCATTGCATATTGCATTTATAATAAACTTAAAACTTCTTAACTACAGACTACAATTATCGTTAAAGCTAATCTGGTAGTTAATCCAGAAGCCCGACAGAGCCTTATAATAATAGTGTCTAACAACTAAATTACTCTGATTGTTATCCGGAAAGTCTGAAACATCAATTTCTAGCCTTCTTGTACTCCGTCTTATCCCTTCTCATCGTCCCATTTTGGTCCGAGTAATACTGATAGCAAGTTATCTGACCAACGCAGAAGTGTCAATCAATGCTTATAGCCATATCTTTGTCAACGAAATAGAGATCGCGCACCATTGACAAACATTAAAGCAGCCTCTTCAATGAGTAATGTCAGCAGCACCAATGGGGCTGAATTTACTTTAGAATGGAACTGATGGCAGATTTCAGTAAAGTGAAATGGCAGCCATATCTCAATTTCATGACTTAAGACAGTCAAGCAATCTGGTCCAAAACCCGCCGTGTGACTCTAATGGTTCCGGCAAGTCAACAGGTTCCTTGAAAAGTGCTGTCTCACCCAATTCCTCAAACGAGTCGACAAGATTTTGAAGCCTTGCAACAAATTCTATCAGCAGGGATGTGAATGTGGCCAACGACAATTGACTAGCATTTTCATAGGTATTTGATTCTTCCACTTGTGGCTCTGCATGAGCCTTAAATGTCATTCCTGCAGGCCACGAGATCTGTTTCATGAACATACTTCCTGAGGGTACTGGTGGGTTGGAGGGGTTGCTATCAGGAGGCGAGGTGTTCAAGCTGGCAGATTTCGCTGGTACAGGATCATCCCAACTCTGTGACCCAGGAAAAGATCTGAGGTCCAGTACCGCTTCACTAAGGGATTTGTATTCATGGAATTTATTCTCCTCATCATCCAAGTCCAGGAGGTCTTGAATTTCTGCCAGCTCCTTTGGCCGATTGCCTATCTCCCAGCTTTCTGAATTGACAAGAAGATATGATTTCTGGTCAATTTTCTTTTGCAACTCTTCTGCAGCCTCGTGCACTTCATTGAGTATATCTATTGGACCTATTTTCTCCATCTTTTTCAGTTTGTTTCCAAGTTCACGTAACACTTTAGCACCTTCGTAACCTACTCTTTGAAGCTCCCTACTAAATACTTGTCTTCGCTCAGCTGGAGCCTACAGATACAAATATTAAAAGTTCAATATAAAAAAAAATATTAAAAAAAAAATACAACTTTCAAGTAAAAACATATTGGGTGAGTGTACAACACTACAACTATTCTTATGGCTGCATCTATAAAATCAACTCACAGATAGTTTAAACAACTACTTTTAGAAGTATTTCAAATGCATGAGAACCATTAGGGATGCGAACGCCTAAAACAAGTTAAAATATCCAATGAAATAACAGTGATTCATATCTTAAATCTGTGAACGACTAATAATGATTTATACTCAATTCATACTAACTCAGAAATGTGGTAAATAGGATATATTCATGCAACAAATTAATCACACACCTCAAGTACGGAGACTAAATTATCTGTTATCAAGCAGATGGGGAAAAATTGCATGCACTCGAGCACAATGGATATTCACATATCATATATGCTTGCTGCAAGTCTCACTAGGAAAAGTGTAACAGTATAATCACCCATACAACCAACAAACATCTTGGCCTTTGATTTTGATTTCAATTCACTCCTTTAGGAGAATTGCAAATCAGAAGGAACTATTTTGAAATGAACAATACTTTTTGGCGGAAAAAAATAACCAGGGTCTCAATATATCATCACTGCCGTGGACCGTTGTACATTAAACTTCAAAAGCATAAATGAAATGAAAATACTGTTACTTTGCTGTTAGTAGCCTAACATTGGGGTTAGAGAAGGAAATCTTTAGTACCTGTATCTCAGAAAGTACACATCCATGCAATGCCATGACCGTAAAAGCACAATGCCTTAGTGCACCACTGACTTTTACATAGTTCTTCCATGGATATCTAAGCATCTTGTAACGACCATGAGGTGGCTCCCAGATAGCAAATCCCATCTTCAAACAAAGTAAAAAGGAAAAAGATAATATGTTTATCACTTTTTTGAGAAAGGTACGTATAATATCACTTCTACTAATGCAATGAACTATGCATCATCATATTGCCATAATAAAAATACCAGAGCATCCTCTTGGCTTGTAGATTCTACAGCAGATCTGTATCCACTGTAAAGTGGGTCATCAGAAGCTTGGTAGGTAAGAATTTTGGAAGGGATCCTCTCATATTCAATACAGTTGAGGTAACTACTGACGCAACCTAAAAAGTACACAAAAGGGTCAACAAAAGAAAATTGAGTATTTAACAATTCCAGGGGAATGGACTAATGGAAAAGAACAGAAATTCAGAATGTCTGAACCAAGTTTAAAGCATATAGTAAACTGCACCTTCCAAAGATTTTGCAACGCCCATGAAATTTTTTGCCACCAAGTTGTGTAGATCCTCACCCGCCCAGATGGGATATATCAATATATTTACTCCCAAACCAACACCAGCACCCAATGCAATGAGCAAGAATCGTGACACAGCCGTATGGACAAATTCCCTCGTCCTATACCCAGATACCATGATGAAACAATACGTCAACAAGAACACCCGAAATCCGTACTCATAAGGCTTCATCGTCGGGTATAGTTTTGCATAAGTTGCAATAAATCCTAGCAACCACACAACTTGACATGAGCATTTGAGAAAAGATATAAAAGAAAAAAAATAAATAGTAATACTGAGCTGAGTAAATTATACGCTGATTCCATATTCAGACCTATGATAAAGATACTGGCGACAATAACAGCTTCTTCCCACTCTCCAGCTAACCCCGATAACTCTGCCATACCCAATGCAAGGCCTCCAGCAGATAATGTCCCTAAGCCACGGTTAAATCCTTTGCTCAAAGTAGCTCCTACAGATGAACGTATACATTAAAAACAAGAAACCAAACTAGACATATACATGTTGATCAGTTCGTGTTGCAACACAACAAACAACACTGAAATAGACAATACACAACGAACTCTAGCAATGAATTAACTTCAAAGTCAAAGCCCCGCAGGTAACAAAGAAAAAAGTTTTTTTTTAAAAAAAAAAAACTACTAAACAAAAAAAGAAAGATGATAGTACTATAATCTAATCATTCAATCAAACACAACTGACTAAATAAAGACATGTAGCCCTGCCCCAGATAGAAACTGTATATAAGCACCCCTTTTCGTTTTTCAATTCTTTTCCGTGATTAAACTGTCAACTATTCCACTTTATAAAAAAGCTGCAACTTACTCCATGATTACGAGAATGCATACGAGGCCGAGAAGCTTAAACACGCGCAAATTGACAAAAGATGACATGAAATTGAGCTAAAAAAACCGAATAGAGCCAAAAAGAAAAGGGGGGCGAAGAAGAGATAAAAATACCTATGCTAAATTCAAACACGACCACAACAGTGAGAATGGCCCAAACCGAGTATCGACTGAGCTGCTTGAAGGGCTCTTTGAGGAAAATCAGCAAAGAAATGAGCATCAGAGCCAGACCCATCTTCGCGGAGAAGACGATCTTTCTGGGATCAGACTGGCCCATTTTAATAGCCCGCCGAGAAACGCCTTGCACAGTCCGGCACCACCCCACAATCTTATCGGAAACCGACCGGAAACTGCAACACCAACGAGAAGAAGAAGAGCCATACGGCTCCTGTTCTTCGATTGGGAAGAAACCCACCTCGGAATAGCGCTTGTTGGTGGAGAGAAGCCTCTCTTTTTTCTCTTGGAAGCTGCGCTTGAACGAACCCATCTTCGCTGCTGCCATTCTTTTAACGTTGAAGTGTTATGTAGAACTCTCCCTTTTTTCTTGGGATGTCCGGCTTTGGTTTGGATCTAAAGCAAAAAAGAGATGTGCTTGGGATTGAAGGAACTGAATTTTGTATCCCGGGTTTGGTTGAGAAGCAAAATTAAAGAAAGGGGTTTGATAAATTTAGCAAGTGAAATGATGAAGGAAGTAAACTCAACTCAAGTGAAGGAGCAAAAAGCTTGGAGTGAAACTTCAGGAATGATTGAGATGAGTTACAATTCCAGGTGAGATTTATGATTGGATAATGGTGTTTCTTAAACGACGTCGCAGGACTTAATTCAGGAATTAAATAAATATTTATTCGATTTTCTTTGAAAAATTATACGAATGAAATCACGTCAAGAAGGAATGAGAAGAAAAGAGGCGTGCACTTGACCAGTCGAGCATGAAAACTGAAGTGAATGAATTCATATAAACTATAAAAGCTAAAAAGTCCAATTTGGGTTAGCCTTTTTGGACCTCAACTGATAATGCAATTATTCGGCTTTCCATCATAGATAACTTGGAACCTATTTTGCATTAATTCTATACTTTAGTCTTATCAAAACATCCACGTAACCTCATTGTCGGAGTCTATGGTTTGCTTGAGTTAGAAATGAGAGTCTAAATTCTAGCGTTTTTTTGTTTTTTTTTACTAAAATATTATTGCGGTGAATGAAATTTAAACTTGAAAATTCTTCCTCTAAAGAGAACCATGATCAATTTTACTATAAATACTCGATCAGTACTAATCTTCTAATAAGTTTTGTTTGCAAATTGATAAATCAGAGGCGAAACAAGTACAATATAGTGCATGGACAATCACATCGGCCGACTTGGTTGAATAGACGTATGCAGGACTATATTGTAGCACATAAACAGCATTACATGTGCACGGCTTGACTTTGAAGCCAGATTTTGCTCAATAAGATTCAGTGCCCCTTTTGTATTAAATGTAACATAACAGTTAGTTTTACATACTAGTCCAAACAATCAACGCAAGGAAAATGAATGTTACACAAGCATGATGCATCTAGCTCTTGCAGCTCCCATCGAAACGAGACGATTTTAATAATGTTTCTCGTTGTGTATACGAGTTTCGAATTGGTTATTGCAGCTGTTGGATATGAGATTCCAATTAGAACTGATCAAAGGTCTCTGCTGCTCTTGATGTTGATCTTGCTCATTGTCATTGGTGTTACTGCTGACCTGAAGTTCTTGTATGTCGAGTATCTCAACTCGGCGATTAGTCTTCTTCCTAATCTTGATTGCTACGTCTTGTGGGATGAATCTACCATACACGCTCACCCTGCACTCCTTTTTCTCTATCAAATGTGTCTCCAGTTCTGTAAACTTACATAATTAATCATCATGAAGTATACAAATATATAGTCTTAATTAGTACTTGAATGATGGTTGATGAAATTTCTCACCTCGCATATCAAGAAGGGCTCTCTTTACTTTTCTGTAACAACCATTGCAATCGATATTGATTCTCATGAGCATGCAGCTGAACTGATCCAACATGGTCAATTTGTATCAAATAATGCAGCTACTAGAAAACCGAATGAGATTTTAATTTGGTTTGATTGATGAGCATACCTTGTCCGTCATGAACTTGTGATCAGATTTGAGAGAGATGTAATATGGTTGCTGCAGAATCTGAATGGTGGAATAGCCGAATAGACAAGTACATGCAAGAAAGTGGATAGTGAAATGCAACAATGCATGAGATAATATAGGAAATGGAAAAGGGGTATCATGAGCTGGTTAAATGCTGTTATGTTGATTCATGTTGTTGTGTATCTGTTAATGATCTTGGAATCTGATTCAATTCCATTGTCGTTTACTCGTTTAGTTTTTCTCATTATATATGCACTTAACCTAGCTAGCCAGCTAGCTAGAGCATCCCTTTCTTTTCTTGCTTCCAGATGTTCCTGTGCCAACACAAAGGCATCACTTTTCTCAATTATATATACACACTTTTCCAAATGGTAAAAGCTTCATTCTAAAAAATTAATATTCAAAGAGTGTTCGATCTTTTTTTTTTTTTTACTCCAAGGAATTAATTCTTTTTGGGATTCCAAATTTCCCCAAGTGAATGATAAATCTGCCCTTGGAACTAAGGAAAGGCCACTGCAGGAATGGCTTCATTAGTCACAATCACATTCCAATTACTGAAGATTTGAAGAATAATCAACTTATGAACTTCACTGTCACTGTCGTACAACATATATAGTTATACTATTAGAGCACAAGATAGAATATATAATACACCTCAGCCAACATGAGAGCTAGACATAGTTGAAGCTAGGATCGAATGAGATCCTTCTTTATGTAAGAGGGTTTATATTTGTGATGATCAACTTCTGCGTTCATAGAATATTAAGTACCGACTAATATTACATTTTTGGCAACAAAATCAGCACCGAGATCATCAGGTACTTCTACCGTTGAGCTGGTTCTAGGAAGTCGCCACCACTTCTAGGCCGTGTGAGGAAATAGTCGAGCAAACTTCTTCTTAACCCAAGAAATCGGAGACATGACTAATTTAGTAGTGTGAATATTCAAACTAGGCAATATTTCACTGGGTTTCACAATGTTTACCTCAACGTGTCTCACATGTGAACATTATTTTGCATTTTTTCACTCCTTGTTCCCCTCTTATTCTTATATTTTGCTCTAGTACGGTATGTAAAATTCACATTTTTTTACTATTTCAAAACCACTAATTCACTTTTATTAAGAAAAGATTTTACCTTTTGACATCATGTTACTAGATACTTCACTTCAAACTTTACTTTTACATATTACATGACTTGGGCTGGAAAAGGGGTACACCTCAAAATACACATGCCAAAATTCAGCTTAGTTTTCCAACCACAAAATTTCCTAACTAAAGCAATTGAGGGTAATATTTAATCTTAGTTACCTTGGGGGCTTGGTCAAAGAGGCAAGAAATGCATGCCGATCCAGTAGTGTACACACGCCTAGCATGTAGCAACAAACACTCAAACACTACCTGCATATGGATCTGTTTTACACCTCTGGAAATCAAACATAGCAAGAAGTCTATGCCAAATAACACACACCATACATGTTACTAGCAACTCACACAAAGAACATGCATTTCATCTATTTACTTTCATCTTGTTAATCTCTAACTCTTGTACATCAGAACTTTAATAACACAGCAAAATATGGCCTCCCTTCCTTTTGCCATTTCCTCTCTGACTCTGCTCTTTCTCATTTCCCTGTTTCCATCATCCACCCTTTCACAAGACCCCAACTCCTCAATCCCAACCGTAGCGCAATGCGCTCCTCAGCTGCTTCCACTGGCCACATGCGCACCATTTGTGCAAGGCACCGCCCCGTCACCTGCACAGTCATGCTGTGACAACCTCAATCTGGTCTATAGCCAGCAGCCTAGATGCCTTTGCCTTTTGCTCAACAGCTCTACTCTGAGCTCTTTCCCTATTAACACCACACTAGCTCTTCAGCTGCCTGCTCTTTGCACCCTTCCAGTCGATGCCTCTGCTTGTTCGCGTAAATTCTTCTCCACATTTCAACAAAAGAAGGTTAATCTATGACATTTCTGAGTACATTCTTTTTCATTCTATTTCTGGCTTTGCTACAGGAGCACAGGTGCCACCTAGTACCCCTAGTTCTCAAGTTTCCTTTGGGGCAAACAACACCTCACCTGCTACTAACTCTACAGTGGCTGGTATGTGAAAACTATCCATCTCTTACGTTCTTTTTATAGTCCCTCTAATCTGTATGCCTTCAGAAATTATCAGCTAATTTTGACTTGGGTTTTGTGATTCTCTATTATTGGGATTTCAGCTTCTCCAATGGTTCAAGCTCCACCGCCAAGACCAACCACGATGGGGGTAGGGTTTGGCAGAAATGCAAGTAGTGGTCTGAAATCAAAGACTGGAAGTTATCTCACAGTGACGTTGATTATCGCTGGTTTTCTGATGCCAGGAATTCTGTTTTGAGTGTGATTGTACTAATTCTACCCTATTATTGTCATGTATGTGTTCTTATGGTGTGTTTACAAACATTATGTATTACTTAGGATCAGTATGGAATATTATTAGGTTTGCAAAAGTAACTTCTATCAGTACAACTATCATTTCATTCTGAGGTTAGTCATGTTACTGAACTTATTTCAATACGAAAGTGTGGTTTTAACTTTTAAGTAAATCTGAAGTCTGAAGACGTGCATTCTCAAAAGCATTCCTATAAAGTCAAAACACAGAAGCAATGAATACTAGTTTACTACTATTAAAAGTGTTGGGGGAGTAAAGCAGAGCATAAACCCAGCCACAAGTTTTCCTACATGATCCAAAGATCACAGAGAAAGCTAAGATCTTAGATTAACTGTGAAAGAAAACTAAATTGATAGATACTCGGACAATGTGCTTAAAAGCTCAATACTCAGAAACATTTCTGTATCGCTACCACACCAGAAAATCAAATACATTTCAGAGAAAAATAAAGTTGTTATCTATTGAACATTGCCTTACAAGTTGAGATATAATCTCTAACATAGTTTTTCTTTGCCTAGGACTGTATCATGTATCATCTGATGTAGAGGTCATTGTTCTTTCATTCTACAAAGACCACTATTCCAAACTAGGAGCCACTTCAGTTGGGTTGGATTCAAAGACATCCGGGCTAGAACCCTCTGGTTCTTCTAGTAATTCGCGAGACTGGATCGCATCTTTGTAAGTAGGAGTCTCCTTGAAATCAGTTGCCCCTTCATTGAATGTAGCAGCAGCTGCAATTGCTCCAATAAGCTGCCGAAAACAAAAAGAAGAGGGAAGGAGCAAACATTAGCCTCACATGTTATCTAGACTTCACACTCTACACTTTAGCTATTAACAAATTCCCTACCAAAGGAGGCCTTTCTTCTCAAGCATTAACCAATTTTGCACGCTAAATCAATCTTAGACCTTGATAAATTTAAGCTTCAAACTGAACCAATTAGCATTGGATTGAGAGGCCTAATACTTTTGTGACCTCTTATACAAGGTTTTACATTTCCATATGGGATATCAACATGCTCTGTCACACTTAGACCCAACAACATAAACAACTTATACCGAGTGACGTGGGAGCGCATGTAGCTGTTAAGCAGCCAACCCAATGCCAATTCGCTAGGCAGCTCATTCCTTATAAACTCTTATGCAAGGTTTTACAGTTTCGGACCCTAACATATGACTACCTAATCAAATACATAGGAAATGTTCAAAAAACAAATCAAAATACATAGGCATTTGATCTCCCCTGTTCTTGAAGATTTTATTTTATACAACAAGTTAACCACAATGCTAGTGACCTTATGAACCAATTAAACAAGTTGATGACAGTTCAAAACGAAACCAAAATGAAGAAACTTTACGTACCGCAAAGCCAAAACCAAAAGCCCACAAGTACTCGACAAAGAATCCAAGACCGTCCCACTGTTCACCTTCCCAGAAATCCGGCTCATCTCCCGGAAGCTTAGGCAAGAAGTAGCCATCATCAATGTTATCGGCAGCGAGGCTTTCAATCTCCGCCGTCCGTTGGTCTTGTTCTTGGTCCTTGGTCGTGGTGTTGCTCCTCTTGTTGTTCTTGTTGTTGTCCAGCCTCCCGGTTCTGGAGGTGAAGCGCTTGGCGGAGACCACGTGGAGGGTTCTTCTTGGGGAGAGGGGGAAGAGGATGTGGCGTTGGGAGGAGAGGTTGGTGTACGGGTGTGTGGTGGAGCTTCTGTAGAGGACTCTGGCTCCGCCGTTGGTACCGCCACTGTTGGCTATTGTTAGAGCCATGAGTGGAGGAGAGTGAGAGAGAGCGAGTGATCACTTCTGCTACGATTGAGTGCAATCTTTTGTGGATGAGTCGTTGAAAAGATAATGGATGTTTTTTCGAAATTGACCCGACACGATACGACCCGATTTGTTTCTGTATTGGATCATCCCAGAAGGCCCGAATTCACCTTGGCCCAAATAGCAAAACGACCTCATTTTTTCCGTTTAATTTATTCTTTCGGATCATTATATTTATTCCCTAGTTCTTTACTCTTTTTTTCTCTTACCGAAGCGCAAACTTTCATCAAATAGAAAGTTAGAGGAACAAGGGCTAGTACAAAGAAAGCAAAAACGCCCGAACAACAAACAAACCCCATTCCAAAATCCCAAACTGAGAAACCGTTGAAACAGAAGCAGACGTCGCCGTAGAAAAAAGGTGGCGCTTTATCGACACGGGGACGCTAGAGCACACCGCCAGAAGCTATCACAACCAAAGGCGTAGCTACACACGGGCTCCGCTGGGCTACAGCCCACCCCAAATTTTGAAAAAACATTAATTTATAGCTTAATTTTAGTTTAAAAAATTAAATATTAAAAAGTAACCCACCTCAAATTTCTAAAGTTAGCCCATATGCTAATTTTTTTGGGGTCATATCTATGTTATTTCTTTTTTTGAAGTACTTGATTGTGTTTTATTTTCTATTCGGCTTTTGATAGACATATTCACATAAAAAGCTTGCTGTTTTTAGGTAAATTAGGTCAGAATAAGGGTTGGCTAGAATTATGATACAAATTTCATAATTAAAGATTTTTTTTTCTATTCAAGAGAACAAGATAAAATTTGAGTAGATATGTTCTTTTGTCTTAGACTTTTGTTATCGAATTTCTATCAAACGTTATAATGTTGATTTTTTTGGATCAGTTAGCTATTTGATTATTTAATATGTAATTAATATATGATGTGGTTTAATTTAAGGAAAGAATAAAACATGTTACTAGTCAAACTTAGGAAAAAAAATAATTTAAAGCATTTTTAGTAAACTTTTATTAAATTTTTTTTTAGCCCACCCCATTTTAAAATCCTAGCTCCGCCATTGATCACAACTATGACTATCATTGGGCAGTAAAAAAGGAACAACTATCGAAAAGGAGCCGCGGGAGGAGGAGATCGGCATTGAGTAGCCACCATGGTGAAGGTCATCTGGTAGCCACCATGGCTAACACCGTCAAAGGTAACGCCAAAAAAGCAAGCAATGATAGTGGTTGAATAGGTTAATTCAACCACAGAGGCAATGGTCCAAAAAAGCAAGCAAAAATGCCTTTGGAGACAAAGAAAAAGTGAAGAAAGTGAAGGAGGAAACAAAGGAATGTGAGGGAGGAAGAAGATGGAGGAATCGGAAAGGGCCACGGTAGGAATCGGAAATACTTTTGGGCTCATTTTTGAGCCCAAAAGTATTTTGGCCGGAGACTTAAGAGTGTTCAGTTCGCTGGGTTGATACCTACGGCCCAAAAATGAGTCTACTGTTTATATTGGGTTACGGCTTCCCCCAATCCAAAGTTGATTAGAAAAACGAGCCTTTATGCAACTAAAGTAGTGGAAATCAAATAGAAATTAACCATTCAATAATCATTTTACAATAAGGAACTGCCGAATCCATAAGTATAAATACAAGGGTTCTACAAATTACAAAGCCTCCCCTGGAGCAAACCCTCAACTTACGTTGAACCCACAGATAATCAAGGAGCGGCTTTACGCCGAGAAGCTAAAGATTGCCTTAGCAACCTTTGTGGTTTTTGCTTTCTCCATCTTCCCAGTGATTGCTCTACTCAACCTACAACGTTGAGTATCGATTATATATGTGACACTAGAAATCACACCAAAATGCCTTATTCTGTTAAGGCAAAAGAAGAACCTTGTGATGAGATTGGTGCTATCCACGTCCACAAGCTTGAGCAAGAAGTCAAGTCATGGACATCCCGGACGATCACACCCCACGGTGTTAGAACACTGCGCACATAGCAAAAGAAACTATTTGCTAGCCTTCTTGATCGAGCCAAACAAGGGCAGTAAAGGGAAAGCCGAAGAAAGAGACTAGAAGCCCAAGATGTAGGATGGAACCTAGCTAGAGAAAATTGCCCAGAATGAGCGGAGAAGAAAACTATCAAAGCGGCAGAGAGAAAACCCAACGCAAGGATGAAGGCTATTTTTTTTTTTTTTTGGCAAATAAGGATGATGAAAGCTAATTCTTTACTTTAGTTGCCCTTTTAAGCTAATTTTGAGTTATACATTTGAATTTAAAATCAATTTTGAGTTATACATTATTCAATTGATTTTAACAAATATTACGAGAACCATTATTTAACGAGCTCTAATACAACTACAATACTCCTCATTTTCACGATCTCACTTATGTAAACCAACTTCATCTCTTATATGTTGACTGTTAGACTTGTATCTTAATAATCTACCGTTGTATAAGAATGTTTTACCATATTGAATCCGGTCACCGTTTAACAACTTAGGGGACAATTTATAATTTGAAAACTAGACGTTCTTGTAGGTTTTCTCTTTTTTCTTTTGTATGAAAAGAAGAGATAAAAGGAGTAAACCTACTTACTACTCCACGAGTCCACGTGATGATTAGAGAAAGAAGAGACAAAAGGAGGAAGAGCCAAAACCTAATACAAAATAGAGCGTAAAGATAAAGAAAACTGGGAAAAAAGAATGAGTGGAGGAGCGCTCATCACATTAGAGTGATACTATAATTTCACTCCTAAAATTGTAAACCACACTCCCACCTTCTGAATTTTATATTTTTATAATTGTGTTTATATATCTTTCCCATTCTGCCCTCTCTCTCTCTCTCTCTCTTTCTCTCTGGAACTTCTCTTTCCATCTGCATGTTTTCCATAGACTCGAATCTCAATCTCTAATTCTACCTCTAAATGAAAATGAAATGGATTCTTTTTGGGTCTGACAACAAAATGGAATATGATCAAAACCCATAATTATTGAGCAAAACATTCGAAGATTGATAGGCATGAATTTGGGTATTCAGGGCATGAAGCTGGACGATTGTATTAGCTAACAAATTTTGCTTTTGGAGATGGTTGTTTGGCAAGAGAAAGTGGTAGAATTGGAGGTGTCGGATCCATCTTTGCCAAGAAAGCGATTTGGCAGATACGTAATCCAATATATGTCTTTATTTTTATATTTTCAAATTTCAATTTCAAGCAAAGTACAATTCTCCAAGAGGGCCGATTTGCTAGCTATACATATGGAGACCTCCAATTGTACGTATATGTCATCGACCCATCTTTGCAGAGCCACCTCCCTCTTGGCAAGGGAAGCCACCAAGTGCGCGGCGGCATTCCCTCTACGGGGAATCTATTCCCAACGAGCTTCAGCAAAAAGAAGAGCCCAGGTCAGGCACTTTTCTTGTGAAAGAATTCTTACCCAAATCTAATTCCTACAAATTAGTAGACTTGATCAAATCCTCAGTGAGACTTCCGTGTAGGAAATTTGACCCAAAAGAAAGCTTTTCTAGCTGTGGAAGTGATCGAGCATATTGCATCGAAAGGTTTTGCTGAGAAAGATTGATTTCTAACCATTCGAGTTGCAGACAATCCCAGTAAAATTGCATGTGGGAGTTTCTTGATTCCAACAACTAAACAGAGATGAAACTGAAAGGGGAATCTATCCCAACGGCATTACCTTTCGTCTGATCTCTTTTAGCAGAGGGAAATCTAGGAGAAAGTTATCCAAGTAGAAATGATCTTGGGTAATATTGAAAAATCATATGCAACAAACATAAGAATAATATTTAAAAATAAAAAGAGAGTGTGATTTACAATTTACTGATTTAGGGAGTGTAAATTTCACTCCCCTACTATATAATTTACCACTATATTCACCATTATAATACATCTAAGAAAAAACGAGAGTGCATAAGATCGATAAATACAAGGTAATCAATTCATCCACTCAACCTTACTACTCTAAATGAACGAGAAGAACTCATTAGACTAAAATTGAAAGTTCTTACGAGTTCATTGTCCTCTATGGTTTTTTTTTTTTCTCATTTTCTTTAACATGATTGTCCTCTGTGTTTATATCTGAAAACGTTAATGACCTTTGATTTTCAGTTGATCTCAACCACCCATATGGAGCGTATCTTTGTCTTAAGAAAATTAATCCATGAAAACGACGGAAACAAACAACTATTATTTCATTATCTTACGATTCATATCTATACACCTGTTAGCCCATAGTACCAAAACAAAAGTAATTTTGATTAAATATTTTCAATCCTCAACGTAAAATAAAAAAATTAACCAACCATTACCCAACAAAATTACTCTTCGCAGAAACAAAATGCCAAATTAAAATCAAACACGTTCCGTTCAAATTTCATCTTTCCTTTTCATTTCCTTTCTTTCTTTTCTGAGTTTACTTACAACCTCTCTGATATCAACAGCTACAGCTCTCTACCTATTGAAACCGTTCCCGGGTCACAAACAAAACCAACCCTGGAAAACCCGTTCCAAACGTTTCTATAGAGCAGAAAGCGACTCCGTCCGCCACGACACCTCCGTAGTGCCGCCGTCCGAGTTGTCAAACAAGCCACCCAACGCCACGTACTCTCCGCCTCCATTACTCTCCGAGTACCCACCGATTCCGAAATCGAAAGCGTCGTAACTCGGAATCATGTCGTTCTCGAACCCAAGCATTCCATCCAATGCGGCCGCCGGAGGACTCACTGTGAAATCCGCCGCCTCCATTTTCTTCTCCTCGCTCGCAGCTCCATTGTTCGTCGGCGGGAGACCAAGCTCGTCGTCCGAAGCCTCCAGTAAGTAACCGAGCTCCGGCTGCGACGACGGGGAGGACTCTCCCGAGCCCGAGGTCGTTTCAACCGGAGGAGCAAATGCCGGTGCTGCCGGAACTTGTATCTCCTCCTCGAAGCTTTTAATGACCGAGTCCAGCCCCTGAATTGCTGGGTCAGGGTCCGTCACGGCCTCCGAGTCGTCCAGTATGTTCAACAGGTCTTCCTGAATCATCTTCGCCTCGGCCGAGTCCATGTCGAACTCGTCCGAGTCAACTCGGACGTTGGAGTCGCCCGAGCTTGCATCCGAGTTAATTGAGCTGCTGGAATCAACTCGGATGAGTTTCGACTCGGGACGAAACTCTGCAGCCTCGTTCCGTCCCGAGTCGGCCGAATCATCATCTCGGGGTCTCTTCCCATTAGGGTTACTGTTATCCATACCAAAAGCCAAAAGGGGAGACAACAAAACCCAAATCTAGAGTTTATGTTTCTTAGAGCGAGAGAGAGAATCTGAGTTCTCAAAAGCAATTGGTGAGGGCAAAGTATGGTAAGTGAGGTGGTGGAGAAGGCTAGGTATATATAGTGGGCAAGATGCAACAATATTAGTTATTACTTTCTTGAGGGAGAAGAGAAAAATAGTTGTTTGAAAAAGATGGGTGGTGGGTGATGGAGAAGAGGAGGTTGGGAAAGAAATTAGTAAAATTTGGAGGGACCAAAAAAGAAACCAAACAGAAATGGGTTAGGGTTTTAGCTTTTAGGGTTTGTTGCAGATAAGTGAGAGTTGAAGAAATGGAGGAGGGGGTTTATATAATGGAAAAGATAACGATAGGCGCGGACACTACGTAGGATAGAAACCCCTCACGGAAGTCTCGCGCTTTTTTTTTTTTTTTTTAAGGAATATTTAAAATCTGTCAATTAACTAAATTTAATACTGGACTTTGAGGTCCGTTGGGACCCGACCGGGTTGGGCGATAAATCATGTGGTTGGTTTTGGTTTTGCTACTTCTCTCTTCTTCCTTTTTTTTATTATTTAAATTTAGACCATTTCTCAATTCATGCGTGTCATTCTTGCACATGGTTATGCTAATTTTCTTTGTATCTTTCTAATTTTATCGAATATTCCGGAAGGAGTTTTCTTAATTTTCTCTTTTGAGTATGCTTTGTTGTTTTTTTCTTGTTCTTGAGCTCTTGACGATTTCGTGTGATGGTTAATATAGCAAAAGATTAACCCAATCAACTAAATCGAGTAGTGCTTTACTTGATCAACTTCTCTTTTTGGAAGTCCAAATTAGAGAAGATGGTCAGGCTGTAGAGGCTGTCAATGTTCAATTTTGGAGCATTTTAATTAGCTGTTCTTAACGTTAACACCAATGGTTCTTAGATTATTGTTGACTAGAGTCATAGACAAGGTTAGATCCACATGGGAGACTAAAATTTACTTTAGGGGTAATTTGATTGAAGGTGCATGCCACTATATTAAAAAAATATAAATTTATCATTTATTTATCAGTGTTGAATTAAGATGTAAGAATAAGTTGCACATGTTTAAAGTTAAAAAAAAAATATATATATATATATTTAAAAAAAAAGTTACGTATTGAAACATATGAGTTTGGATGTGATCCATGTACAAACTACATTAAATAGGCATGATTTTCATTTTAAATGACCAAATTTGTTCTTTGTATGGTAAATAATTCGAGAATCTACCCAATAAAATGCTCACAACTAATATATATATATTTTATGAATCACAATTTTCACGAATCGCACACTAGCACCTTAATTATATAGTTGTCCGTACTCATATATCGAGTGGCTCCAGTTGATTAAGTTTTGCATAATTATGTGTAGATACGCTCACTCAAGAACATTTTTTAAGGAATTTGGAGTGAATCTCATAGTTAAAAACAAATATTTAGTTTTAAGTTTTTACAATTTTAATTTTTTCTTTCTAAATTTAATAGCTTGACGGAGTTTACTTACTTGACAATGATATGTAGTTGAGATGCATTTATCCCTCACAATTACTTAAAAATTTCTCTTAAATAAGTAAATTTATACTTAATAGTTACGTACCATAATATAGATGAAAACTTTTCCGTCTGAACAAAGGTTGTATGTAATCAATGATTCAATCAAATCCGATTTTTTTTTTTTAACTTTTAAAATTATTATATGATGAAATTATTTTTGTTTTAATAATCGAGCACCACCCACAATATTTTTTTAACAAAATACGACTAGTCCGTAACTTGACGGTCCGCAGTAGAGACGGACCCATATCGGAAAACTCATCGCTTGTCCCTCCATTTTAAGTTATAATAGAGTGGATCAACTCTAATCATGTGTGCGATCGAAAACCACTGATAGCGTCAGACAAACCCTAACAGCCAGATCCCTAATTAATCACGATCATTATCATTTTAAGACACAGCTGGGTGTATCCCTTCAGCCATAAGCTAAACACCCGCAATCGTGTTCATTCAGAATACGTGTCAACCTCTTTAAACCTGGGCCCACTTAGATTTTCTGTACGAGCGCCCACCTGATCCCCAACACCACCCTAGCTAACCTCTCCCACCTGTTTTCCTACTCATTAAAAAAATCCCCAAAAAAATCAAAACATTAGGTGACGCAACTAGTTTCATTAATAAAAAAGTTAAATTGGTGGGCCGTCGATTAATCTGAGACCACGTGTGTACGTGTCGAAACACCACGCGACCACTTGTCAAGCCGAATCTCGAAGCCGACTCACACGCACCCATACCGGCACCGACAACATTAAAAAGTAAACAGCGGCCTATTCTCACGGCTCCCGAGAGAGGGCTGAGTCAGCTTTCGGCTGCGGCTTCGGGGCATGCACGTCGCCACCTCACCCAGATCCAGCCACGCGGTTCGACTCGCTTCAATCACCTCCCTGTGGTTATTACTAAAATGAATGTCACGGGGGGAAAGCGACGCGTCGTCTTTTGTCGTGGTGCGGTGGCGTGTGCCGCGCGCCAGAATAAATATATGAGGCGGTTGAATAGATCTGGCCTCTGGGTTTTTCTATTTTTTTTTAATTTTATGTATTTGTTTTTCCTGGTTTTCCTTGTCATGGATGAGGGCACACACCAATTAAATCAAAAGATGGAATTGGAAACTGGACCAGTCTTTTCTGTGGTATACTGCATCTGTCGACCTGAATAAGTAGGAGTATATGACCAGCAATATGTTTCAATAATAGACCAGAATTTTCTTTGCAATGACATTGTATTATCTTGGAAATTTGATGGGAAGATTAACTGATTAAGTACAGATAGTGACATTTTTATTTTATTTTATTTTTTTTGTGAAATTGGTACTAACAAATTAAGACGTGGAGGAAATCTTGTGATATTATCAAGTTGACGATAGAATTCTGTTGCTTCTCCTAAAAGAAAAAGGAGGATCGTCAAATGGGTTTTAATCTAATCAAGCACCTACTTATTGACCGACTTAAAGCCCAAATATCTGTTGCATGGTCCTAGAGCTCAGTCACATTGTACTGTACTACAACTCCTACCACCACTAGCAAGGTCACATGCCCCAACTTTATCCCTAACTGAAAGTCTATGATGATCCATTTGGTTCTGCTCCTCAAGGACCACATGTACTTGTTGGATTGCTTCTTGTGAAATATCTCAATCGTCAACCAAGTCCTTATGCACTAGCCACCACCCAACCCACATCTACATTTCCTTCCCCCAACATTGTCATTGGAAAATGAAAATCTACTAGTCAAATCATCATATCAAAGTCACATGCTATCGAGGGCCTCGGTGTTGCCACGTCGAGTTAATCCTGGCCACCTGATTATTAGAAGATGTGGAATGGTGAATGCAATTGCGAGTCAAAATCTATCGTTTGCTGTCATAGGAGTTTTTGGCTTGTACTTCTTTTGCTAAGTGGGTTGTTAGTCTTTGCTACTTTTACCCACTTGGGCATTTGGAATCAGTATGTACTACAAAGGTAGATAGCTATGTACCAAGATATAATTTTAATTTCGTAATGGGTGTATATCCGATCAATAAATCATCAAGAAAATTATATTGAATTATTCTTGAATTTTGATATAATTATAAAAAAATTCAGTTATATTGTTGTTCACTATTGGATTAAAATTTAAAAGTTATTGAGTATAATTTTCTTGGTCAATTTTTATAACTAACATCTCTCGTGTTGATTCATATCCAATATGAAGAACATGTCATATTTACAATTGTTCAATATCACTTTGCTTTTTCATAGCAGCTTTATCTTTAAACTTACTTTTGTTTTTAAGACATCTATCATCTAGAATTTCAAATGACCGCTCAGAATGCATTAATTTAGGAAAACTGAAAATGACATCCTTTACTTAAAAGCAATCTACATAATTAAAGTAAGACTTATTGGCGTACAAAATTGGTTGAAACTGCACAAGTTGATAACACTTACTTTTCGTACATATAATGTCTCAAGTTCGAATCCCTCGTAATCAAAATCAAATTTAGCTCCACTAGAAAGACTTGAAAAATCCTTTCAAAAAAAAAAGAAAGACTTGAAAAATACATGGATTGACATTTACAGATGTTGACTATATGGGTGGCAAAAGGCATGAGGCCCATGATCCCTTTATCCGCTATGGGCGGCTGGGCCCATTTTTCACCAGCATCATCAATATTTGATCCTTTTCCTATGAAGACATACACACGTCATTCTGCAACCTTTTCTTTACTGGAAAAATTCTCTGCCTTGATTAGTAAACCTTTGTACCCCAAACAGATTCACAGGTATAAAATGACCAAGACTTTTTGCAGGTTGTTCCACTTTGGAAAAAGGATATCTAAGTTTCATGCAAGTTTCAATTCTCTCTGTGACTTTGCTTCGGTTTCACGTTTCTTGGAATCGTATCAATTACTTTGGGAAAAATGAAAATGCTCCGGAAGAATTTGAGGGCTCTGGACCAATCAATCCCTCTCAACCCTATTTCTAAGGCAGCTAGCTAGCTGAAGAATCTCAATCGGACTTTGAAGCTTAGATTGGTGAATGCCTGAATGGTGGTGTTTTGTTTTTCATACCAAACCAACAAACTTTATTATCCGTTAGAAACTTTTTATGATTCTAGAATTGTTTAGTATGATTAAAATTTAAATAACAATTGACGACGATTGATTCAATAGCGGCAGCCAGAGACTTGGATTAGCCAAAGTCTCATACAAGTTGAACTTTGAATTTTGAGTTGGAGATAATATTGATATCTATACAGAGTTGCTAGCGGGTTCACGGAGGTGGTTTCACTGCCTTTCAACTTCTATCAAAACTGAGAAACTGTTTATCGAAAGTTTGAAATACCCTTTCGTTTATTGAAGAAAATAATATACTTCGAACAGGTTTCTGTCATCTCAGGCATATATATCCAAAAGTATATGACTATATGAACATTATCTCTTCTGCTCGGTTTGTCGTGCAAGTAGCTAGTGCATAATGACCACATCATGCTTTATCTGATGTGCATTTAGACTTAATCACTTAAACAAGGTTAATGAGGGGTAAATCCACATCAAATTCCACAAAATCTAAACTGATGTACACATGGCCTTTTCTATTGCTCTCCTTTAATTATTAGAATAGATGCTTGTCGTCGAATTCCAATCTCCATGAAGAGAGATTCTTGCGTAGGGCACCCGCACGGGACACGTGGTGGGGAGGGCCAATCACCGCCCAGCAGGGGGGTGTTTTGGGTATTGCACATTAGGGAGCAGGGGCATTTTCGGAAAAGATGAAAATTTTTCTTTCCTCTGATTGAGTGGCCGTAAGGCCACGTGGTGGGGAAGCCCCCACCTAAGTATTTTTCTTTTGCCTTTTAAACTAGCTCCTTGCAATTTGGAGTATATTTCATACTAAGAAAGCAGGTCCGAACCTGAAATTTTATGACATGTGGCAAAAATGTAAAATGGGCCGCCCATATTTTTATGTGTGTGTATAAAGAAAGATAAATTTTAAATACACACCCCAAACTACTTAATACACATCCCTATTATTTTATATTTCAAATCAGATTTTATAGATAGGTTAAATAACCAAAATAGACATTTATGTATAAGAAGAAAAATAATAATAATCAATATCTTTTTTTTTTTTTTTTTTTTGAAGGGAAAGACGACAAACTATATTAAGTGAAACTGAGAAGTACATGGAGCGATGCAAAAGCATCGAAAGAAAAACAATAAAGCATAACAAGATGTACAAACGCATCTATAAAGTAGGAAAATAATAAAGGATAGCAAGACGCGCAGACGCATCTAAAATTAAAGGTAACCATGTGACTTGATGTCGGACGACATCGCTGCACTGCATATGTCACGAAAGCAGTGTAAATATAGGAGTAACCGTAACCGTAACCGGTGATATGATCACCTAGGAGAGGTGATTCGCTCACAGAGAGTTCGAAAGTAACCGAGGGTGTCAAAAACTCGAAAATTAGCAAACGAACTCTCAAGAACCAGAACAAATACCAGATCAATATGAGCAGCTGTCTCGGATCCAAGATCCGGAGTTGAATGCGACCGGGGTCCCAAATACGGATCCAAATCCGGCCGGCCCAAATCCAAAGTCAAATCGGACGGGTCAAACTTGACAAAGGCCCAGGCCCATCTGAAACTGATCTGGGCACCCAAGCACTTGGGCACCCATGCTTCAGCCTGACGTCCGGCCACCCTTCCCGATCTGCACAGCCGCCCAACTGAGCCGCACCGCTGCATCGTCGACAAGGCAAGGACGACCCTGGAAGGAGACACCCATCGCAATCCGTTGACCCAAGCGCTCCAACCTTCTGTCTCCCAAAATCCCGATCGCATAATCCATTGCAATGAGGACCGCCGCCGGAGATGCTGATGCAAAGTCGGACAGGAATCCTCATAAGTGAGGCGTGTGTCTAGATGCCCCCGCCACCCAACTGCACGGCCAAAATGCCAAGAAGACTTCATAGTCCCTGGATCCCAGATCCGGATCTGACCCAACAAACCCGATGTCTTAGCGAAGGGTCGCCGACCACTTGCCCAAATCGATCGCAGCCTTGAATCCCAGATTGTAAAGACCCAAGAGAAAGGGAACACATCACGATCTGCCGCTGCAAGAGGAGTCGTAGACCACTCATTTGAAAAGCAAACCGGAAGAAAAGAAGAGACGGTATGCACCGCACTTGAAGTATACGACAGCAAGGGATGTGCCGACATTGATCTCCATCGGAGATGGAGAAAATTGCAGAAACGGCCACCCATGAGGGCGGCGTTCTCTCAAACCCCTTTAGGGTTTTAACGATAGCAACATCAATATCTTTCTTATATTATTCGATAATTATAAATACAATGAATTTCTATACATGACATCCTCATTTAAAACAAGAATAAAGTTATAAACCATCTAATTTAAATTTTCATTAAATAAATTGTAATTAAATGGGGTGAGAGACCATATAATTTAGAATTTTGAAATCAATGACATTAAATGTTTTTAAAACATATCGCTTTACTCCCACTTTTTAGTTTTTTTTTTTTTTTCTTAAAGTTGTGATTAATCAATTTATTATCTAATATAAAACATCACAGGTATAAAACTTTGTAATTGTTAATTTGTTTAACCATCCAATGACAACTTCGTAGTTCCGCCATTGTAGAGAAACTACTGATACAGTTTTGGTTGAATGTTCGACTCAAAATTTTATACTTGATCAATAGGGTGTTTGGTGGGTGAGAACTCAAATAATACAAAACCTATTTCTAAGCATCTATTTGAACTTTGAAGAGAACGATAATAACTAACACAAGTAATTAATATGGTCAATTATATATACTAATCAAATTAAACAGTAGCCTTAATGTAATTAAATAATAGTGTATTTCATGGTTTTTTAATTTAAGGATATTTTAGGTAATTTGGATTGTATATTTAGTAAAATGTTAGAATGAGAAATTAAATGGTAGGTGTATTGAGTAAGGAGTGTGTATTAAGTAATTAGGGGTGTGTATTTAAAACTTCTCATAAAGAAAAAATATACACTATAACAGTGTTACATGAGATTCGAGCTCTCAATCACTAACAAAAAAAATTATATATTTTACCACCGGAATATATTTCATGTGAATCATGTCACAACTCACAACACATATTTACACTGTCTAGTATTTATATAGGAGCAATGCACAGTTGGAGCATTTCACATGCGCCGAAGGGGTTTATCTTGGGCCTAGGAAGCCTTTGGGTTCCCCTTGACAAAGTCAAAAAAAAAAAAAAAAAAATATAGGAGTAAACTTTAAATTATGCCCATTTAACGACGCAAAACAACCGAGGCTTGACTTAGCTGCCTCTTCTGGCTCGTCTTAGGTCCGGCCCTACAAGAAAGCTTAATGACAATTACCATTTTTATCAAAGGCGAAGGATATTCGATCTGGATATGTTCTTCCGCTTATTATGAACTATCCCTACACTTCTGGCAATATTAAGTGGGTTTACTATGGTCTTCCATCATCAAAGAAGTCTTGGATATAACCGACGTGAACCGTAGTATTTGTAACTTGCTAATTTCATGTTTACGTACACATCATCTTCAAATTTTAACCCAAAATTCTCAAGAAATACTCCATCGATCATAATGTCAACAAATAAATACATGTTTAATAAATTGAACGTGCCAAGTAACACGCTCCTCTTACCAAAGACCTTCTCTTCTAATCGATCTATTCACAGCCTCAGGTCTCATCTCAATCAAATTCAAAGAGTGACAAGACATGATTCATAATTGTATAATACAAAGTCATAATGTATAAGTAGGTACGTATTATATGTATACGTACACCAGTTTTATGTCGATCAATTAGCGAATCTCTCAATACTAGTACTAGATATTATGCTCCTTTAATAAAAGACTCGGTGGTTAACACGTCCTACATACTTTGTAAACAAATAAACCAAACTTCTCACAATTGATTTGCTCTAAACTTTTATATATGTGATGCAACCAAAATCCTGAACAGAAACTAAGATCCTTATTTTATAGATTTCCATACCTATTCGAGACACGTGTTATTATTGAAAAGAGGAAAAATGAGAAAAAATTTCTTGCACAAACTTCTTCAATTTTTGTTATATCTTTGTTTTTTTGATATTTTGTTTTATCATATTTTAGAAATTAGATAATTTCATTACTTATCTATGGCCATAAAGCGCGTACATTAATTTTTGTCTTCGATCAAGCGTAAATGACTTAAGCTACCGAACAAACTGACAAGTACCCTCACTATAAAACAGGTTTAGCTCACTTACTAAAAAAAACTAGCCTACCAAAACCTTGACTATCCTAACTCTTAAAGCAGTACACTAGTCGTCTAGAAAACTAAATTGTTGTACAACTAGAAGAACTAAGAATTAAGCAGACAAATAGCAAAAGTCCATTTGATCGGCAAAACTATTTGGCAAAGAAATTAAAGTTTTTCCTTGCCTTTAGAACTAGGGTCAACCACATCAGTAGCAATAGTAGGATAAGTAAGGTGCAAAGGAATTGTACCTTGCTTCTTGTTCTTGCTTTACCATAATAACCTTTCTAGATGATTTATTATGAGTTTTTATTTTTCTCAAATAAAAATAATTAAATGGACACTAAAACTCTATTTTGGCATCAAAGCACCCTCTACCCACCGTCTATTTTGGGGAAGTTTTTGTCACTAAAACTCTTGCCTTGACTTTATAGCATAAATATTAAATAGATAGATAGACTGATATGACGAGTTATGACAAGGACAAGCACAAGGAGATGTCAGAAACGCCTAAAGCCTTACTGCTCAGGTAATCTGTACGTGGGTCGACAACTGCAAACCTAGTTTGAAATTACGAAGCAATTTCTCCACCCACTTGGTTGCATCTGTTTTCTGTCTTTGTTTTTGGTGCTTGTAACGTAGTGAGAGTAGGAAATATAAGAGAGAAATGGTGACTAATTCCAGCAACCTCAAGAGTCGTCTTAAAAGAATGATAGAAATCTGGAAACCATAGAGTGGGTTGCTTTTATTATACGAGTGTGCTTAATATAAGGAATTCTATTGACCCCAAGTTACTTCCATAATTTAGTGGGTTTGATTTGGTTTTTTCCTCTCAGCTACCAGAGAAAATTGATATACCAACTAAAATTTCGGTTTTTATCAATTTATGACAAGGGTCAAGCAAGAACTCTCAAATTCTATATGGGTATCCGGGGCTTTGTCTTGTGCATCACATCAGTTGCCTAAAATGATAAATGTGGTTACACTTGCACCATGGAATTTCAAAATGTCTATATGCAGAGTTAGAGAATATTCTCTCTCTCTCTCTAAAAAAATTATTATTCCATATTTCATTTTGACTGAAGAGAAATTTTAAATACACACCCCTAATCACTTAATATACATCCCTATTATTTTATATTTCAAATTAGATTTTGTAGGTAGATTAAATGACCAAAACAGACTTCTATGCATTAGAAGAAGAAAAAAATAGTCATATTTTCCTTATATTATTCTATTTATGTATAAATATTTAGATAAAGACAACAAATTTCAATACATGGCCTCCCAATTTAATACAAGAATAAAGTTAGAAACTATCTAGTTTGATTTTTCCTTAAATAAAAATGAGGTTAGAAACTATATAGAATTTCAAAATCAATGGCATTAAATATTTTTAAAACATATCACTTTACTCCCATTTTTTAGTTAATTTCCTTTTTGTTCTAAGAGTTATGATTAATTTATTTATTTTCTAATATAAAACATCACAGGTGAAAAACTTTGTAATTGTTAATTTATTTGGCCGCTCTAATGACAACTTTTTAGTGCCGCCACTATGGAGAAACTACTTGTATAGTTTTGGTTTAATGTTCAACTCATAATTTTATACTTGATTAACATGGTGTTTGGTGGATGAGAGCTCAAATAACACAAAACCTATTTATATGCATCTATTTAAAGGGAACGATAATAAATCTTTATGGATTTCTCAATAACTAACACAAGTAATCAATATGGTTATTTACAAAACGTCAATATACTAGAATAAATGTCTGCTCACCTAAGGGACAGTTTTTAAGGGACTGTGAGGGATAAGTGAATCTGACGGCTGAAAATAAATGCACAGTTTTAAATTGTTATAATTTCCGTTTTTATATTTAATACATGTGGTTGAGATGCATTTGTCCCTCACAGTCCCTTAAAACTGTTCCTTAGGTGAGCAAGTCTGTACTAGAATATACTAATCATATTAAATAGTAACCTTAATATAGTCAAAAAGTTGGATGAGTTTTTCTATTGGAACCTCCAAATTTACTCACTTGACCTCTATGCTTTTTACACCTCTGATCAAATTTTCAAATACTAAATTTACTCACTAAACCTCATTAAACTTCCTCAAATAACCTCACTCATAAAATTTGTAAACAAATTATTATCTTTAAAATAAAAAATTTAGTCATTTCAATTATTTAATCACTCTATAAATCTTAACTAAATATACATTTTTTAATCAAACTTGAGTTTCAAAAATTAATGTCTAATCAATAAGAAAATGCCATGAACTATTCTTTTTTTTTTTAAATTTTTTTTTCTATTTTAGCTGTGCAAAAAAAAAATGAAGAAATAATTTGTTTTTATTCTAAAAAAAAAAATCATTTTTTTTAATGTTTTTTTTTTGTTGTATTTTTTGTACCAACATGATTAATTATTTAAATAAATTTTTTTTTTAACTGCTAGTTTTTTTAAATTTTTTTTTTTTACAAATATAATGGATTGACTTAGATTTAGATCATAAATCATAAGAGAATTTATTTTGTTTTCCCTCACCAATATGCGTTAACCATATATATCATACATTTTTATGTCACATGCATGATCTTAATCATATTTTTAATTCTTATTAAATATATATGAATGTTTTAATGAGTATGTAGTGAAATTGGAAAATGAAAATAGATAAGGAAAATAATAAGAAATACAATCTAATATTATTGAATTAGAAAGTCTACATAAAATAAATATAATATTTTTGGTATAATTATTGTCCTTAATTGTCATTTTATAGTAGGTTATATATGTCATTTAATAATTCATAATAAAGTGAGGTCAAGTGAGCAGATTTGGAGGTCCCAATAGAAACTCTCAAGTTGGATATTTCATGATTTTTTAGATTAAGGGTATTTTAGGTACTTTGGGTTGTGTATTTAGTAAAATATTTGAATGAGAAATTAAATGAGTGGTGTATTAAGTATGAAGTGTGTATTAAGTAATTAGGAGTGTGTATTTAAAACTTCTCTTGACTGAAAGACATAAAATTCAATGAAAAAAAATTACACATTTTAAAAATAAAAAAAAACCTATATGAAATTATCTATCTTGCATGGGCAAGCGAAAAAGTCGATATGGAAATAATTTTATATGATCCTACTAGTTACAACACATAAAATAACATAAAGTACAAGCTAAAAAAATTAAACTAAACTTAGAATCTAATTACTTCAGACTTTATTGAGAGTCAGCCATGATTCATCGTCGAAATAAGTTGGTGAGCTATATGAAAGGGTTTGAAAGCCTAAATAGAGATAGAGTTGCAATGTATTGTTCTCACATTTGTGTGATATTTGAGTATGGCTAAGCTTGGTGCGGGTCCGGCCAGTTTGGGCCTGAAACCGCAACCAAACCGCAAGATTTGGTAGGCCCATTTTTTGCACCGCAACCCATTTTTACAAGCTTTGGACCGGATTTTCGATTTCATCGTTTTATTGGTGCGGTCCGGTGGGGTTTTGGTGCAAACCGCTTACTTAAACATGCACCTAAAAACTGGAAATTTGATAACCCACAAAACACCAATTTACATCAACAAAATAAAATCAAAGCAACCAATCATCAAGAATCAACAAAACCCACCAAGTAGTTATAAACATCTTGATATAGGCGAAAACCCTAATCAGGTAAATCCACCAAGCAGTAATTTGATATCGGCGTAAACCTCAGCCTAAACCCTAAACCAGCTTGCAGTTCTCAATCAATTGATTCAATTCAAAAAATGAAAAAAAACGAAGAACAACAATCATATACCAAGCAGTAAAGAGAAATCGAGAAGGGAAGATGCTAAGTTGCTAACCTGAGTAGTGAGAGGAGATGCTCAATTCAGGGGAAGGGTTTTGGACTCGGCGGAGTCGGTGTTGTTTAGGGTTAGTGGTCGAACGAGAGACTGAGAGAGTGAGAGGAGAGAAAATGCAAAATAGATCTTATGCGGCCAAGTCGAAGAGAGATTAGTCTCTTATGGTTTTTGCCAGATTGAGTGCGGCCACGTCTAGGTAAGCTTGGTTTAGGGCCAATAAAAAATTGATAAGTATTAAAATTAATTTAAAAATATAATTAAATTAAATTCAGGTCGGTCGGTTTTAATCCGGTCAGTTTGACACCTGGACCCGATTTCGACCCGAAGTGAAGCGGTTTGGTTCGGTGTGTACTCAAAACGCCACAGTTTTGATGCGGTGCGGTTACCGAGCCGGAATTTTTGGTTCGGTTGGTCCGGTTACTAGATTTCTGGTGCTAAATACCCAGCATTATATTTTCGCGAAAAGTATTATTAGCATACTTGAAAACATGCAAACTAATGAAAGTATATATATATATATATATATATATATATATATATATATATATATATATATATATATATATATATATTTATTTATTTTTTTTTTAAAACCCCACCCCATTCCCACCCTTGATGGGGCTCGAACTCTTGACCTCTTATATATGAGACCAAAGCCTTACCACCCCACCAAACACACACACCCCAACTAATGAAAGTATATGTTCCAACTAGCTTTTGATAGAGTGATATATATATATTTCTTTCTTTATTTTTTTCCGTAAAAAGTTATGATCCGTCATTTAATTTCTCAATGACTATAGCAAAGGTGCCGAGGCATTTTCCACGTACCTACCTTTGTAAATATAGTCAGAAATGTAGATGCTTCAACCCGTTTCACTCATTATCGTTCAACAACTCTCAACTACCATCTTCATCTTCAAGAACACATAACAAAAAAGTTGGCATCTCAAACCATTTAAGATTTGGGCTTTTCGGCTCATATTCACCCAAATACTTTGGGCCTTTAAAGCACAATCCTAGAGTCCAAGCTTGGAGAACTCTGTGTCTCTAAGTAGTGCCCGACATGTTTGTCCTAAAACGACTAACGCATCGGTCAGGCTTATGCTATAATAGTTGCTAATCATGAAGGCTGGCGTTAATTTTGGTTAAGCGATAAGACAACCTAATGGAATTATTGGACATTAACAATGACCACCCCTGGGAATTTTCAAGAGTCTTCTCGCCAAGAAATGGGACAACAACTTTCTATTTTTCTAATCCCTCCAACTCCGGATTCGATGTGGCAAAATTTGTAAGAAACCAATCGTTTACAACCACCCAAACTCAACGAGTCAATTGAAGTTGATTATTATAAATACCCAACCAGAACGCGTGAGCTCCATTTATTGGAGCATCTATTGTTAGCCCATGCACCATAGTTTATAGACCATTGATAGTTATAGAGCAACCAAAAATGAAGGCAAGTTGAAGTCGTGAGAAATCTGGCAAGTTGAAGTCGTGAGAAATCTTATCGTTAATAAATTGTGTGATCTGTTGTCGTTGGATTTAAATTCAACAATAAATAATAGCTGACAAAATAAATAAATTTTAAGTATCTTATCATTATTTACTCTGTTATCTGAACTCACGAACACAACTGAGTTGAGAATTTATTGAACTCACATATACAATTGATTTCAATTAAAGAATAATTGTACTTTTTATAGAGTAAAAATTTAATCACATGCTTTTGTTGGATCGGTGAATAATTGTATTTTTGTCATCTCATGCATGGCATGCTTCTTTAATTTGTTACCCTTCACATTCTGATCATAATAAAGGTGTAAGAGAAACAAAAATTACAGATAATCATACTCGCAGAGAAACAAAAGATACAGAGCAAAAAAAACATCCTCCCCACTCATATATTAGCCATGATTAAAATACAGATGATTATAGATTAATGAACTGTACCAGTAAACAAAAAGTAGTGGGGAGGTGGAAAAAAACAGAGAAATTATTAAAGAAAATTGACTAAAATTATACGATGAACAAGCAACAACGACAACAACCTGTGCTCGCCGGCCGGGGAATCCACTGACACGACGTCGTAGGACAATTAGGAATTAGCCACAGCCGGCTGACGTAACCCACTACTACGTAGTAGTCTCCGCCTCCTCACCCGGCGCCTCGTTCAAGTCCAGAACTCCATTATTGTCAGCTAGTTGAACAACCAACTGCTCACGATGATCATCGGAAGTCGCACTCTTTACATGATCGTCAGCAACATCATCATCATCATCGGCGACGGGAATCACCGGCGGAGTAGACTCCAGCGCCACTCTCCACCGCACCAGATCCCCGCCATTGTTGATATTGGCGTGAATATTGTTGTTATTACCTTTCTCGAAGTACTTAACCGCCGCCTGCATCCTCCTCACTATGGCGTAGAATTCCTCCACCTCCTCCTCCGTCGCCGCCACCGCTTCTTCCTTGTCGGCCTTGATCACCTGCTGCGCTGTCTTCTTCCTCCTCCCTCCTCCTCCTCCGCTCTTGTCCATTTCCTCGTCGCCATCTTTCTCCCTCCGTTTTCTTGATCTCTGCTCCATTAACAATCTTATTCCGTTAACTGTGATGTTGCTTTCGCTGCCTGGATTGGCTTTAATAGGAGAGACGAGAGAGAGACTGAGGAGGAGGAAGGGAAGCGATCAGAGAGAGCTGTTTGTCAATATTCTCTTCTCTTTTTCGGTGGTGGTTGTGCTTATGACGATGGTGACTTTCTTGTTTTCTAGTTTTTTTTCTGCGTTAGTTTTCAGCCGCTGGATTTATTACGAGTCGATGACGTCATCAAATTGAGTATATGCTGACGATGCCTGCCGCGTTCTTCTATGTTTATGCTTTACAATCGACGGACATCTGCCTCACGCGCGCTTCCGGGCGCTTAGAGTTTACACCCGGCTTTTCTTCTTTTGAATCAAAGATGTAAGATTTTATAAATGGGGCTGCTTAAGTGAGCTTGTTACAATCATAGTTTACAACATCTATTGAGCAACTCCAACAACTTTCCAAGTTTCCCCTATTTTGAATTTTCTCTATGTTAGGGAAAA
Source organism: Rosa rugosa (assembly GCF_958449725.1). Classification (NCBI taxonomy): domain Eukaryota; kingdom Viridiplantae; phylum Streptophyta; class Magnoliopsida; order Rosales; family Rosaceae; genus Rosa; species Rosa rugosa. Next base: position 53,350,322 of record NC_084823.1, on the reverse strand, counting down.
ATGAGCTCATTTTGTTCCAACAGATTCCCTATAACTATTCCCAGGGCCGGTCCTGACATTGTAGAGGTCTGAGGCGAATAAATAAAATGTGGCCTCATGAATAGTGTTCGATCAACCAAATTTGTTTTATTCAATAATAAAATTTAATTTTCATATAGTATTTTGTTACATCTACATTTATTTTCTTAAATTATATTAGCAACAAAGAAAAGGAATTAAAGGTGATTATACCAAAAGAAACCAAAAAAATAAAAAATAACAGAGTAGTAAGGTAAACCAGAAAAAAGAATAAAAATAAAAAAAGCAAAATGAATTGAACAAGCTCAAAAATCGAACTTGGGTGGGGGTGGCTCATAAATGTAAGCCACTAGATTACCTACCAACTGAACTACAACGGCCCATCATGCAACTAGTGCGAAGCAAAATATATGACCTTTGTTGAAATCTATATTTATATATAAAAAAAAAAACTGACGGAGGCCCGCCGGAGGCCTATTCCTATCTTAGGGATAGTGAGGAAATAAAAACAAAATTCTCTAAATTTACAACAATTTCTAAAATTTTAAGCAAGAATTATGAAGATTTTAGAGATTGCTGTAAAATAAGAAATCTGTTGGAGTTGGAGAAGAAAAATTGCTTAAAGCTTTGACTTTGACTTTCCTATAATACAAAAATTATAAGGAAGCTGTTGGAGTTGTCTTATGCACTCTGGTGCATCGTGCAACCATATAGAAGCATGCAATGCTTCAAAATCATTTGCAGCTAAACGGTGTGCTATTCCGTTGCAGCTCCGAGGAGTACGAATGATTTGAACTCCTGTTAATTGAGACCATGTTTGCTTAATATCATCAATAATGCCTCCATTTTCTATCAAACTATGATCTGCAGTATGTACTTATGCTATTGCTTTCATACAGTCACTTTGTACAACCACATCCTGCACTTGAAGAGAGAGTAACATGTCTAGCCCTGCTCTTATTGCTAGCATTTCGCACTATTTTGGAGACGCTGTCTATGGAATGGGACGTGCAAAAGCAGCAATAAAGTCACTATTACAGTTACGTAGCACACCACTAATGCCACTAGGGGTGGGCGTCCGGACCCGAAAGACCGAGGACCCGACCCGAACCGAGGAAAAAAGACCGAATCGGTTCGGTTTTAGAACAGAAATTTTCGGTTCGGTCTAAAGCCCGAACCGAGTACAAAAAATCGGTTCGGTCTCGGGTTACATATTTTCAGAGCCCGAAAGCCCAACCCGAACCGAATACTGTAGCACATGCCACATGTCAGCCCATAATTGGGTGTTATAATAATAAGTTTAATATTAAAAAAAAAATATATACACAACCCTAAACTCCTAAAGGCCTCGGTGTCCACTAACTCAACCTCAGCCTCCCAGCCCTCCCTCTCTTTGCGACTTTGCAGCCTTTGCTTGTATCGACTGACGACTATCGACCTCAGCCCCAAATTTCAGATCTGATGAAATTGATTGAAATCTCCCTCTCCCTCTCTCAGTCCCAGTGAGTTGTGTATCTCTCTCTCCGGTCTCCATTACCAGCTCCTGCTCCGGTCTCCATTACCAGCTCTCTATCTCTATCTGTGATCAAAGCTTCTTCCTCTCTGCCCAGTTACCCACCACCGCTCCGCCATTCACACAGAGAGAGAGAGACGATGATACCGCAGCAATGGGGTCCTCCCTGCAATCACGAATGCACGCACAAGTACGCAGCCCTTATGCAGATTCCATGTAAAAATCCCTCTCCTTCCTCACTTTCCCTCAACACCTTCCCCGATCTGTAATTTCTTTCATCATTTTATCAGATTCTTGTTTCGATCTTCTTGTTTTTAAGCTCCGGCGACACTTTGTTTCTGTAATTCTGGCTGCAAATGATACTATTTGTGTTTCATTTAATCTCGTATGTTACCGGACATAATTTGCAAAATTAGGAAAACCCTGATTGTAATCAAATTTGAAAGATGTAGCCTCTATTAATGTCTTGGTAATGGAATTAGCAGGGAGTTGTGTAGCAAATTATATCACAGAGTCTTTCGAGAACCCAATATTAGCAGGGAGTTGTGTAGCAGGGAGTTAAATTTAATGTAATGTCTGGTTGTGTTAAATAGCCATATATTCGGATCTAAGCAGTGGGATTATGATATTAGAGTTTGGTTGATGATTGTTCTTCAATTAATAATTCACTAATATATCTCTTGGTGAGATATATGAGATGCACATAGTAGGATTTGGCTTCAGTCCCTCCTGGCGAGGTATTCTTTGATTTACACTAAGAAAACTTCTCTAGCATGCATGGCTGATGTTCTCTAGAGACTAAATGCGCATATATATGACTGAAATACGGATGAGAAATATGTTATGGAATGAATTATATGAAGATCGATGAGTACTATATATATATTAATTACTCCATTAGTGGTAGGGCGCTTATGTTTTCTATCATCTGCTGTTTTATCATACTATACAGTATTCTAATTCTATATTACTTATGTTAATAGAGTGAAAATAATTAGCATCATTTGATTTGTTTGTTTCTGCCCATACTATAGCTATTTACTTAAGACTTTCTCACCATCTATATTTTGTACTTCTCAGTTTTGCTGTTATGTTGATTTGTCATTCATACCCCAAATGCTTCAACTTTCAATATACCCATGCTAGTATAAATCTATAGCTACTTGGATTGTGTTTCATGCATTGGAACAATGAATTTCATTTGTTGGATTTTATCTACTATGCAATCTCTCTACGAATCCATTTAGTCTTCATTAGGTTGCAAGTAAGGAATACTGTAATTCTACTGTGTTTTAGACATGTCATTTCATTAGGGTTAAGTTGTTAATAAAATACATTATGTATATATGTATGTTTCCTGATTTGGTTTCCAAATGTATATTTTGTTTCTGACATTGGACTGTGTGTAATGCAGAGCTGCATATGAGAAGTCAGTTTTCTGTGATATATTTCATTTAGGGGAAACGGGTTGGAGGGACTGCAGTTCGTGCCACAAGGTTAACTGGAAGTTTGATTATGTTTAAAGAATTCTACCCCTCTCTCTCTCTCTCTCTCTCTCTCTCTCTCTCTCTCTCACTCACTCTATTGATATATTTCCTTAATTTTCTGCAGCCTCTCCACTGTGGATGCGTAGCCTCTAGGTCATTATATGAATGCCTGGATTACGGGGGTGTAGGGTGCATTGCCTGTGCAAACAGTTCTCAACCTCGTGTGGTATGAACAAATTCAGGATTTTGATTGTATGCTGAGTTTATGATTACAATGTTGATATCCACTGAATTATGGATTTTGTTTAATATATCTGTTCTTTTTTTCTTTTCTTTTTTAATGCTGCAACCTTCAGTTTTTCTTTTAGTATCATTCTAGCGTTCTAGGCAGCTGGTGGTTTAGTTTTTCAAATGGTTAAGCTATTAGGATGTGGGTCAACAATATCTCGCGTTCTAGGCAGCTGGTGGTTTTTTTTTTTGTTGGTCATTTCAGGAGCATATCATGCTATTTCAGGAGATTTTTTTAATTATGTGTATGTTGGTACTTGGTACTGAAAATTTGATTTCTCTGCAGATTCTTTCCTCTTCTTTGTTTCTTTTGTTTGCACATGCAAACATAATGCAGACGTTGGAGTGAGGCTGTTGAACTCCTCTGCTAATCAGGCATAGCATTTCATGGCTTCTACTCAGAATTCATCCCACAGTTCCGATTCCAATTCATCCGCAAGTTCTGATTCCAATTCCAATTCAAAAGCCATTGCTCTTCCAACACCAACTGATGCTTCAAGGGTTCAGCCGATTCCCAAAACATTCAAAAGCTCAAAGAGGAGGGCTGGTGTGAAGAGAAAACATGGTGAAGCAAATGAAGAAGTGGACCGAGCAATGCTGGAGATGATGAAAATGAAGAAGCAAAAGAAGAAAAACCTGCTGGAAGATCTTGGGTGTGGTTGCACTTCAAGAAGATTGAGAAGCCTCAGTTCGAGATTAAGGATGGTAAGAAAGTTCAAACTTGTGTTAAACAGAGAGCTAAGTGCAATTACTGTGGAACTGATCTTGCATGTGATACTTATGGAAATGGAACTAGTTCACTTAGGAGACATATACAAGACGTGTGCAAAAAATATCCGGGTAGGGTTGATTTAGAAAGTGGGCAGCAGGTATTAAGTACCGGTGGCACTAAGGAGTTGGTGATGGTGAAATGGAGTCAGGAAGCTTGCAAGGAAGCAGCCTGCAAGATGATAGTAATGGATGAACTGCCTTTCAGTTTCATCGAAAGGCCGGGGTTTAGATACTTTTGTAGTGTGGCTGTACCTAGGTGGGATGTGCCTTCTAGGAGGGTTATTGTGAAACTGTTTCTGTCCATGTATAAAGCAGCTAGATTAGAGCTGAAGAAAGAGTTGAGGAATCATTGCCTTTGCTTGACCACCGATACATGGACATCAGTGCAAAATATCAACTACATGGTGGTGACTGCCCATTTTATTGATGCTGGTTGGACATTGCACAAAAGAATACTGAATTTTCGGGTGATTCCTGATCATCAAGGCAATAGCATAGGGAAGTTGTTGGAGGCATGTTTGCTTGATTGGGAAGTTGAGAGAGTGTTGACAATTTCCGTTGACAATGCAAGTGCAAATAAGGTTGCAATTGAGTACGTTAGGAAGAAGATGTTAGGCTGGGAGAAACAGCCTATTCTTGGAGGCAAGTACCTGCATGTTAGGTGCCTTGCACATATTCTGAACCTCATTGTCAGATCAGGCCTAAAAATGATGGAGAAATCAGTTGCTTCAATTAGGAATGCGATACGCTATGTTCGGAGTAGTGGACAAATGCTCGATGTTTTTAAACAGTGTGCAGAGAATGAGAAGGTTGAGTCGAAGAAAGTATGCATCCTTGATGTGCCAACAAGGTGGAACTCTACCTTTCTAATGCTAGACACTGCATTACAGCTGCGAAAAGCCTTCGATAGAATGGCCGATGAGGAGGACAGCAAGTACACGCGGTACTTTGATGAGGATGAAGACATCGATGATGAACTTGATGAGCTGCAAGTTGGAGGGTCTGATTCAAGGAAGAAACAGAAGATAAAAAGGGTGGGGCCACCGGGTAATGAGGACTGGGAAAAGGCAGCAGTTTTTGTGAGGTTTTTAAAGGTCTTCTATGATGTGACAATGAGGATTAGTGCCTCAAATCACCCAACATCAGGGAAAGCTTTTCATGATATAGTGGCCATCAAATCGGAGATTGATGAATTGTTCAATAAACCGTATGATTTCAGTGGTTCAGAGACTGAAATGATCTTGTTCGATATGGCTGTGAAGATGAGAGGGAAGTTTGATAAGTATTTTGGAAGCTTGGAAGACTGCAATCAGCTTTTATTCATTGCCTTGGTGTTAAACCCAAGGTTCAAGATCAGAAACTTTGAAAGTATCTGCAATAAGTGGCTCAAAATGAAGTCTGATGACATTAAGAAGAAGTCTGCCGAGGTTAAAGAGCTTCTAGTGGCCCTTTGTGATCTGTACAGCTCCTCAATGATGTCTTCAAAGGCTGGAAATGGAAAAGCTAGAAGTGGAGAGAGCTCAATTAGCCAAGGCAGCAAATCCAGCTCCAAAAGGACAGTTGAGCCTACTGGAAAAATAGCCGACATGGAACAAGATTGGGAGAAAGAATTGGAAGACTCCGACGAAGCTGTTGTTGCACATGAAGTGGATAGATACTTATTGGACCCGATTGAGAAGCCTGCAATTCCTCATAAGTGGGATATATTGGAGTGGTGGAAGTTGAATGGTGCCAAGTATCCTAATCTTGCTGCCCTTGCCAAGGATGTTTTGGCAATACAAGTGAGCACAGTGGCAAGTGAGTCTTGCTTTAGCACAGGCAGAAGAGTCATCGATCCCTTTAGGAGTTCTCTAACTCCCAAAACGGTGGAAGCATTGATATGCTACCAAAATTGGATCAGATCTGAAAGCATCAACAACGTTCAATATGTTCCTAGTATCGAGGACATTGAATTTTATGAAAGTGTGGAGGATGGTATGATTTTTATTTTTGGAATGGCTGCCTTGTTAATTTATTTCAAGTTTATAATACAATGTAGTAATGTCTACCAAAATCTGGACAGTTTTTGTTTAAACTTTTGCACTTTTGTTGCTTTGCAGAACATGCAAGGGAGGAAGGTGGAAGTACAATTGATCAGCCTGCAAAGCCATCTACGTCTAAATCATCTAAAGCTTCAAAGAATTCAAGGGTACGTGATGCAGGCAAAAGTAAAGCAGCAAAATAAGGTACTGCCCCAGTTTTTGTTTAAAACTGTGCGTTTCTGCATTTAGTTAGCAATCTGCATTTATTTAGTTAATGTTCTGCATTTCTGCATTTGGCCTTAATGATAAGTGGGATATATTGTTTAAAACTGTGCGTTTCTGCATTAGTTAGCAATCTGCATTTATTTAGTTAATGTTCTGCATTTCTGCATTTGGCCTTAATGATAAGTGGGATATATTGTTTAAAACTGTGCGTTTCTGCATTAGTTAGCAATCTGCATTTATTTAGTTAATGTTCTGCATTTCTGCATTTGGCCTTAATGATGTTAATTTCTGCATTTTATTGGTTATTGACTTGTTGCTTTCAAGATATTGGATTATTGGTTAATGGTTACTGCTTTAATGTTGTGTTGCTGTGTTGGTATCTTTGTGATTTGGTATCTTGCAGATTTGTGCACTTGTCGAGTTGTCATGGAGGTTTGGACTTGTGGAGCAAGGCAGCAGGCCGAGCAAGGCAGCAACAAGGCGTTTGTGCACTTGTGGACAGTTTGACTTTGTGCAAAACTGCAAATTGTGTTTATTCATTTGGATTGTTTAATTTCTGTTGGACAATGTATTCTGGACTCTGGACTCTTGAGTTTGTGTTGTAAAGTGTAAACTCTGGCTAAACTTGATTATTGCAAATTGATTATAGTTATGTTAATGAGTTTATTTCACAGCATTATATAATTTGATATGCATTCTAGGTACCAAAACTGGCAAAACAGACAAAACAGGCAAAACTGACAAAACTGTCATTTTGGGCCCGAAAAAGCCCGAAAACCGAACCGGACCGAATGGGTTCGGGTTCTGTCGGTTTTCAGTCTACAAAAAGCCCGAACCGGCCCGAACCGATATTTTCGGGTTCGGTCTCGGTCTCACCAATTTTCGGGCCCGGCCCGACCCGAGCCCAGCCCTAAATGCCACCTTGATGGTGATTAGAAAGAAACATGGCGTCACCATTGCAATTACAATCACTTTTCTTCTTTTAATTAGGAACTATAGTTCCTTCACATAGGCGGAAAATACTTTTTTATTTTAGAAAAAAATAATGAAACATTTTTGCTTACTGTAAAAATAAAATAGTGGAAAAGAAAAGTGGGTTGTGTGATATTTATTTATCTTGATAAAAATATATTTTAGAATTGATATAATTGTCCTTGTGATTTAATTTATTCTCAAAATTTTTTTAATCTTTTAAGAATTGTTTTGTCAAAATTGTCAAATTTTTTAATTTTAACTAACAATGCCTCTTTTTCTAATAATATATAAATTAGTAATAGTCATGTGTGACTAATTTAAAGCCATTAATTTTTTGATTTTAGCAAGTATAGAAAAGAAGATAGGAAAATGATGGAAAATGTGGTGGGATAAAGGTCATTACTGTATAGTATTTGATTTGATAATTAGTATGTACAATATTATCTCAATAGCTTTAACTATTAAATTATATTTTCATTTAGAGCTATTTAATTATGAAAAATGAATGTCTAAACTATATAATAAATTATATAGTTTAGACATTCATTTTTCCTTTAGTATTTTATATAATTTATAATTCATGAAAATTAATTTGTTTCATTCAACAAAATTAATTTTATTATGAATTATAAATTGAACAAGTTAAAATCTTCTAGCATTTTTTAATAATATTGATAATCATAATAATAATTTTATTATTGTTGAGGAACAAGGGTTAGCTTTCTATTGAGATGAGCACAATCACCAATAGGGCTGCACACGAATTGGGTTGGATCGATTTTGACTCCACTCCAAACCGTCTCTATGCCAAAGTGAGCGGTTTAGGCATTTTGAAGAACCTGTCATAAAAAAAATAAGCTTAATCCGACCCAATCCAATCCAATTAAAGATGATTTGGTTCGGTCGGTTAGGCGGTTTTCACCCATATAATATTAACATGCTATTTATGAAAAAATTCATAGTAAAAATTCAATCTCAATAATTGAAATTATGTTAAATTATCTAAATTTAGAATTCAATAATTAAAATCCAAAACATATAATAAAAAACTAAAATGTAAATTAGATTCAAAGTGATTCACTTATTTAACGACTTAGCCATCGGTGCTAGCTTAATATGATAGTATTAAAGGTCAGAGATTGAGAGGTCATAGATGTGATGTGAGAGGATCAAAAAAATTGTAGCGATTATATACTAAGGTTTTAGGTCTTTAAGCCTTGAATTCAATATGGTAGTATATCATTTAAGATTAAAGTTATAATTAGAGATTTAGAACTTACTTATAACAAACCGGACAAATGAATATATATTTTTCTCTTATATTTCAAACATACCGGTTGGTTCGGGTTTCGCGGTTTAAATATAAGAGAAACCAAACCAACTCAGTTCATAAATGGTTTGGTTCAGTATTGAACCGATTTTCAATTTTTAAAGTTAAAAAACCTTAATCAAATCGTATTTATCGGTCGATTTTGGCCCGTTTAGCCGGTTTGTACCATGTTATGCACACCCCTAATCACCAAACCAAAATGATACAACCATGGCAAGCCAACGAAGGGGGGAAAAAACTAAAAATGTTCTTGTTAAGGTTCCTTTTTATGTCATTACGATACTTATTTCTCTACGCGAGTGGAGGAAAGAGCGCGTGGTATTGGTTTGGGAAAGTGGGATGAAGTTTTAGTCTCTTGCGCGATGATTCTGTGTGGACTGTGGACCAAACAATGACTCGTTTGTGGGTCAGCATTTTTTAATCAGCGGGGGCTCACATTAGGTGTAGCAAAGGACCAAAATAGTGCTCTAACACCAAAAAGATTAGGGATTTCTACTCAGTTTCTCTGATTTTATTTTTGATTTTTTGTAATTTATTATTACAAAATAAATAAACTAAAATCTAAAATCCTTTGAACACCCTCTTTTTATATATGAAGAGTGAGATTTCTGAAAAGGAGTTGTTGAGATTAGTGGATCTACAAATATAAATTACGAATTATATAGAACAATTTGAAGAATCTGTGGTGAAAGAAAAAAAAAAGTCTTTTTACAAAAAATTAATTTTGTAGCATATGTAATTACCTGTATAAAATGCTTGAATGAGATTGATTAAGACTAAATTGCTATGCGATAAATATCTTGGACTAAATTTTTAGCTAAGGTTTTATTTATTTATTTTTTATATATTGGTTGAGAGATTATTTTCTTTGAATTTCTTTTGAGTAATCAAATGACAACTGGTTCAATACATAAATCATCAACGTTAATCATGAGTTAATGTATATAGTTGTTGTTGTTATCGGGTTAATGTACATAGCTGTTGTTATCGCGTCCATTAATAAAGCAAAGCTTGCTCTGACGGGGGCCTATGATGAGCATGTTGCTCTTATTTATGTCATGCCAAGTGCAACCATTCCTTGTTTACTAGATCTTAGGGCACCTTGATGAGGGGACAATTTGAGTTCCGTGCCCCACACCACATCAGTAAAAGGAAATCACTTTAGTTACTTTGGTTGTTAGCCATACATATCTTTATTTTCAAATATAAATAAATAAATAAAATACTACAGTCATCTTAGTACTCGAGATTCGGTGAGTACGATTATATCAGCAATAATGCATCAGATTTGATACAGTACTTGAGAATTTTTTTTTTTTAAAGGAATATTGATATCAAAAAATCAATAGCTGTATAAATGGTTAGAGTCTGACAAACCGCTTAGAGCAAGTTCACCGGGCTCTGTTTTGCCCGGGCACCACGTCATTTGGCAGCTTGGGACACCAAATTTTCACTATTCCTCCTTCCACCGGATCTGGGGCAAGAGCACAGTGGGCGGCCCAGGACAGCAGCTCAGGTAGGAGGGTGACTGAGCCCGTAACCCAGGTTGCCACGCTGGCCCAAAAAGCAGAGGAGAGGGGAGACGCGCCGACAAGCTGGAGTGGCTCCCAGTCGCTTGTCACGTAGCACTGACAAGCGTGTAGGAGCGTGCTAGCCAATTTTTTGGCGTGTAGTGGCGTGCGGCTAGAGACGTGGCAAGTAGCCGTTGGCTGTGCATGGGAATTTGAATGCAACGGTCCACATATCTGGACTGTTGCTTATGATAATTGAAGGGATCAGACGGTGGATAATTATGGACCTGTAATTCCTGGTTTGCAGAGGTAAAAAAAAAAAAAAATCTTTGTAACCGTTAGATTACAACGGTAACAAAAAAAAATATAACAAAAATTTCCTATAAATACCTCACCTCCTATTTTACTTCTCACACCAAAAATATCATCTTTCTTCCTCAAATTTTTTTGTTCCTTCTCCTCATAGCTTTCATCTTCCGAAATTTTTTGATTTCAATATGAGCGTACGAGGCAATACGATTGTCGAACCCATAGGAGATCCAAGCATTGACTGGACACGTTGGCAGACTAATGAAGACATTCAATTGTGCAAGTCTTGGAGGGCTGTTAGCCAAGATCCGGCAAAGGGTACGGACCGCAGAAAAGATGATCTATGGATAGAGGTACGCCAACACTATGCCGAAAATTGGGATGGATATGTCCGATCATTGCAAGCTTTTCAAGGGAGGTGGAAAACCTTGAAAGTCGAACTTTATGCTTGGCATTGTGCGTTAAGGCAAGCGAAAAGTTGGTACAAGAGTGGTGCGAATATGATTGATGAGGTATGAATTTGTAGTGTAACACGAATATTAATTTTTATGATTCTTTTAGTGTATATTAAAATTTAATTAGTTGATACATCTTACTTTAAATTATTAGTTGAAATATTTTGTTGATAATTATACTTTAAATTATTAGTTGGGGTCAGGATCCTGAGACACACAATTTTACACAATTTTTTACACTTCTTCTAAACCCATAAGATTAAAACCATTCAATGGCTCGAATTAATTTTGTGAATGATGTCAACATACCAGAAGATGACTGGACAAATGACGTGGCATCAAATTAATTAAAACAAAAAGTTTAGATTAAACTTTTCTTTTTATAACAAGCCATAAAATTGGAAAATAAAAAATTGCAATGAGATGAACAGAAGAACACAATTAGAAAAAAAGTAAGAGGAACAATGAAGAACCCTAGCTCTATCTCCATCGTCTTCTCCAAGGTCCAAGTATTGAACTGTAGACAACTTAATTACCCAAGAGACTATGGAATTCTATTGTTTATACGTTTCTTTTAGAAAAGCATCTGATCATTGGCTGCTACTGATAAACATGTTCCGCTCAATTTTACTTCGCTTGCCATCCTCGATCTTTCTTACAACATGTTTTATTCTGTGATGCCAAGGTGGGTTTTCAGTCTTAGAAATCTAGTTTATCTTCATCCAAAGCGCTGCGAGTTCCAAGGTCCTATTTCCAGGAGTCGACACAATATCACGTCTCTTAGAGTGTGTTTGGATGAGGGAAAAAATGATGGAATTTAATTGAAAGTGAGGATTTCATAATTCATACAAGCTAATTCCCTCGTTTGGCATTATCAGATTGGAAATTTTAAATTTCTCTGTGGAAAAAAACGAATGAATTCATTATTTAAATTCCCGACTTCAATTTCCACCAAAATAGGTGTCATTTATGAATTCCTTTGCAGTATTCAATTTTCATTTCCAAAACAAGGTTTTTTTCTATTTTATTTTTTTATTTGTTTTAAACTTTCTTAATTTATTACACATTTCAAATCTTAAATAGATACAACCAAACAACAGAAATTGCAATTAATGGAATTTTAGATTGATGGAGTTAAAGATTCCATCATTTATAAATTCCTATGGATTTCATAATTTTCTCATCCAAACGCACCGTTAAGGAAATTGATATCTCCATGAAATTTCTTAATCTTCCAATACCTAAGTGGTTGTATAGTTTGAACCATCTTGAGTCCTTAATGCTTTCTACCAATGCCTTTCACGGTGAAATTTCATGTTCCATTGGGAACTTAACATCCATCATCAACCTAGAGTTGGGTTCAAATCTTTTGGAAGGGAATTCGAAGATCCCAAACTAATTGAGAAATTAATTAACCAAAAGACTATGCAAATGCTCTCCAGTTGATCCTCCTGCTCCATCATGATCATAATCATGAAATAAAGTGTCAAAATTCCCACCAAACGGAAGACAGATCCTACAATAGAATATTGTAATATCTTAGGAAATTAAGTTGTATTGATTTCAATACTTGGACCTTGGAGAAGACGATGAAGCTATGCTAGGTTTCTTCATTGTTCCTTTACTTTTTTTTCTAATCGTGTTCTTCTGTTCATCTAATTGCATTTTTTTTTTCATTTTATGGCTCCTTATAAAAAGAAAAGTTTAATCTAATTTCTTTAATTAATTTGATGCCACGTTATTTGTCCAATCATCTTCTGGTATGTTAACATTATTCACAAAATTAATCCGAGCCATTGAATGGTTTTAATCTTAAGGGCTTAGAAACAGTGTAAAAAATTGTGTAAAATTGTGTGTCCCAGGATCCTGACCCTATTAGTTGATATATTAAAATTTAGTTGATAATTATACTTCAAATTAGTACTTCATAATCATACTTTAGACTTCAATTTATTTTAATTATACATTATACTCACCTTATACTTAAAGTTAGTAGGTGGATTTAAATAGTTGATCCTTTGTACCTCGTTTATATTTGTACTAATAGATTTATATTTTTTTTGTTTAAATTAAATAGCGACGTCAAGCACAAGATTTGTGGAGAGCTGCGATGACCAAATCGAAAGGAAAACAAAAAAAAGGTGATTTCATTAGTTTAGAATGTTACGAGATTGTTAAGGGGTTTCAACAATTTGGTGACATTCCAAACCATTCCTCTTCGGCTGGAGGAACCTCCAGGGGAGGAACTGAACGGATGCACACACAACAATCCGTTCCTGATTCTCATGTCCAGTTGGACATAGATGCAGATGAGGTAAATGCTGATGCAACTCCCAATCCTTCGGTGAGGCCTCAAGGAAAGAAGGCTGCCAAAGAAGCTATTCGGAAAGGAAAGAAAACATCTAATGATTCCAGTCCTCTGACAGCCGCTGTGGAGACTATAGCAACCAATCAAACATCAATGCTGTCTACCAAGGAGAAACGTGATGAGGAATATGCTCGACATCTCAATGACCAACAACAACGAGATTATATACGCTTGCAATTGGATATTCAAGAGAGGGAATTCAAAATTCAAGAGAGGGAAGAGCGTATTATGGAGATGGACACAAGTAAGATGACGCTAACCAAAAAGAATTACTGGCAAAGAAAACAAAAAAAAATTGCGGAGAAAGAAGATGAAGATGCAACCCGTGGATCTAACATCCCACAACCAAAATTCATCGGTGGATATTATCCACCACCTCCTTTCCCCGGTGGCTATCCACAACCACCATTCCCCGGTGGGTATTATCCACAATCTCATTTCCCCGGTGGTTTTCCACAACCAACATTCACCGGTGGCTTCCCACAAACACCATTCACCGGTGGCTATCCACAATCACCATTCACCGGTGGAGTCCCTTCCCCACCTTTCTCTTCGGGTGAATCCACCAACCCCAACCATATGGATGACCCCACAAACACAAATTGGATTCCTAATGAAGATGAAGATTAGGAAAATTAGGGAGTTATATATTTTAAATAATTGTATTGTTATGATTCCAATGCTTGGTTTTTCACTTATGTAATATTAGATTGATGAAATGAAAATTTATTTGAATAATACCCTTACAAATGAAAAGCTAAATGAAACCACACAAACATAATTAAAAATATAAAAACTAAATGAAAACCACACAAACATAATTAAAAACATAAAAACTAAATGAAAACACACACAAATAATAGATCTAGATACGCCTGTTGCCTTGAAATTCCCAAAAGTGTTGAATGAGGTCTTCCTGAAGGTTGGCGTGACTGTGCTCAGATCTAATTTGTTGGTGGCGGTCCATGAATCCGTTCATATGATGAGCATCTCTACCAACATGATCAAAGTCTCTACCGGTTGGTCCCTCCCATACCTCAGCAATCCTGGGCCTCATATTGTTATCCTCTTCATCGTCGGACTCTAACTCATCATCGCTGTCTTCAGGTCGTTCATCCTCGACAATCATGTTGTGTAATATAATACAAATCAACATTATATATCGAAGGTCCTCTTTATGCCACTCACGAGCAGCTCCTCTAACAATACCAAACCATGACTGTAATATACCAAAACATTTTTCTACATCCTTCCTATACCCCTCTTGAGCCTTTGCAAACTCGATTTCCTTAGGGCGTGTAGGATTTCGAATTGTTTTCAAGAAAGTCGCCCATCGAGGATAAATCCCGTTAGCGAGATAGTACCTTAAACTGTGAAATCTGTTGTTAACTTGGAATTGGATCAGAGGTGCTCTACCGGCGGTAAGCTCATCAAACAACGGAGACTTTGCCAAGACGTTGAGGTCGTTGAAGGACCCAGGCATTCCAAAGAATGTGTGCCAAATCCAGGTGTCGTAAGATGCGACTACTTCCAGGATGATAGTGGGGATCTGTTTCCTACCACTATATTCTCCAGCCCAACCTGTCGGACAATTCTTCCATTGCCAATGCATACAGTCGATGCTCCCAATCATTCCTGGAAAACCTCTCCTCTCATCTTTGGCAAGAAGTCGTCTGAGGTCAGCAGCAGTAGGAGCGCGGAGGTATTCTGCTGAGTAAAGATCAACAATTCCTCGTGTAAATCGCTGAAGGGCTGCGACGGAGTTGGATTTCGCCATCTGACAATACTCAGCACATTGATCTGCCCCTACACAGTAACCAAGCATTCGCAAGGCAGCTGTCATCTTCTGCTCCAGAAGCAGTCCGACTTTGCCGGTAGCATCTGACCTTTGAACAAAGTAACGATCATACTGGCAAAGGTCAGTAGATATATGCTTGAAGAGATTGAGACTCATCCTGTAACGTGTTCGGAACTCCCAATCTTTGAACACTGGCCGGTCGACAAAGTAGTCGGCCAACATACCTTTGCCCCTTTCTTCTCTAAGTCGTTCCTCATTTGGTGCACGACCCGGATGAGAACCGCTCCCTCGGTGTTGGTTTCCAGATTTTTCTACGACTGCAGCGATGATAATGGCGTTGGTGGCCATCATCTCTTCATCATCTTCATCCTGAGACCGTCGAATTTGATCTCACAACCTATTCATTGAAACGAGGGAAATTTAGGAAATATGTAATGCTAGAGATATGAAAAGGGTGAAGGTTTGTTAAGCTCGGATGGTGTGTGTATGTACTGAAAACACCATGTCTATTTATTGAAATTTTTCACACATAAAAGTGTCGGTGGAGTTAAAAAAATTTCACACTTTTCAAAAACTTTGTCGGTGGAGTTAAAAAAAAAAAAAGTGTCGGTGGACATATAATTTGTCTACCAATAAAATTTTATTTGGTTGCATTTTCAAATTGTTTATCAATACTATTTATTTACATCATACATTTCTCATTTTCCAAAAAAAAATTAATAAAATATTCAATGAACAGTAACTGATTGGTGACCCTGACCCAACGGGTGGAAGCAAAGATCCAGTGGCAGTGAATAGTTTCCTGCCCTGGTGACCCAACGGGTGAACTTGCTCTTACACAAGAATCTGAAAAAACTCAGTAAATCCTATCTAAGCATATGCATAAAACTCATTATGGTCTAAAGGGACGCTCGCATTTAAGCAAGGCTAGTCTAGCAAAAGAAAAACCTCGCTCCCTAAGACAAAATCATTCATATATCCCTTACTTGTCAACACACAATAGTGGTACAAGTATGAAGCTAGACACATCTCAAAAAACTTCTAGAAGCTATTCCTTCTATAATAGGCATATCACCTACTACAAAAAATATTTAAAAAGGGCTAGCTCATTTCCTCGAGAGCTCGAGCTTGATGCACCATCAGCATTGTCCAGCTTGGCCTGCAAAATTCTCTTGACCTTCTTCTTCTTGTCAACTGCCCCATAAGGTTGCAGTACCTTCATCTTGGCAGTCATACCATAAGGCAAGCCTGTTTCTGCTTCCCGCTGGTCGACCTCGCTTCTTCTTGACCTCTTGTTATAATGGAATCAAACTCATCTCTGCCATTTCCAGATTCTTCTTCCCCACCTCCAAACTCAACTTCAGTTTCTTTGGGTTTGATACTTATGTTCTAAAGACTAGGATTTGACTATTGACCGATATCCTAGTTTGAAGAGCCGCATTGATCCTGCTATATAGCTGCTAGAACTGGGTCGAGCTAATTGCGTCCCCCAGCTTGCCAACACCTCCAGAACCTCCTGTTGCATCGAGGAATCACCCAGAATAGTTCTCTCATCGTCTTCTTCATTCAAAGTCAACCCTGAGCATGGTAAACCAACATGGGCAACTAAACCACAGATACCACAGCGCCCAAAAAGTTTATTGTTTTTGAACTTACGCAAAAACTCAACCTTATCCTTGACCCAGTACCAGCGTTGTAACAAGAGCGGTCGAGTGAACGGGATTTCGACCTGAATCTGATACTTACTAATATGACAACCTGATTTGTCGATTTCTGGAAAATCTCAAAGCGTGCAACCTATCATCATCATAATCCTTTCGTATAAAAAAATCGGAGGTATTTCCTGCATCATGATCCAATAGGATGCCTTCACCAGTGGCAGCGACTCCACTGGGGGGACATCATCATAAGTAGCCAAAGCCACCGGAGCTCGGTTAAAATCCCACGGTGCTCCTTTTCAGATTTGATCTCGATCAGTTGGATCCAAAAAAGTGAAGAGAACACGGTGTCCCTCTGCCTATTCCTCTTGCAGAGTACAATTCACCCTTCATGCATTACGAAACATACCTAGAAACGACCTTACCTTGAATTCCCTTGCGGTCAAAATTTCCCCACCATAAAAACCTTAGAGAGTCGCAAACCCATCCCATTCGACGGTCGCAGATCTACTTGCTTCTTGCTCTTAGCGCTTGCGAGAGAAGAGGCGAGATGGCCGGCCATGGGATGAACAGAATTCATGATTGATTTAGTTAAAACTACTTCAAAAACCCTAGCCCTAGTTTTCAGTGCGAGGGGAGAGAGAGCGCCTGGCTTGTTTTTACCTTTTGACCTATTTTCGAGATTTGCATTTTTTTTGTTTTGGGTATCATACAACAACTTATAAGCAATTACAAGAGTCAAACTAGGAGTGTTTTTCTTATTTTTTTTCTTTTGGTATCATGCAACAAATTATAAGCAATTACAAGAGTCGAACTCGGAACGTTTTCTTATTTTTTTCTTTTGGTATGATGCAACAAATTATAAGTATTTACAAGAGTTGAACTCAAAATGTCTCCTTATTTTTTTTCTTTTAATATCATACAACAACTTATAAATAACTACAAAAATCGAACTCGAAACGTCTCAATTAAAGTACTAGACTCGACGAATTGATATTGGGATATTGACAATCACTTGCTAGTACTATTATGTTTGTTCCCGAGAGGACAGTCACTTTCAAAAGCTAAATCTTTTATATATGAATTTTAATAAGGACTAAATTCAGTGTAATGCCTTGAACTTTAGGGCTAAAATCACTTTGGTCCCTGACTTTTTTTTTAATCACGATGGTCCCTGCACTTCCAAATTACATCAATCTAGTCCAAAATTTGACTTTGACTCGAAAGATGACGTCATGTGCTGAGTTGGAGCCGACATAGGGGCCCACTTTTCTGATTTTAAACACCCAAAGAAGGGCAAAATGGTCATTTCTAATTTAATTTAATTTCTTTTTTTTTTCCTATTTTTTCTCTTCATTTTCTCTCTTTTCTTCTCTCTCTCTTCCTCTCTGCAAAAGGAGGGTGTGCTGAGACTAAGAGCGACCAAATGCTGAAGCTTTGCCCCCTATCTTCCCCTACACAGACCATACATTTTTCCTTCTCCAAAAGAACTAAACATGTCATCCCTAAACATTCCACCAAAGGATGATCTTCCACCCCTCATGCCATTACCATAACCACCTCCTCCCATTCCACCACCCATCGGGCTAGAGAACCCGAAGATCTCCGCAAAAATGTCGTTGGCATTCCTGGGGTTGAATCTAAACACATTTGGACCATCTCCAGTTTGGAAATATGTGGCACCACCAGGCCCCCCAGCATCTGGAGGCGGAATGCCGCCTTTAAGGCCTTCTTCACCATACTGATCATAGATTGCTCTTTTCTGTGGATCACTCAGAACCTGCAAATCCAAAGACTCAGGATCAGATCCTGCCATACAAGCATTGACTCGGGCAGCTCCACCACCACCACCAACCTCTGCAGTCTCAACCTTCAAGAGCTTAATACTCCTGGGAATGGTGAAATTACACCCGCCTCCTCCTCCTGATTCGATCATGGAATTCGCCACCGATGAAGAGAACACAGACTGATTCTTCATGGCAGCAACAGCCACAGCCACGCCTTTGACATTGGAAATAAGCACATTTTGGTTGGTCATTTTTCTTTCCTTGAACAAATTTTTCAAGCCCTGCATACATATATAAACAAAGCATGAATCCTTCACACTCTGGCTTCATTACAAAGCATAATAAGCAAAACCCATTTCGTCAAATCGTGTTCCATACCTCGAGTTGAAACCAAAGGTAGCCGGAAAAGGAAGAAAACTCACCGTGAAACCCCTTCACCATCTCTTTCGATTCTCACTCATGCTTCGTTTTTGGGACAATCCGACACCATAGGGATGTCCACGATATCGAGAGGAAGCTTCGGCTATCGGTGAGACGTCACGAACTGGCCGGAATCGAAAAATTTGCCGGCGAACCTGAGAAGCTTTCGGGCTTCGATTCTCTTTCACCGGAGCTCTTCTGTGAAAACCAAAGTGGGATGAGAGCGGTGTCGAGAGGAAGTTGTGGCCACCGGTGTGTCATCAGCGGGGATGGTGGTGACGGCGGCGGTGATTACCTCGGAGATGAGGGGGTTGGAGAGGGAAACGTCGTCGTTTTGGGAGATGGGGGTTTGGTGGCGGTAGTTGAAGTGGTGGGAATGGGAGTGGGAGAGGCGGGTGTAGAGGAAAGGAGGAGAAGGAGGAGGGCAGAGATCATGGCTCAGATCGGGTTTTGGGTTTTGCAGAGAGGAAGAGAGAGTCAGAGAGAGAGAGCGCAAGAGAGAGAGAAGAAAAGAGAGAAAATGAAGAGAAAAAATAGGAAAAAAAGAAGAAATTAAATTAAATTAGAAATGACCATTTTGCCCTTCTTTGGGTGTTTAAAATCAGAAAAGTGGGCCCCTATGTCGGCTCCAACTCAGCACATGACGTCATCTTTCGAGTCAAAGTCAAATTTTGGACTAGGTTGATGTAATTTGGAAGTGCAGGGACCATCGTGATTAAAAAAAAAAGTCAGGGACCAAAGTGATTTTAGCCCTAAAGTTCAAAGGACTAAACTGAATTTAATCCTTTTAATAATGATTTTAGAGCAAAGGAAACATAGCATCAGCATGGGCTGGGTTAGATGAGTTGAGAAACTCACTGGCACCAAAAATTTGATTACGCCTTGCAACTCCACTGGCCCATTCTATGACAGAGCCCTTCTCAACAATCCGAGAAAACTCCGACGGCCCAAAACATCCTTCAAATTAATCTCGAAAAGACATATACACCCCTCTTTAAAGGAGTGTCTTATTAGTTATTACAGTAAAAAAAGCTGAACTGTAACGCAGAACCAAACCAAAGCCGTTACCCACTTTGTCGTTGTCCCTGCCCTCGTAAATGGCCACTGGGCATTTTAGTCCCTAGTGAGCAAAAAAACTGAGACACAGTACAGAGGAAAAGAGTGACACAAACACTGTTATGAGTGTGTGTGTGAGAGGGAGTGGGAGTGGGACTCTTTCAAAGAGATAAACCCCACAAAACGAAGAAGAAACCAGAATCATCATCAGCATAAAACCTTGAGTAAGAATCAAGCTTTCCCATCTTTTTATTTCATCTGATTTTTTTTTTGTAATTCTTGACTACTTTTGGGACACAAAATCTTTGAAAGTTTTGCTGCCTTTTTTGATTCCCGGTTCCTTAATTTTTCTGGCAACTTTTGGTTTCCTTGTTAAATATCAATTGCAGATTCTTTCCTTTTGTTGTTTCTCTTGGAGAGGAGTTTTCCTTTGTGAAAACAGAGAAGGGGGTTGACACTGAGGATTTATGTCGTCTGGATTTGATATCTTGAAGGGAGCTCCGAAGAAGCTTTTGATTTGTTCTGATCACTCTCTCGTTCATAAAGTCTCCACCTTTTGCATGCAGTTTTGGGCTCACAGTCAAAGCTCCCCTGTTTCTTACAGGCCGTTTCGATCAAAGAGGTATGTGGGGGTTTTTTTTTTTTTTTTGAGAATGAAAGAGGTATGTGGGTTTAAAACCTTGGCAGGGTTTAATTCACTGTATCATGTTCAGTGTTTGAATGAATGTTTTTGTGATCAAAGTTTGTAAATTTGGGTTTGATGGGTTTACATTTTTTTTTTATGTGTGGTTGGTTTTGTTGTTTGCTTTGATTTATTTGTTTACTTTTGTAATCTTGATACAGGAATTGTTCTGGAGTGAAGTGCTCTGGGTACTATTTCAGACCGCAATTTTCATGTTCACTGTGTTTCAGGGTTTTGGGTATTTCTTGATACTCAATTTTTTTTTTGCAAGTTTGGGTTTTTGCAGCTTCATTTGGGGTTTAGCATTTTAGATTTTAAAAATGCCGGGGATTAGAACCCAAGTCTTGAATCAAGATATGTGTTGTAAGAAACTGATGGCAAAGCAACCAAGAAAAGAAGAGGATACAAGTTTCAAGAAGAAAGTTCGAATTATGTACACTGATCCCTATGCTACTGATTCTTCGAGTGAAGATGATGAGCAATGTAATGCTAATGAGTATCAATCTGTGCCCAGAAAGAAGGTATTTGTTTCGGAGATTGTGGTTGGTGGCATGCAAGATGAATCATGTGTGTCTGGAGGTAGAATTGGTAATACCAATAAATCTGATGGCAGTAAGAAAAATCATAGATCCTATTCTATATATAAGGGAGTTCGGCGTAGAAAATGGGGTAAATATGCTGCAGAGATTCGTGATCCGTTTCGAGGGGTACGGGAGTGGATTGGCACTTTTGATACTGCAGAGGAGGCTTCTGTTGCTTATCAAAATAGGAGGCTTCTGTTTGATAACATGAAGTTAGAGTTAAAGAGAAAGACTGAATATAAGGACTTGCAATTATCAAATGAGGCGTTTAAGAGTTCTCATTTAACAGTTGAGAGCAATCATCAGTTTGAGTGTCAAAGCTTTCATTTATTGAGGGAGAGTCAGGATTCATCAGTAGCTGCTGCTGCTAATGAAACCTTTTCATATGAAGAGACCGCAAGTTTGTTTTGTCATCCATCACCATCATCTGTGCTTGATATACCTCCTAGTAAAGCTGCACTTGGTATTCGAGTCTCCAATGGGGAGGTTTTTCAGCCAGAAGGCTCTGTGCAACCGCTTTCCGAAGAAGAGCTATCCAATTTGAAATTTTCTGAAGTGCCAATATCATCAGCAATAAGTGCTGAAGAAGGCTACATGCAACCACTTTCCGAAGAAAAGCTATCTGTTTTGAAATTTCCTGAAGTGCCAATATTTTCAGCAATAATTGCTGAAGAAGGCTCTGTTCAACCGCTTTCTGAAGAAGAGCATTTCAATTTGAAATTTACTGAAGTGTCAATATTGTCACCAATAAGAACCGAAGTTTGGGGATTTATGAATTTGGGATTTGTGGACAATGACATATTTGATGGTTTGGATCAGTTGTTTGTTGGTAGGAGTGACATAGTTGATCCTCCTGTGCATTGTCCTGGAAATGGTGAGAATATCAGTCTTCCTCCTAGTAAGTTTCTTATGAGTGACTTGGCAGGGTTTTGCTGGGATTGATTAAAGCCAGATCACAGTACTCGTAAAGTTTTGTAGCTAGGAATTACTAGTAGATGCATGTTTATATTCAGTACATGTCTAAAAAAAAAAAAGGCTTTGGAAATGTTTGAGCAGTTTTGACTTTTGAGGCTATCGGTATCTTTGTTATGAACATATGAAAGTGTTCTTGGGTCTGTGCTCACTTGGGGGTTGTCCAATTTTCAATCTCTCAGTGGTATGGATTAGAAAATTGAGCCTTGTTTATTTCACCAATTATATTATAGAAGTGCCATTGTATCCATTTAGATTCTGAGAATTCAGAAAGAGACCGTCTCTGGAATTCAAGTTTGTTCTCAACTCTTTTTTTTTTGTCTTCGTCATACTCTTCAGGAAGAACTCGCAAGATGTGGCATATTGTAATCTGTCTCTTTCCGCTCTTGGCTTTTTTTTTTTTGGTCTGACTCTTCCTTGGTTATATACTTATATGCCTCTGAAATTCACCATAATGTCTTGGCTTCTTAAACCCTATGGCAATTCAGCTGATGCAAATTGCTGACGAACCCAAATGAAAAGGAAAGCCAACCTGGATTGGCCGCCTCGTTCTTAACCACTGTTTTCCCGTCTCTCCTTTGTCCTTTCTTTCGACCCCAAAACAAAAACCCCATCAAGGCCCTTGATCAAGATACGCAGGCAGACTCTCTTCTTTGGCTCGTGGTATCTGCTGCACAATCATTAGACTATAAACTTGAATGGTTAAGGAACTAGCTATCAATTTAAGTAGAAACTCGAACACAGAATCGCTTCAACTCCAAAAGACTTAAAATCTCGACTCTGCTTTCATCTTCCTCATGGCAACCACAAGTCATTGCTGCATACTGCTGGTATTGATAGAAATCTAAGAAAGCCGGTTTCTCATACTGGTTGGAGCTTAAAGCAACAAAAGCAGACTAAAACCTATAGAATGTACACCGCCTAGTCTAAGGCTTCAACCAAAAATGGTAATAGTCAAGGCGTACTGCTTTCATCTACGCAAAGCCAGTTCACAAGAGCAAGATGAGCGCTCCCCCTGCTTTGTTAAGCATATAGAAGTTGAGAAAACACAATAATGCACTATAGAGAGAATAAAAATCTACAACTATAGACTGTTACCTGGGAGCACCAGGAATAGGTCTTGGCAAAACAGAAGAAGTGAAAATGTTACCAATTCCTACTAGGAAAAACAACTACTTGCCTTTCTGTTACTTACGTTCATTCCTATAAATGCGTGGTTTCTAAAAGGAAATTCCTAATGTTCATTCCTATTTTCCTAGTAGGAAAAACAACTACTTGCCTTTCTGTTACTTATGTTCATGCTCATGTTCATTCCTATTTCAGTATTTCCTACTAGGAAAAACAACTACTTGCCTTTCTGTTACTTATGTTCATTCCTATAAATGCCGGGTTTCTAAAAGGATTAGGAATTTATGCTTCATTCCTATAAATAAACAAACATCTTACTAGTATGGCATAAACAACCATAAACAAATTAAGAAGCAGCTAGCTAGCAAAGTATGAAATCGACCAACATATATTTTGGCAAACTTTTGCTCTCATTGTTAGCATTCACCGTTGTAGCTGATCAATCCAATGTCTTTGATGTGACAAGCTCAAAATATGGTGGAAAGCCCGACTCGGATATTTCAAAGGCAATGACAATGTCGTGGACAGATGCGTGTGCATCAATGTCGACGAGTACAGTCCTTGTTCCAAGGGGAACGTACGAGTTATTACAACAAGCAACATTTGAAGGTCCTTGTAAGGCTCCTATTCAGTTTCAGCTCCAAGGAACATTGCAGGCTCCAAAAGACCGGAGCCAACTCGATGACTCTTGGGTTCAGTTTAAGAACTTGGACATGCTCACCTTGTCCGGCGGTGGAACTTTTGACGGACAAGGAGCACATTCTTGGAAGGAGCACCATGACTCTACTCCAGTCGATATTAAGTTCAAAACCGTCAACAATTCCATAATTAGCGACATAACTTTTATGGACAGTGCAAAGTTCCACATTGGTGTTCACGACTGCAACAACGTTGCATTCCAACGGCTCACCATCACAGCACCCGAAGATAGTCCTAACACCGACGGAATCCACATCTCCAGTTCGACCAAGATCACAGTCTCCGACTCCTACATTGCAACTGGTGACGATTGTGTTTCAATTGGCGATGGCTCCAACCAAATCCTAGTGTCCAACATTGCTTGCGGACCAGGTCATGGAATAAGCATAGGCAGTCTAGGAAAGTATCCAGATGAACAGCCGGTGGTCGGCATCACGGTCAAGAACTGCACGCTTACCGGCACAACCAACGGCGCGAGAATCAAGACATGGCCCAATTCTCCGGCAACAAGCGTTGCTTGGGATATACTCTTCCAGGACATGATCATGGTGAATGTGAAGAACCCTATCCTCATTAACCAGAACTACTGCGACAAAGGCAAGTCGTGTAAGCTAATGATTCCATCCAAAGTACAGATCAGTGATGTGAGGTTCAAGAATATCAGGGGCTCGTCTTCATCTCCGGTAGCCGTCAAGCTGGACTGTAGTCACAGCGCGCCGTGCCGGAATGTGGAGCTGTCCGATATTGATCTCACGTACAGTGGTGACGAAAAAGACAAAATCACGTCCGAGTGTAATAATGTCAAGCCGAGACTTACTCGCGTGACTAAGGCTCTTGCTTGTGCCAATCTAGGTGACATACCAATAGATAATTCACCGCCTCGTACTGATGATGATGGTGGTGGTTTTGGACCAACATCCTCCGCCGCCGGCAATATTTTGGGGCAAAAACCGACGGTCCGGGTGATGGTGCTAATTAGTTCCACCATGGCTTTGTGGTTGCTGCACGGCTTGTTATGATCTGCATCGGTTTTTTCCCACTATATACATAGGTGTCCAACGAAGAAGAGTTGATAATCAATTACCATTTTTTTGTGTGTTACAAAACAGATATTACTCCTCAGATAAACCTAAGTAACTTTGTAAATTAACAATTTTGCAGTGTTAAATGGATACAACACTTAACTTCTTCGTTTTTTTTTTTTTTAATAAAAACAACTTGATAATCTGATTGAATTTGTTATAGGTAGGTCATTTTCGATCACTACTTATTTCTAGATAATTAATCTTTACTTGAAAGCGTATCTACCTATATAAATAAATAATTGAACTACCAACAAAGAAACTCTTACGCATAATCTGTGTTACACAAACAAAGTGGTTTCAGTAATAAAATATTTTATCTTAAAATATGTAAATCTTTATTCCTCTAATATCTGACGGTTAAAAAGAACATTACTACATCAAACGAAAGTACGAAACATGATATTTGTGTGAACAAGAAAATAATTTCTCTTATATCTACTTTTTATTGAAACACTTTTTATTGAAACACGAGAGTCCATATCATATGGAAAATAATTTCTCTACTTGTTCTCCTATTATTAGTGTTTTTCTTACGAGACCCAGCAGCCTAGAAACCCTAGAGCTGAGCAGAGAAAGCGGCGGCGGCGGCTTCAGGCCAAACCTGTCGGATCTAGCAGAGAGAGCATCGTCTCGTCGTGGTGATTCTTCGGGGCTTGGTTGAAAAGAGAGTGCACGCGCAGGTTTTGTTTATTTGGCGGCGTGTGGGAGCGGCGGCTAGTTTGTAGCGCATAGGAGGCAGATCGACGCCTTTGGTTTGGGCTCAGTGATTAGGAGCGTTTTGCTTCTGGTGACGGCAGATCCAGACGGTTGCCGATCTTATTGGCCGAGTGTCATCGGTGTGTAGCGTCGGGTTCAGATTGACACTTTGTCGGATTGTCGGTGTTCTATTGATTTGAGAAGCAGCTCAGCCTTGGTGCTTCCTTGGTTGGTGGGCGGAGACTGAGCCCAAGTCCGACTGGGTCTGATTGTCGGCGTGTAGCAGAGAGGCAGCGGACCCGGGAACTGTGATGCAGTGCTGGAGAGGCCGGCCGCCGGAGAGATTGGCGACGGCGGTGATGGGGCGACAGCAGAATTGGGTTGCTGCTCACTTTACTCAGAGTTGGGTTTGGGTCTTTGGGCCTGGGCTCAAGTTTGAGTTGTTGGGCTTTCTGTTATGGGCCAGTAGGGAGGGTGTTTTACCACCCTCATTTGTCACTTAGTGATGAAGGTGGACCTGGCCTGAGATGTGGACATTCTTGGGCTTTCAGGTCGACTTTTGGTCCAAAACCAATCGTTTCGGATCAAGACTGCTACGGGAGTTGGTAATTATCTGGAACAAGATTGGCGTTCAAGCGGCTTATGGATAAGGAGTTGCTCCTATTTGTTGGCTAGGAAGTGACTTTCTATTGGTACCACAATTGCGTGATTGGCTAATGGGAGGTTAGAATATGATTTTGCCCTATAAGACTTTGGAGTTTCTTTGTCTATAAGTTCGCTAATTATAGCGAGCTTATCAGTGACTTGTAATGAGTTTGCTTTGCTTAGATTAGGGTTCCGGATTTTCTTGCCGGCTATCATTCTGTAAGTGTAGCTAGACTCTAGCCATTGGCTGAATGCCGGGCTATTGATTCTAATGATATCAATTTCTATTCAAAAAAAAAAAAAAAAAAATTAGTGTTTTGTTATAAAGTAGAGAGAATATGCAGAGAGAGTAGTTGGGAGGAAGTAGGAGTATCTCATTCAGTCTCATTAGCCTCCTTTATATAGAGGTAGGGTTTACATAACTAATGAGTATTTACATGGACATCCACATAGATAATAATATTTACAACACTCCCCCTTGGATGTCCACCAATGAATGATGGTATTGGACGCGCTTATTGTTGCCTCGTTAAAAACCTTGCCAGGTAACAAAAACCCAGTGGGACAAAAATAACCCTGGTCGAAGGACAAAAAGAGCACAACGCACATATGTCCCAGGTAGCATGCTTCTGGATGCTCCCCTTGATGAAAATCTCCCCCTGATTGTTGCAAGCCTCATTTATGTATGCGATAAGCTACATGTACCATGTATAGTAGTTTGATGTGTCTATCACCGAAGTAAGACCATGTGTGCTTTGCATATAGGGGCTCATCACAAATTTCATACCTGCAAAGGTTAAGCAATACCAACAAAGGAATACCTCATATGATCAAGTTAGAAACAATCTCATATGCTCAAAATCATACACAAAGTAATAGCTAAACAATATAAAGAAATTGATACATTTAACTTTGTATAGTTTAAAACATTGAAAAATCATCATGGCATACCTAGCCATACACATCAATATCTTTGTGTATTGATATGTCTCATATAAGCTCTTCAAGAGCTTTAAGTAATTCATAACTTTGCGAAAGTTAGAATATGTTGCAACACAATAATCATAATTCGAATTCGATAGTAGTCTCGTCATAGTACTCATTAAGGCAATTTAGATCTCGTTGACTAGAACGAAATGAGTACATATGAGCTAGTTGTAGACTCTTTGATTCCATGAGGGAGCTTCAGGCTCTTTCAACCTTTCATGGACTTGCGTTTGAATCATTCATGTATTTGAATCCCTTGAGGATTGATAAGCAATACGCTTATACTGACACTTTACTTTGGAGATTTTGCTTTTAGCAATGTGTCTTTAAGATCTTCATAATATACGATGACAACGTGCCATAAATCTCTCGTCAATATAATAGCTATATGTAACACTGTATTTATAGAAAATTGTCATTCGTATAAGGGAAGATGTTCACAATCTCATGTCTCTATAAATAGACATTGTGTCATAGTGATTTATCTTCACTTTTGTAAATACCCTTTTGTAACTTGTAGGGTTAAAGGTCTAAGTATTTCATTACGTTTCAAATATTCAATTTCATTGGAATTGTCTCTTTCCAATTTGGCCAATAATATACTTTGTCGACATTCATAATGAAACGTGGTATAGCGTCAATACAACCCTTAATGATTTTTGGTAGCTACCATATGTAAATTATCATCGATGATCATTAATCATAGATCCCACACATTCTTATATGCATGCATTAGCTGTAAGAAGCTTATTGATATTGGGTACCCATGCCACTTCTGGGGCGTATATTGTCACTTCTAGGACAATCATCTCTCATTGATGAATTATGTAGAATGTGGATCTTTTTACGTATAACCTCATGTCGAGCACTATAGGGCTTGTATGATCTTCCCTTTTTGGGAGTTTAAAACTTTAGACCTGGTGGATATAATCCACACAAATTCACGCCGTTATTCAAATGACAGTAGTCTTTCCTCCCCCTAACGGCGGGAAGACTGTCTTATTTTGACCATGCTCAAAAGATGCATTCAAAAATCTATCACTTTCTTTGAAGTGAAGATGCTCATTGGTTGGTGGCGAGCCCAAACCAAGATTTAGGTCAAAACATGCTTCATTCATTAGCATCAACCATATTGATTTATTATTGTATCACTAAGACATCATTTCCTAATGGCATACCTACACCCTCTGTATGTGTAGCCATATTAGGAGTTGTGATATTGTTTAATGACATTCTCTTCAGGAGAATCATGTCAATTGGATACACTTGCATCCCACAAATCAAATGGAGTCTACATTGTTTGTATTAATATGGTTGGTCTCTGGGACTTTAACCCAGGCAGATGCCTTTGCATTTAGCATATAATTTTGTCACTATCTTTTATCAAATCACTAGCTTAGATATTTCTCAAGATCAAATTGAGATGGTGGATAAATATCTCACACCAATTCATGTCGTTCTTCAGGAACAATCTTTCTCCCCCTCATTGCAAGAGGAATGTCTCATTAAAGTGACAACTTGCAAATATGCTGTAAATAAACGATCTGCTTATGAGTAAGATTAGCAGTCATCAAACTTGTAAGTGATTCCACGCAACATGGTAGACAAAAGATGACGTAATCGATCATGTCAAATAGTGTATTTGGTTCAATGAACTTCTGGTTCATGACATTACATATATGCCTCAATTTACTGTGAAAATTCGATACAGTATATATCCGATCGATGGCATAAAGGCTTCTCCAACCATATAGGAAGCAATTAATGCAACAATATTTCAAATTCGGTAACATGATAGTAGCTCATTGGGAGCCATAAATCAAGATCTACAACTCATGATATGAGTGTTATCTTAGCTTGAGTAAACATCAATTGTGAAATATTAACAATTGGAATGGACCAAATGCATTTTGAATTGCAGGCCAGAATGATATACTCAAATGTGTACCATAGGTGACACACGCCCCATTTTTAATTTCCTCACATGTGTGGATGTTAGGGCAGTATTTGCATTGACTCATGATTTTTCTCTTGCCATGATCCACTTCTGGTGGCATTTCATGGTATAGCCATGTCAATCGGCTTTCTTATCAATGAGTTTTATAAGAGGGAGAGATTATACATCTCTGGTAATATTGGGGGCACAGGATGCAAAAAGACAATAATGTGTGCTCTTCTGGAGCCATCAATCAGATATGTAAGATCTGAGATGTTGTTATATTAGCCTCATAAGCATAAGCCTTAATAATTTTTCTGGACACCATGGATAAAATTGCATTGCCTGGAAATCACTCAAAATATAAGTTTGAAGATGACACAAATCAAATTTGCAAAAATTGAACAGTGGATCTCATAAGATACACACGAAGCTTCTGGTCCGTGTTATTCATGTAAAATTTGATGTTCAATTACTGTATTGTTGTTTGATGTAGATATTAACATCAAATGCATTTTGAACTTCTGGCCAAAATGACATATTTGAAATGCCGAGTTTAAACTTCATGACCATAACTTATGAGTGAAGGACTTTAGTTGGTCATCTAGTTAGTTTGATCATTGAGGAACTTCAAGTCCTCATGTAATTAAGGATCAAGGAACTACAGGTTCTGATCTTTTTTAATTACAAAATTCACGATCACAAATTTGGGGTATACTCATACTCATTCGTCATAAACCAATGGTTGAGTATCTGCTTACGTATAAATTGGTGTCAATATAATTCCCTCAAAACTTCAGGTTTGAGGTTAAAGCTCTTCGATAAATTGTCCATATACTCGAAACTTACGGCCCGAGTCTGCACAATTAGAACTTCAGGTTCTAAGGTGGAATGCTTTAAGCAGGCATAAAGAAGAATGTGTCAATCGACATATGAAAATTTACTCAAAACTTCTAGTTCGAGTTGACATAAAGTCAAATTAACTATGAATGAATTATGTGTAATCGAAGCTTCAGGTTCGATTTTTTTTTTTTTTTTTTTATGAACTGCAAGTTCTAAGATTTTGTAATTTGAACTTCGGGTTCAAATAAATTTGGTGCTCGAAACTTCAGGCTCGAGGTGACTAAAGTGAATCTTCAAGTTCACTTTGAACTAATTTATATTTTATACTCAAAGCTTCGGGTTTGAGTTAAACTGTTAGAACTTCAGGTTCTATTATGAAATTTTGAACTTCTGGTTCAAAACTATTACATTCGAAATTCATATGTTCGAGGTATAGGACTGCTGGTCCGTATGAGTAACAAAAAAATTAATTTAAAAGTACATAACAAAATAGGAAAATTGCAGGGAAAATAAATAGATAAATTATGCAAGAAAGTTAACTGTGGAAACTTCTGGTTCCATTAAATGAAGAAATACACAGAACTTCTGGTCCGGTTAACTTCATAATACATGATAATCTTGTATCTCATCTAACAAAAGACAATAGGAGAACCAAGTTCTCTGATCTAAATGCTAGTCAGAAGCTTCTGGCTTCGATTGATTGTCCGACTTTGAACTGCAGGTTCTAACACTACTACACAAAAGGCTTCACACGACGGTTTAAAACTGTCGTCTCACGTTTTGCATTTCCGTGGTCTATCGAGGCGTCATCTGATGAAACGCTGTCAGACGACGGTTTTCAACCGTCGTATACCGATCATTGAGTCGACGGTTTGCAGCTGACTCCATCGTCTGATGGACCGGCAGATCTGCCGACATGCTGTCGACAAGCTGTCGACAGAAATATGTCGTGGTGTGATTTCTACTCATACCACAGTTTTTAGGATTCCAGCGTGGTGTGACTTCTACTCATACCACGGTTTCAGCGTGGTGTGGTGTGACTTCTACTCATACCACGGTTTTTAAGATTCCAGCCTTTGTCTCTTTGTTGTTCAGAAGTCAGTTTTTATTTTTAAGACGTTGTGTAAATTGTATACACACGACAGTTCTTCCAGCATAAAATGTGGTGTGATGACTTAAAAATTCAGTGCGCGCGCTTTCACACGACAGATATAACTCTAACCGTTGTATTGTGACATTTGAGACGATGATTTTTGCTTACTCGTTGTCTGTGTGTGTATCCAACAATGATATAAGTAAGAACCGTCGTGTGAATTGTAGAATTTTTGTTTGATTCCACCCTATAATCCTCATCATACGACATATCTTTCTATATATTGTTGTTGTAATGGCAAGATTTAGATTCTGGAATGAAAAATGACCAAAAGAACAGAAAATTAATCATAATAGATAGTTGATATAATCCCATAACAATCTAAATGGGTCTGATAATACAAAATAGGAGAACAGAAAAAAATCCAATTCAAGTTCTAATTCACTGATCTCCTGCTCTTCTTAGCTTTTGTCTTCAAAATTAGGACCTGCTCTTCTTAACCAAATGCATTTTCTCGAAGAATATGCCTTGCAACAATAGGATCTGATATATACCGCAACAAATCCTTTCGGTCCAAACGCAAGCTTATATACTGAGCCATGCTGTAAAGTCCAACAGAAGGTTACAGAGAGAGTTAAATAACAAACCTTAGTACCACAGTTGCAAGAGTATCTTCTTATAACCAAAGGACAAGAAAAATAAGGAAAAAGAGTAACTTTCATAACCATGATTAACTCAAGTAAATAAAGAAAGGTCTAATATTCTATTGTACAAATGCAAAGGCGTATGATGGCATATGAGGATGCATATATATACCCTAAACTCTTTCAGGAAACTTTGTTAGACACTATATTTAGTGGCACCCATAGAGCACATGAAAATACACTTGGTCGTGTAAGCTGATTCTTATTGACAAAAGTAAAGTGGAACTAGTGAGAATGGAATCCTCGTATCTTGTAGACCAACAATACATAGACCAAAAGCAGACCAATAGATAACACCCAGACCAATGCCAATACTGAAAAAGAAAAAGCAAGCTAGTAAAGAATCATTTTTATCAATCGCCCTTATTTCACTTGTCTATGACAAAAGACTTAATTACAGTACGTAGACGTATAGGCAATGTTTTAAAAGGCTGAGGCGTAGCCGAGGCGTTTTCGGGAGAGCCTCAGCAAGGCGTTTGCCTTGAGGCGTAAGGCGTAAGCCTTACGTATAAATTAGCTGTATTTATGTATAGAACTAGTCTTATATATTGAACATGTATTGTAACCCAAAAACATGTATATAGAACTAGTCTTATATAAACCAATATCTTTAACTACTAACTCCACTAATTCGATTCAAGGCTGGCATAATAACCAAGAACAAATAACTAATAGTTGAAGACAATCCGGATTATTGAGATATTTGCATTACTGCTAGAAAGTTAAAAGGTTACCTGATATTGCATGAATCAAACCCTGCTAGTTTGGATGCTTTTGTCAAAGCATCCCTCCACTTGAGCACCTTGTCCTTGAAACATTCTTCAAGTTGAACAAATGTAGCTGCATAACTCTCCCTCTGGAGGCGTACTTGTGAAGGATCTATTCTGTAAAAAATGGGTATAACGATCTGCCCATGTCTTTCCTTGCATTCCAAAATCTGCACAAGTTCGTCCAAGCACCATGTAGACTTGAGCACAAGATGATTGTGCCGATATGATAGTAGCTGCCATAAACAATGCTTCTTTTCCAAGTGGCAAAATCTCCATTTTTCTAAACCATGTAATGTTATAAAAGGTTAAAAGAATAGCACTGAAGTTACTAACAATGGGACTCCAGCTACAGTTGATAAACTGTAGAGGAATTATAACAAGTCACTCCCAAAAAAAATAACACAAGCATAAGTAAAAGTAAAAGTTGATTCTAATTCTGAACTTACTTGTCTGCAGTCTTCAGATTTCTAAATGCAGATATTATATTCTCAACTTCAATGAGGGAGCTGTTACTTCTTTCTTCACTGGAAGCAGAGCTGTCTTCGACATGTTGTTTACACGGTAAGGACAAATAAGCCTAATTAAAAAACAGAAAAGATTTGATCAATATTCTGATGAGGGTTAAAGTACAAGAGATGCTACTGAGCGACTTAACATTGCAAGCCTCATTAAATCCATTTGGATATTCTATCATAGAATACACACAAGCACCTACACGTCTATCTATTTACATGTTTTGTTACCATAACAGAGTATATGCATAGCTAGGAGGCTAGAGGCTAGAGGCACATGATAGGAACATAAATGCGACAAATATAGCGTGGAATCCTTTACACTTTTCTTAGTTATTTCCTTTAAAAAGTCAGTTTTAACTTCGTTTTCTTTTTAGGTAGTTCGTGGAGTGATTCAAGAGAAATAGGAGCTCAAAGGGAGCAACGAAGCCATGGAACATGAAGTACTGATGCAGAGGACTAAGTTTGATCAACCATTTGGCTAGAAATTACAAGGGAAGTCCACGGAAATCATTGTGCAAAACAGTTGCTGCAAAGCAGAAAACTGCAGTTTCAGAATCAGCTTTCTGGGAACGATTTTGAGGAGAGATTCTTGCATTCTTCCAGCTGCACCTTTGCAGAAAGGGCCAGCGATCCTTCAAGACATGATGTTATAATTTAACAAGAGCTAAAGAACTGGCCAGAATCATCAACGAGGAAGTAGGAAATCAATCTCAAAGAAGGCTTCCCGATAAGGCAGAAACTGTCAGCTTTTCACGAAGCTTTTTGGGAGATCTTTTCCGGCGATTTAATTGGAGTTTTTCCAGAAGGTTGTTGATCTATCTAGAAGATATGATGTCATAGAACACGTGGGAGTCAAGAACCATCCAGAAACTTGTCAAGACGAAGTCGTTTCTTGTCCAAGAAGGAAGCTTCAGAATCAGAAACCGAATCCTAGTCAAAACTGGACTGTTTGGCAGAAATCTTCTATGGACGAATTTTGGGTGCATTTTTGGAAGTTTATTGATGCTGAAAATTACAAGGAGAGTCCTAGAATGATTCATCAAGAATTTGGGAGGATTATTAAGCCTTGAAAATCATTTAATTGTGCACCAATCAGAGTAATCCTCAAGCAACTAGGGGAGGCTTTCAAAGCAGAATTGGAAAAGGAAACTTGGGGGTGCTCCACATATATATAGAGCAGCAGAACACGTTGAAAAACACGATCCTACAGCGCCATATTCTGCTCCCAAACCCTAGCACACAAAGTCTAAAATTCCCAAGTCTTCAAGAAGGAAAACCGGGCAATCCATCATCCATCTCCATCAAGCTTCTGCCGTGACCCATCTTGAAGGAGTGCTTGCATCTAAGGCTGCCTAAAAGTGAATTCGTGGCTCTCATATTCTCCCTTTTCTGGTTTTTATTGTCTTGTAATCTAATACTTATGCTTTTAATTGTTGAATTTAAGACGATGTGTGGCTAGTTACTTTTGTTAGGGGCGAGGTTTGAAGCCCCAATTATGTAGAACATATGTTTGTTTAAATTTAGTTTCTGAATCTTTGGTGTGGATTGGTTGTTTATCTCTGATTGATTGAAAACTTTTGCATGTGTTTGTTTTATGGTGGCCAACATAGGATTTATGCATGTAATTGGAGCTAGGATTTAGAAAATAATTCACCTAATCGTCTTGTTTTCTAATCCACAAGTATGCAAGGCTTTGAACAAAAGTTGATGTTTTAAACAACTAGAAGAGCATGCTAGGTAGGCGTTCCACACTAGACTGCAACTCTATAATCAATCGTTTCCATGAGATCTTAATGCTTCAAATATGTTGACACTGTATGTGTTGTTGATAGGATAGCGTTCTATACCTTGATTGCATGTTTGATAGGCTTAGCTATTGTGCGTTCACGTAGACTAAGTAATTAGGGAAACATTAATAAGGGACATGATCTGCTCCGACTTGTTTCTTGGTTGATTTCTGTTCACACCTTAGTAATTGAAACTAGGTTAACTTAACATTGTTCGAAAATAATTGGTGGTGGATTTCCGAGTCTCTAACGTTTTCTCCATATTATTTTTCTCAAACATAAAAATCGAAATTGCTTTCTTTGTTTTGTTTTCCTTTTAGTTTCGTAAAATCTAAAAATCCCCAAAACATTTATTTTTCTTTTCTTCTTGTATTTTCGATTGCTTCTTCTCTTCTTTCCCCTATTCTGCGTTTTTCTTTTAGTTAGTCTCTTTGTTTGTTTGATTTGTGTTTTAGTTAGTTTGTTTTTATTTTGTGTGATTAATTTGTTACCCTCAATCCCCGGCTTGAACGATCCTTGCTTACTCTATATTGCTAACGACTACATTTTGCAGGGTTAAGTTGAGCGCTTAATTTTAGCGTATCAGCACAGTAGGTGAGATGCTACTCAAATCTATTTACATGTTTTGTACGATACCCATTTAAGGCCGTTGATTACAGTAACCATAGTGACATATACACATAAATACACAAAATCCTGCATATCTTTTGAATACCAGAGGCTTTTGAATTAGATAATAACAGAAGCTTATAACACGAAATCCAAATTTTAATTCCAATTGCACATAACAAAGAAACACGAAACCATCCAAAGAAAAAAAAATTCCCAGGCGTTCGCTTTAGACGCCTTAAGGCGCGCTTTGGCTGCCTTTTCCGCCTTCATCGGCGCCTTGTCCGCCTCTGCGCCTCACCTGCAAACAGACTCATTTTCTACAGCGTCTCACGCTTTCTAAGCCTTAAGGCGCGCTTTTTAAAACATTGCGTAGAAGTCTGAATCTAACATGCAAATGTTGGACCAAAGAAAAAAAAAGGGTTGCAGAGGAAAAGAGTTTTCTGCAATGACAAAGCCACCTAAGTTAGAAACTATTGAATCTACGGATATTATGGGGGATATGAAAGTTCAACGCAGAACTACTGCACCAACCATGACAGGCTCAATACAATAACAAAATGACAAAACTTTTCAAATTGTCATTTGTGAAAGTAACTGCAACAAAGAAGAAAGAACAAATGAGTATAATCAGGATGCATTCATAGTTTGAAATAGACTAGCAACCAACATATCATTCTTGAACATCAGTTATAAGCTAATAGAATTCCAATGCTTTAGCATCATCTTTGAAAAGAAAAAGGAAAAAAGTTGAGTTACAAAGAAAAGCCAGTACCTTCCTTACAATTCCATGCGTGTCATAAGCAAGACGTGCATCTACCTCAGTGGACACTTGGCCAGGAACTAGTTTTGCCAAATCAGCACCAACATTGACTAAAGCCTACACAACCGGAACATAATACTGAACCATATGATCTAGCTAAAAAGGAATTCACATTACGAATGATTATGATACAAGACAACCAACCTTGTTACAGAAACATGACAATCTCAATTCGGAATTCTCATGCTTGTTACACTCCGAATCTGCCAGCGCCATATCCACAACATTCTACACCAAAGAAAAGACCATCAATGACTACGTATTAGAAAGCAAACACAGTTTTTGTAATCTAAAATTCATTTTCCGAAGAGAAATGCTTACTCTAAATATGGTATCAGGGAACCTGGTTATAAATAATCAGTAAACTAGAAAATTCAGATACATAGAGAAGCGATTTCATTACTCCCCTGGTTCATACTAAAATCTTAGAAACAGAAAAAGAACGGAAATAATTAAATAACTTATCCGAAAACAGTTAAATAGAAGATCAAGTCACTCTTATCAACTAACTAGCTAAAACATTATGATCATGTTAACAGAAAAATCAGATGCATAGCAAAATCATAAAAATTTCAAATTCTACTTCTTTGTGAGTAACAAAAGAGAGGAAAACTATACTCAATGCCAATCAATAAACCCCCTCGCTACTGAAAATCCAAATTGCAATCTCAAGATTTAAAACTTCAGTCAACATGAAAACTGCATTGCAGAAAGGAAATTAAAACTTACAGGTATAAACCTTTTGCACAACAGGAATGATTCGAACACACCCCAAAATGAATTGCAAGTTCTCTAACATCCAGTTTGTTCCTGCACCACCACAACACAATCCAATCCACTCCAATAATCAGTATCCACTATATTTAGAAATGACATCAAAATTGAAACAAACAATAAAAAAAAATCAAAAACCCACTTTAGACCAAGGCTGTTCTGCAAGGAATTGAAGGATCTGGTATAAGCCTTCTTCAACATCCCACTCAAAAATCCACTTGAGAAAAGCCTCTACCTTTCTTTTCGTTTTTCAGCTTTGCCCTCAAAGATTGTTCCTTTAAGACACAAAGCAAGACAAAACATACAAACAATCAGATATTGGGATCAAAACTCGAGATCATATCAATGCAAACTAATCAATCAGTGTCGTAATACATACATGGAAATGTCTGAGCAACTCCCTCTCCTTTTCAGCATGACTAGCTTGCTCTTCCTCCTCCGGGTCACTATAGAGACATCAAGAACAACACAAGTGAGTAATGTTCAAATTAACCAGAAAAGAAAAGGATAATTAATAATAAAGTACATTGGTTTGAACAAAAAGTGAGGAGTTTATACGGTTTAACTTCAGCCTTTGGGCGAGCTTTTGGTATGAACCTCCTCTGAGTCAAAACAAAGCAAATCAGTAATATTGTATAAACTACAGGTTCACATTTAACAAAGGGCAGTGCACCATGCCTTTCTGGGAGCAGGAGCACCAGATTGTGGTCGTTGGCTCATTAGAGATTAAGATACAATCTACCAATCAACCAAAATCCAAACCACAATCACAAACGCCCTAAACCAAGCACATAACCAGGGACTTTACACGAACAAAACTTGCTCACCACAGCTGAAATCCCAGATAAAATATGGCTGATGACCACTATCTTCACCACCATAACCGATATCTGCAGAGCATTGGGTACAACAGTCTGTCATTTTCACACAAAAAAATAAAAAACCACATAACAAATAACACACCCAGCCATTCGAAAATTGAAAGACTCAACTCACATAATTAAGAACAGCATACATAGTATGCACAACATCCGAGGCCTTAGCAGTGATCCTATAAGCAACATCCTCAGTCTGTTCAATGCAGCCTCCCATAGTCACGCCTGCTGCGAATAGATGGTGGACGAGCCTCGCCAGGACCAAAACCCCCAAAGCCAAGCCCTCATTTCGCAATCGCAGAAGATGGTAAAGCCAAAACCACTATTGATCTCTTAATTGAAGTAGTAGCAACTTAGTTACCTTCTTGGCCCAAATTTTGACATTTTTGCCTTCAATCTCAAATCCACAGCTCCAATGTACGTTAGAATCCAATACTGAGACCACAAAATTCAAATCCTAGTTACCCATAGCTGAATTTCGAATCAAAATCCTGAAGCCTGTCCAAAATCGACGCAAATCCCTAACCCTAATTAATCCGACTCCGATTTCAAACCCTGGCAATACGAGGTCTTCTTTCTCTGATTCAACTCCACCCGAAAGCAATAACCACCTTCGGCGAAAGATCTGAAGAACCCTAGAGGCTACCCATTAGGTTTTCTTCCCCTTCACTACTTCCCAGATCGAGTAACCAGATCGCTGCCCAGATCGCTAGAGGCAGAGATGGTTTTGGTCGAGGTTTGTCGAAGAGAGAGACAGCTTTGGTTGGGGT
This sequence comes from Rosa rugosa, assembly GCF_958449725.1. Taxonomy (NCBI): domain Eukaryota; kingdom Viridiplantae; phylum Streptophyta; class Magnoliopsida; order Rosales; family Rosaceae; genus Rosa; species Rosa rugosa. The sequence continues at coordinate 53,311,358 of NC_084823.1, read as the reverse complement.
TTGTCGAAGAAGGGATAGGGTTGGGGTCTATCGAGAAAGGGTTTGTCGAGGAGAGAGAGAGGTCAGGGTTTGTGAAGAAGAGAGAGGTCGGGGTATGTCGAAGAAAGGGCAGGCGTTTGTAAGGGTCTCTCAGTGTCGGGGGTAGTTGTGGAGTGAATGCCGCTTTCTTCTAGGGCTTTGTTTTTTTCGTTTTTTCTTAAGTATATTTTGTCTAAATGGGCTCATTTGGCATGGACACATGTATAAGCAATTAGTCGATGCATATGTACAAGCCATCAGACAATGGTTTTACATATAAGTGTCGTCTGAATGCCACTTCAAAATTTTCAATTTTGCCTCCTCATGCTGCCTGGTGAGAGGGAAATAGATTTGGGGGGAGAGAATTGAGGGAAATGTTGGTGGGAATGTCGGTGAACATGTTTTGACTTACAAATCTATAGATTCACACCACAGTTTTAAAGTAACCGTCATATAAACACTACATGCTGAGGAAATTTAAGTGGTGCCAATTGGTGCGAAACTTGCCGCCTCTCTAACAATTTAACCTCACACCACGCTTCCATTTATAAACGTCTTCTGAAGCAATACATAATTCCAATATGAAAAACACCCGTTGGTTGAATTCATATTAGAAGACGGAAATTTTATAACCGTCGTCTCAATAATGAGAAATAATTCACACCACGGAAAACAGTGTAGCGTCGTATGAGAGGTGTCGTCTGATTCATTTTCTGTAGTAGTGTAAAGGTGGTTTGAATTCCAAATTCAAAAATAGTCATAAGGAGGAAGGGACCCCAGCATAAAAAATAGAGGAACTTCAGGCCTCTTATAATTGGGGAGTAAGAAACATTTGAGTTCATATACTCAATTGCATAGTTTGGAGGATCTTCTGGCCCTCGTAATTGTATAAATTTGAGAGACTTTATATCGCAATTTTCCACTACACAATCTTTGAGGAACTTCAGGCCCTCGTGTAATCATATAAAGAAAATATTTTGATCGCATTGAATTTACAATGGTCATTGAAATCCGTCTATGAGCAATAAAATCATATCATACGGCCTTACCTTTTGAGCATACTTATGCATATAATTGTAAGATTGTATAACTTGGATATCAAAAAATATTGATCCGCCTTTGGGAGTTACTGATCCTGCCATAAATTTAATCAACATAGATAGTGGTCATCACTCTCATCACGTCAAGATTGCTTCTCATATTAATCAATTCATAAATACATGTGTAGATGACAACATAAGGCATATACTGATACTTGTAATCATGAAATATATGACGAATTAGGATTGATGTCTAACGACAATGAAGGAAACACACAAAAAAAATCTTATGAGTGTATACTGACAAAAACCCAGAAAATGCTATTAAATAGTCAAGTAAAAACTAATGCCTCTATTGCACCTTATGGGATAATACGTTGGGTTTTGGTTGAAAAACCAAAAATAAAGGAGAGAGGCATGATTATTGACAAAAGAAAATTGGGATTGTCAGAAAGGAAAAACTGGTATGATTCTATTTGCGTGATCAACTAAAAACTTTCAGCAATTATACCCATATATGAACGCATGTGAAAACAAACACCAATATACCCATATATACATAATCAATTGTATTCAATCATCTGATCAATCGTCTGATGAGGTATGTTAGGATCCATATATAGTGTTAGAACTACAGGTTCTTAACAGATAAGTAATCAATATCGAAACTTCAGGTTCGAAAATAAAGTGAACATTGGATCGCAATTATATGCACGAAGCTGCAAGTTCGTGTTCTTATGATTAGAACTTCAGGTTCTAAAATTCCGTATTTTTGAACTTCGGGTTCAAACGGATATGTACTCGAAACTTCTGGCTCGAGTAGCAGTAGTGAAACTTTAGGTTCACTTGTATTATGAATATTAAGTATGTTTAATTGATAAAACATATAAGATAAATTTAATTAAATAAATATCAGATATGCTATAAGGAATGAAACAGCAAAAATATATCCATTATGTTAACAACATATACCTCATATATATATATATATATGTATATGTATATGTATACAGGAACTTGCGATTAGATAATCATATGAAACCATATATATATTAAAGTACGATTATAGAATCATAGCTAGTAAACTATATATATATATATGCTTGCCAATAGTTTGCAACCAATTAGAGTACGATAAAGGAACATGTTTGTGAAGCAGGATATATTAAACTATATATATATATATATAGAATTGCAGAAGCACAAAAAAAAGTAAAACATTCCATAAACCCTACTGAAGCAACAGCAATAAGGCGCCGCCCACATTTTGTTTAATATGTTGCCGTATATAAAAAAATAAGTCAAAAAATAAACAAAACGTTGATATGATGCCGTATATCTCCATAAACCCTAATATGCATAATTGATATAGATTATAAATAAACTCATAGATCATGAGTTATAGATAAGAGCAACAACGTTGCACTATAAACTTGTAGATCATCATAGATGATCTACATAAACCCTAATATGCATAATTGATATAGATTATAAATAAACTCATAGATCATGAGTTATAGATAAGAGCAACAACGTTGCACTATAAACTTGTAGATCATCATAGAGTTTTAAGAAAAATAGCAGAGCGTGCTGATAACGTGTTATAAAGTAGAGAGAATATGCAGAGAGAGTAGTTGGGAGGAAGTAGGAGTATCTCATTCAGTCTCATTAGCCTCCTTTATATAGAGGTAGGGTTTACATAACTAATGAGTATTTACATGGACATCCACATAGATAATAATATTTACAACATGTTTTTCTTTTTTCTTTTTGGTCCTCCAAAAAAAAAAACACAATTGTTCAGCAAAGCCCCTATTATACATATATAAAGCGTCGATGCACTGTTACACTGTTCTAAGTACAGTGAACAGTCGATTTTGCCCTTGCATTTATGGAAAAATACAAAGCTGCCATAATCACTGTTCATTCATGAAAAAAGACAATTTTACCCTCATTTGAATTTTTTTTACGACTCTGCCACTGTCTTTTTTCCCTCTATCGGCCTCCCAGCGGATCATTGTTATCAACTGTTCATGTAACAGTGGAATGACGGTTTTGCCCCAACTTTTAACTAAAATTACAATCTATCTTTTTTTTTTTCAATTTTACCATATCTTTTCAGTTTTTTTTTTAATATTTTATTTTTTTTATAGGAGAACAATTTTGTTTTGTATTTGTAAATTTCTACAAATGATACCTAAAATAAGTTATTATTTTTTTTTAATCTTAAAAATGGAAGAGTTTCATTAATCATATTTTTGTAATTGTAGTTCTTGCAAATGTGTAATCTGTTCAAGCAGCTTATTAAAACTTGCACTATAGACATTTTGTTTATGAATCGACCATAATCTGCTTAAGCTACAATCTAAAATTGTATTTCTCAAACTTATGTAACTATGATCTATTACATTTTTTATCAAAATTATAAAAAGAATTGTTTAACAAGTAAGCACTACATAAAAAATTATTAACAACTAACAAATCCAATTCTCGCGGCATCGCGCGGTTGCCTTTTCTAGTATACATGAAGGTCGAAGGGTCAACAAAAACTCAACCCTTGCCTCTCGGCCCTCTCTTCTTCCTCTCCCCACAACGTCCTCGCTGCTTCAACAAGAAAACCCTCGCATCGATGATGCCGCCGGCGAAGATCATCAGGTTTATATCTCAGACTTTTTAGTTCCTCCAGTTAAGCACACACACGGAACCACATGGTAGCAAAAATGGCTGTAGACACCAAAAGCAAATCAGGGAAAATTTCTGTGCTCAGCGACGATTTACTTGGCCTAATCCTCAACCACGTCCCCAACAAAGACGATAGAAAATCGTTCTCCGAGGTTTGCAAGCAATGGCTTAGAGTCGAAGGTCTAAACCGGTCATCACTCTGCTTTGACAAACCGGAAATTCCCCTAGCTGCGTTGACTAGGTTCCCAAACTTAGTCCACTTCGAAACATGGAAGCTTACGACCGACACCGACCTCAAGTTCATAGCCCAAACCTGTCCGCAAATCGAGGTCACCAACTATGGTTCACACTTCCTGGGGCGTAAAGGTCTATGGGCTTTGGGGAATGGGTGTCCCAGACTGTCCAAGGTTTCACTTTTCGGAAATAGAATTGGCAACGCTGCGGTTTTTGCTCTTGTGAATTCGGCACACAGTTTGACGTCTTTGGAATTTAGATGTAATTGCTTCATCTCGGATCCAGTACTCAGAGCAATTGGGTCGGCAACTTATATTACGACTCTGGAGTTTACGAGCTGTTGCAACATTACTGATCTCGGTTTGGGATTTTTGGCAAATGGGTGTGTCTCTAAAACCCTCAAGAGATTGGTGCTTGAGGAAATCAAAGGGATCACTGATACTGGGGTTGAGCTTTTGCGCAAAATGTGTAGCTTGGAACAACTCAATGTGTCTTACCGTTTGTCAAACCATTGGCCACAACTGAAGATCACTGACATTGGAGGTGTGGCGATCTCTGCGATTCAGACCCTCAAAGAATTGAGATTGTGTCTTGAGGGCATCTCAGACGCCACCATTGTTGCTCTTGCTGAGAATTGCATCAACTTGGAGATACTTGATTTAAAGGGTTGTCATGAGGTGAGGGGAGATGGCATTCGTGCATTTTCAAGTCACAAGTGCTTGAAACACCTTGTATTGCTCGGTTTGGGGGATTTTGATCTTTCGGATGTGGAAAGCATAGCGCTTGGATGCCCGTTATTGGAGTCTGTTGTGGTGGATTTGAGCTTGAGGCTGGATCCAGCTTGGAGCTCTGAATTGATGCATGACCGCACTAAAAGTGTCATCAAGTTTTCTCAAGTTAGTTATTGATGTACTGAGTTGTAGAGCAGCTAGTCTTGCCTAGAGTTCAGTTTGCTAATGTTTATGTGTTAGTAACTTGCTAGTAAAGCAAGGATCCCTTTTGGAATAGTTGACGAATTTCAGATGAGTTTTTGTCTGTCTAAATCTTTCAAGTACATGGTTGATGTTAGACAATGATCTTTGTAGTTGTTTCTGTATGAAATGGATCATCTTCTATGTGTATCACATTTTGTGAAACTTGCTCTTAATGGGTGAGTCTCTGAGTTGCCTGGTGATTGTTTGATTATCATCATATTTCAGTTGCTTTGCTTGCAAGATTGATCATTTTGCCTGAAACTATTAAGTGTTCTAGTTTTTCAGCAACGGGAAGTTTTCTGTGCAACTGCTTTCCGAAGAACAGTTACCCAGACTTTAAATTCTCTGAAGCCCAGTAATCGTCATCAATAGGTGCTGAAAAGTGGAATTGGGGATTTATGAATTTGGTGCAAGACTATCTCAACTAAATGAAATGAGGGTATAACCAAGTCAGCACACCATATTATGTCATTTGATAGGATCGCATATGGAAAAGGATGGCTAACCACAAGCTTCTAATCAGAGTAACTTTTGAAATTGATTATACAACAGTCATGTTTATACAATAATGATACAACCATAATGTCAAGAACATTCCCTTCCCCAATAAATACTACCGTTACTAATTCCTGAACATAATTCATACTACCGTTTCATAATAATCTCGAAAAGCCAGGTTTCTCAAGATGGTCAGAGCTTTCAGCGGACCAAAACCTTTAAAATGTAAGACGCCAGGCTAAGGCTTAAACTGAAAATGGTAGTAGTCAAGGCCTACTGCTGTCATCTACGGAAAGCCAGTTCACATACAAGCGCAAGATGATCGCTCCCCCATCTCTGCCAAGCAAAACTGAACTTGAGAAATGCACAACGAATGCAGTATAGAGAAAATCAAGGGTACATGTCAATTTTTCTTAGAATACTTTCTCTGGGCCCATTGCCACCTTATCACACCAAGTTTTCAGGCCAAGGTTTTTACTATGAGTAGTTAACTAAACAGTTCACTTTCTTCTTTAACCAAAGAAGAAGTTTATATATCTACAACTGAATTCCTTTAGAGCAGCACTTGACAATGATTTAGCGTCTTCATTGAAATGTTATAATTTAATTAAATTTAACTATTACTCCAGTCTATGTGACAAAAGGAATTGGCGACAGGTGGTACCTTGCTGGGGAGTCCTCCCATTCCTTTTAAAGTGTCGATGGGTAACGTTTCAAGAACTCTGACCGGAACAAGCTCCTCCGTATGCCTGCCACCCGATGATTTCAGCAAACAGAAGCATTTATATGTAAACAGTAAAAACTGTGCTTTTTCAACTTCAATGAAATACCATATATAATCAACAGTTCCCAAAAACTTGGAGTGGTATGATGTTGCCAAGGGTTCTCCACACCTATCTCTTGTTCTGCGACTACCCTGCAGAAAACACCATAGAGCATGAGACAAATAAGGTATATATTTCGAATAAAATAACTCCCAATCCAAAGTCATAACTTTGCTGGAATTTTTCTAAGATCAGATGATTACAATTGTGTCATACACTCATACTCATGCCTAATTGCAAGCATTTGTTATCCATCTGGTGGAATAAGATATAACACATTACCAAGCACAATCAAGTGCTTGAAAATTTAGTTTCTATGAAGATGTATGAGTTGGAATTCTGAAGCTCGAATAAATGCAATAGTAGAGAAGAGTTAAGGTCTTACAGGTACTCCAAGATATGCACTGCCAAGCTTTAGATAGTGTTGGAGATGAGTGACTTCTTCACAGCCCGTTGCAAGCCTTACTTCTTCCGCACTCCATCTATAAAAGAATGGCTTTCCATACCTGTTATACGTGAAGGTTCTGTACTGCGATTCAAATTCAATCTGTCCTGAGACACGTCTGCGGTCATGTCGTTGGATGTCTAACTGCAACAAAACTCCAGCAACAATGGTAAAATGAAACTAGCACAGCAGAGAAAAAAAGGAAAGAAAAAAGGTAATAATAAAGAGGAGGGGGCCCGGACTCACCTGAGATGAAGCTAGAAACTGGTAAATAGGACTCTGAGCATTTGACATAAAAGAAAAAGTAAGGTATAAGATGATAATGAGGTATAAATAGTATATGAAGCATCTCAATCAAACCAATAAAATAAATGAGATCATCATTGTGATCTCACCTGTGGAGTGCTATTTAGGTCCCCAGCAATTATAACAGGGATAGATCCCCACTCTAGTGATAGCTTGTAAGCTTTTTCAAGAAACAGTCGAACCTACACCATGGTTTACAACCAATGTTTAATGAATAATCATAGTTGAGGATATTACAAGCAATATTATTGCATAACCACAGTTAATTCAATATCGGATAAAAGAATACCTGCCCTAGCTTGATATCTCCACGGCTAGGGTTGAATAGGACATGTATATTCCCAATCACTAAGCTTCTACTTCGGGTACATGGCCTCCTATATGTATGAATATCAGTCATGGAAAAGACCACACCAATATGTGATGTTAACCACATTCAACAAAAATGATATGCAAACACAGACAAATAAAACTTACATTGATGTATCAGGAGGTACATCTGACTCTAATTGATCTTGCAACTAAGCCAGTAAAGCCACAAGCGATTAAATTAGACAATACATTTGGAAGCATAAATGGCCTCGCACATCAAATGAAAATACACAAAACAGACGGGGTTCCTTGACATCCGCTCTATCTGAGATGTCACCAGAAGTCACAGATCTAAAACAGCACAATGCCAAGTATAACTGGACTGATTGAATAAACATGTATTGAGTTCCAAAGGGTAAAAGGGGCCTAACAACAAAGATGTGCATACTCAATAGAATATGCTACTTGACAGGGATGCTACACAAGTACATAAACAAACAGTATTAACACAATGGCTCATCAATGAGCATTTTCAACTTAAGGATAGAATACATGAAACCCCCTATATGAAAATTAAAGTAAGTCCAAGTACCTTTAAAACACAAAATTGAGCAACATTATGACGAAGGCCAAAACTTTGGAACTCTATACTTTCTTGATGCAAAAGGCTAAACCTGCGTTCAAAATATGAGTTGGTTAAGAGCTGGAGATAGAAATTAATCAATAATATATTAAGAAATACTAACAGCCCCAACATATGACTATGGTAAAAGCATGCCTGTATTGAGCGAAAAACTAGATAGGCTACACAATCAATTTATAACCATCCATCGTGTTTCTTTAATCCTAAAAGCCTGCCTCAAGTAACTGGAAAATCTAATGCTTTTCCACAATGAAAAATCAAAGCAAAACGGATCTAGTTTGAGCAGGAGATTCAAGAATTCAAACATAGAAGTCAAATTGACATGGCTGGAACTTGCAATTTTCAAAGGTATCATGAAACCTTACATGTCCTGTTTCCAAAATATAGCACATCCATCACTTACTTCACCAGTGCGTGCCTGAAGATAATTAGTAATCAAAAATATATGTCAATGTAGGAGGTATTTGATAAGTAATTACACAATAAAAAGGAATGTTGAAGCTACCTTGTACACACCTTCGAACCCATCTTTCTGGAACTTATGAGCTAAATCATCGAAACGATCGACCTCCTACCATCCATATTCAAGTAACATATGAAACCAATCCTATTGATAACAGTAAGCAAAAAAAATAAGTAAAAATATTTTGATCCAGAGTCTATACCTGCAAACATACAATGCTAGCATTGTAACTATTGACCTCCTTTCGTATAAGCCTCCTGCGACGCTTCCACTTCATGTATCTGGGTGGCACATTACTATACATATCTGAGTGATTGGATGAATTTTCAACACCCAGAATGTTATAAGAAACAACCACAAACTTCTCTGCACAAAACACAAAAACAAACACATCCAACATATTGATAATCACCAAGTTAAACTCCAACACTTCAATAACATTATTACATTAACACAGCCTACAATAATTCAAGTCAATCCTAAAGTAAATTTGCAAACTTCACAGTAAAGTTCCAAACTTTTACCTCCATAGGCAGAAGAAGTAGAAGAGTTGCAGACCCATTCCCGAGAGCTCTGTGTTTCTTTCTTGGGAGATGGACAAGACAAGAGTTGGAACCTATTTGAAGATGACGGGTCGGGTTGTCGGGTTAGCGGTTCGGTTTCGGACTCCAGAGTTCTGCGCCTCCTTTTGTGAGGCTCAGGTTGTTCTGCTTCAGTGTTTAGTGAATGTTTGCGCTTGGGACGCAGTACGTTGATGGTTTCTTCCATTCTGATGGAACGTTTTTATGAGCGGTGGCGCGTCAAACGAACGCGCCACTTGAGTTACAAGGTACCCGAGGATGAGGGTGGCGGGTTGCTCCGAGGATCGGTTATCTGTATCAACTGTGAAGAGAGGGTTTATAACGAAGTATAAAAACTAATGGGCTTACAAAACTTCTTCTTTTCTTAGCAATTACATAGCCCAACCCAGAGAGAAGTTAAAGCCCAATTTTTTTTCTTTTCTTTTTTTGAATACTATTTTGAATTTAACTTCAAATTTCAAAAATAGTTTTGTAAATCCATGGGCGATTAGGAGAACAACACTGATATAAACCTCTGATTTGATTAAATAGAGTCAATATTGAATTTAATCTTAGAGTTTTATTAGATCATTACATATTGGATGACATTTTCAATTAAAAAAAAAACCTATCGACATTTTAATTCAAGTTGTCAACCCATTAACGAAAACAAATAAATACTCTCTTATCTGGATAAAAAAAATATATATTTCTACTTACGAGATGAGCACATGTTCAGATTTTTATTGTATAAAATTCTTTTAAGTAATTTTGCCTTCAACCTTATATTGAGTTTATCAAGATCAAGACCACATAGACTAAAGTGAAAATGGTTTCAATGAAGGGACAAAAACTGAAATTTGGCAAGAAAGACAAAAACTGAAATGGTTTCAAACACAATACCTAATTCTTATAAATAAATAAAAACACATAACCTAATTTATTTCTCCCATGATTATTTTAAGTAGCTACCAATTTACCACCCATGGCATGGAAATGTGGAAGAATCTAACAGCTATGGGAAGACTTCAATGTTGCTCAATGGTCACACCAAGGGTCAAGACTGGTTGGTCCAATTAATTAATGTCCAATTCCTCTTACTCATCCCGGTCCTTCTATATCACCAACCCTGTAAAAATTGTCATAAATTATGATTGCAATTCCCAACAACCCCAGTCCAAATTCATTGGAAATGTGGACAAAGAGATGAGATCTTGTTTGCTCCTACTTCTCCTCAGCACAAAGCCACAAACTAGCAAACCAGTACTTTTTCAAGATGAGAAACCAACTTCTTCTGCAACTTCCTTTTGTACTGATATTGATCTTCATTGTCTCCTCCAAACTAACACATGCCAAGTCCACAATAGAACCATGCACCTCTTCAGACTCCTGCCCTTCTCTCCTCTCCTATGTTCTCCCTTGGGACTCAAAGCTCTCCGAGATCGCTTACCGCTTCCAGGTAAACGTTTTTGATATAATGGCAGCCAACTCCATCAACGTCACCACATCATCAGTGGGGAACCAAATTTTCGGTGCAAGGTCTCAACTTAAAGTGCCCATTTCGTGTCCATGTGTGGATGGTATCAGGAGGGTTTTGTTATCCTACATGGTTCAAGCAGCTGATAGCTTGGATCTGATATCAGAAGGTTATGGCAGGCTTGTGAGTGGTGAACAACTTAGGACTCTGAATGGGATTAGTCCCAAGAATCCATTGACGAGCGGTCAAAGCATTTTGGTGCAGTTGCCATGTACTTGCTTTAACAACAGTAACAATGGGGTTACTTCAGTGTTTATGTCATATGTGGTGCAGAGTGGGGAGAGCTTGAGCAACATTGGAGTGGAGTTTGGGACAACAGTGATGGAGTTGGTCAACGTTAATGGGCTTGACCAACCGAGGGTTGACCCTGGAGACATATTGGCTATTCCAATTTCAGGTTAGACTGGTTAGTACACTGGTAACAGTTCAATTTCCTGAGAGCTAAGAGCCTTTTTTTTTGGGGTCGTTGTCTCATTGAGAATGAGAAATTGTAGCAGAAAGGTAGTTTATGTTTGTAAGTCTTTTCTGTCAAGATTGTCTAGCAGAAAGGTTAGTTACTAGTGTACAAAATGTAGGGTTAGTTACATTTTAACCATCGGAGTATAACGTGTTTTTCACTTTGAATCCCGTTGTGCGTAGTGTAAAGAACTGATGTATGTATAAATATATTTGCAGCATGTTCATCAGCAAATCTTAACTGGTACAATGAGAGCTTAATAGTTCCAAATGGTTCATATGCCTTAACTGCTAGCAATTGCATTAAGTGCATTTGTAGGCCAAGCACTCTCAAGTAAGTACATCTGTACATGTAATAAGGTACTTCCGTTCTTTAATAGGCCAACAAAAGAAAAAAGTTTAACAAGTTGTTTGGTCATGATCAGCTTGCAGTGTTTCCCATCTGGGATTGTCAATGCATGCTCACATTTGCAATGCAAAGGATCTAATATTTTCATTGGAGATGTTTCCATCAACCGAACAGCTACTGGTTGTAATATCAGCACCTGTGTGTATCGAGGCCACAATGGTGGCAAAATTTTCAGGGGGTAAGTCCAGAGTAAATCCTTTCCATCACCGATTATGTAGTATATACTACCACATCACATGATTGTTTACTCTCGTCGAAAACCACATTCATGATAAGATTCACAAATTTATGGAGCAATCTAATCTACAATTAGAGAAATTCACCATGATGATCAGATGTTCTTTTCCTTGCAGCTTAGTAAATTCTTCTCATTCCCATTGCTCAGGTAAGTACCAACTCCAGTAGTCAAATTTGCTTTCATTCCTTCATTTTGGTTCACTTGTAACCTTTGTCTCTATCTGTGCAGATGACGACTATTACAGCACAGTTTCACCGGTGGCATCTCCTAATAATCCTACAGTCCCATACATATCATTACCTCCTTCACAATCACCATTTCCTAATCCAACTATTGGAACAGGTGCCAACGGCCCTTCCAGTATACAAAATCCTAATAGTGCTCCTAATAAGTATGGCAGATGGCTTACTCAAGCTCCATATTACAGTTTGTGGGTTGTCCTCTGCTTTTTCTTGTGATATAATGACAACTTCATAGTGTACTCAATCATCATGAAATGAAATCCCCAAAATCTTTATTCATGTTCTGCAAATTAGAAGGCTCAATAATGTAATGCATATGGTTCAAAGTTCAAACCAACAAAGTTACTTTCAGGCAAATGGTATCAATTTTAGGACAAAATTTGCTACTTTATTACATCAAGTTTTTTTTTTTTTTTTGGTTACAATTACATCAAGTTTTTTTGTTACCTGAAAGTGTAGTTATCAATTTCGAACAGAGTAACACCCTCTAACAGCTAAATTAGGAGGAAGGTCAGATATCCAAGTGTGAGTCAGTAAGATATACGATGATTAATCTCCTCCAAGTATTATTTACAGTTGTTGAGCTCCTTGTTTAAAACTGATATGGAAAACGTTTAATCACGATAAAGAAATTAAACAATGAACAACAGCATAGAAGATGCAGTCACCAAAAAGGAATGAAACTTCTAAGTAAGAAAACTTCCCTCAATCGACAACTGAGAAACACTACTCATAATATAGGTCCAAAGCAAAACAATAAACAAAGACCAAACCTTTGTGGCAAAATTAACTTCAGGCAAAATGCTCGTTCCGGCAAGCTGAACATCTGAAAATGCAAATAAACTATGATAACTATCAAACACTTATCAAGCAACCATATTTAATACCTTAACAAAAGTGACCCATTAGCAGCAGCTTTCCTATATAAGATACAACAGAATTTGATATACTTATAAAGTAACAAACAGAAACATAATTCCTTGGCATCAATCATGTAATCAAAACCACATGACAGACATTTGAAATTCATCGAAACAAAATAATCACTGCTGTAAATTTGAGGGACTCTTTACCAACACGTCGTCCTGAAATGGAGAAGTGGATTAATAAAGGTATTACTTTCGAATTTGACCACTCTTCTGGCATTCTCTTGCATCAATTTAAATCCCCTAGTACGACTTGTCTAACAGAACAGGCTCCAATGACAAGCATCCAATTGCCATGCATTCCACATCAGACTGAACAAAACTGTTTGAAGCAAACAATGCAAGGAGCTTCAAGCATTTATGACTTGTAAATGCACGACTGCCAGCTCTGGTTACCCTTTGACAATACTCTAAATCAAGTGTTTCCAATTTGCGGCAATTCTTTACAAGAGCGACCACGGTAGGGTCCAACACGTCCAGATCACTGAATCTCAATTTATTGAGGTTTGAATAGCAGAGATTGCCACAAAAAATTGAAAAGTGTTCGAAACATCATATAACAAATGTGTAGAATGAGAAATTAAATAAGGAATTAACTATACCATCAGAAAGACACAATCGTAAAACAAAATATCTCTTCCCTACAAATACCAATGACAAAACAAGAGAATATATCTCCAAAAACAAATCCCTTAATCGGCATTGGCAACCCTCCCCAACAACAGAATGAAACTTCTGCATTAGAAAAAATGGGAATTCCCTCAATCAACAACCGAGCAACACTACTCGATCATCATACAGGTCCAAAAGAGAAAGATGAGAAATTTCACAGACTATCGTAAATGAGCTAAACAATTAAAGACCAACCCTTTGACGCAGAGCAGCTGAAAATGAAAATAAATGATAATTATCAAACATTTATTAAGCAACCATATTCAATATCATAACAAACACTCACCCATTAACAAAGCTTTCAGATATATGATACACATAGAAGATGATCCATTTCATACAGAACCATAATTTAAACACAAAGATCATTCCTCGGCATCATCCATGCATGTAATCAAAAGCATAAGACAGACGTAGCCCATGTAGCTAATTCTCGCTGCTCTACATGTGAAGGACTCAATAGTCAATACCATGAGGTGGTGCTGAAACGGGGAAGGGGAAGATTATAGGAGCTTTTGAATTTAACCACTCTTCTAGTGTTCTCTTGCATCAATTCAAAACCCCTAGTTAACAAGTTGTCTATAACAACAGACTCCAATGACGGGCATCCAAGCGCTATGCATTCCACATCAGATTGATCTAAGCTGCTTAAACCAAACAATGCAAGGAGCTTCAAGCACTTATGACTTGAAAATGCACGAATGCCAGCTCCGGTTACCCTTTCACAATACTCTAAATCAAGTATTTCTATTTTGCTGCAATTCTTGGCAAGAGCGACCATGGTATGGTCTGACACGTCCACATCATTCAATCTCAATACCTTGAGGGTTTGAATTGCAGAAATTGCCACACCTCCAATATCAGTGATAAGAGGGCACCCCACAAGGACCAATTTCTTGATGGTTTTTGAGGTAGAACCATTTGCCAAAAACCCTAATCCTACATCAGTAATTTTATCACAAAATACCAATTCCAAGGCGCTAATGGAAGATGATCCAATTGCTCTAAGTGCTGGGTCAGATATTAGATCATTAAAACTCAGATACAAAGACTTCAAGTTATGTGCCGAGTGAAAAAGCGCATCAACTCCAGCATTAATTCCCTACCACCTTGCTCCCGCAAAACATAAGTCTGGATAATTTGGGACACCCATTTCCCAATGCATGTAGACCTTTTGGCCCCAAATGACCATCATTTTGTAGATCATGCTTCTCACAGCTTACCATGAAGGTCTCGACTCTCGAGTTCGTGACACGTTTTGGCTATGACCTCGAGGTGGGTATCGGTCTGCTGACACTTCCATGCTCTTTTATTTCTCTTTTTCCTTCTCGTGGTAAGCTCACGTGTTCTGAAATGGACTAAGTTTGGGAATCTAGTCATTAGACCCGGGGGTACGGATTGGCGAACCCAAAGTGATGTTCGGCTCAGACGTTCCACTCTTAACCACTGCTTGCAGACCAACGAGAACGATTCTCTATCTCGTTTGTTCTTGATTTTGTTAAGGATTAGGAAAAGTAAATGGTCGTTCAGCATGGAACTAATGCTCCCTGATTTCTTTTTGGCACGTATAACCATCTCTCTCTGCTTTTTTTGGAACCACGAAGAACTGGAGGAACTAGAAACAATTTCAAAAATAACCCTGATGATCTTCACAACCGGCAGATTGGCAATGGACTGCTTTTAGCTACTCATCATCGAGCAAGATCTGGCGAGAGGTTGGGGATCAAAAGAGGGGTGGTTAGGGTTTTGAATTTTTGATGTTTGAAACAAAAGTGGAATATCCGTTCGTTGCATGAACCTTTTATTTTCTGCTTTTGGGCTTTTAAGTGGTTTGGTCTTAACTGAAGTTAACTTTGACTTGGGCTTGAATAACCTTTTTTTTCACTCTTAACTTTGCAGGCTTGCTAAGGGGCAAAAGACCATCGTTCTATTCCTAGTTGTATACTACCATGTTCCTATTTTTGTCTTGTAAAAATTGTAAGAGAGAGACGTATAATTGTTGACTCCCGATTCTAATCCCTCTAGGGATCATATACATTTAATTTCCAATAAAATTGCAAATTTAAGTAGCAAAAATCAACCACCGTCGTAGTGGTTACTTCATGTTGTGCAAATTAGAAGCCTAAATACTGTTAAAACCAACATTCTTACTTCCAAGAAATAATATTTTCAACTTCAATTGCTACTTTAAAGTATGAAATTGCAACTACAATACCACCTTTGTTTATCTTAACCTCTCTTCCACCCATTTAAGTGGATCAATCACCTATATATATTATTCTTTTTTGAAATATGAGCTCTCTCCGGATATGTCCATAACAAGCAACAGCAGCAAGAACAGAGCAAAATCCAAGCTGTAATATCAATAACAAGCAGAGCATAGCATAGCAACAGCAGACCGCACAGTTGTTATAATAGCAGACAAATGACACATGAAAACTTGCACCATAAAAACTAGGACACCAAGAATAACAATGGTGTCCATAACAAGTACAAGCCAAGAAATAGCAGGAAGAAAGAAGTTGCAGCAGAAAGGCACAAGACAATAATGGAAGTAGGAAAAACCCAGTGGAGAAGAGAGTCTACAGAATGCATCTTGGCAAGTGCTCAAAGTTCATTTCAGATGCTCATTCTGGAATAAAATATCAAACAAAGAGACTGAGTTACTAAACAAAGACCTCCAGTGCTGACCGGAAAACCTCATATACAAAACAAACAAAAACACGAGCTAGATATGCTGTTGAAACAATCCATTTCATACAAAAACAACTACAAAGATCCTTCCTTAACACCAACCATGTAATCTAATGCATAAAACATATAAAACCCATTAGAGATTCATCAACAAAGAGCTAATTCTCTCTTGGAACTGCAGTCGAAGGACTCATTGCTTCATTACCAGTCACTAATATATTTTCATAGCAAACTATATAGTGGCAGGCTAAAACAGGACCCCAACTCAAAGCTAAGACACTGCTAAGCAGTAAGCACACTAGTGATAACTATACACAGAGAACTTGAGAACTCTTCTAGTGTTCTCATGCATCAACTCACCGCTCCAAGTCGGATCCTGCCTCCAACTCTCATCCACCACAACAGATTCAGCCTCCAACGACGAGCATCCAAGCGCCAGGCTTTCTACATCAGCAAGACCAAAATTCCTCAAACCGAGCATCACCAGGCGTCTCAAGCCTTGATGACTTGAAAATGCACGAATGCCAGTTCCGGTCACCCCATCACAACCACTTAAATCAAGTACTTGCAACTTTTTGCAAAATGCAAGAGCAGAAACGGTAAGGTCTGACAAGCCGTAAAGACCATTCAATTTCAATTCTTTAAGATTTCGAATGGCAGAGATTGCCATACCTCCAACGTCTGTTATTTCTCCCTGACACCACGACAAAGTCAGCTCCTCCAAGCTCCGCATTTTCTTCAAATCCTTCAACCCATCATCAGTGATCTTACCACACATCTTCAGCACCAATTTCCTGAGCGTTTTCGAGGTAGACCCAGTTGCCAAACAACCCAATCCGTGATCGGTAACATTGCAGCAGCTCTTCAACTTGAGAACCGTAATCGAAGACGAAGCGATTGCTCTGAGAGCCGGGTCCCCGATCAAGTCATGTCCCAATTCCAAAGACGACAAACTCCGGGCAGAATTCACAAGCTCCAGAACTCCGGCATTCCCAATCTTGTCCCCGATCAGCGACACTTTGGACAATTTGGGACACCCACATGCCAAAGCCGACAGGCCATTTCGACCCAAGAAACCTTCTTTGGGTGAAGTGAAGTCAGCGACCTTGACGTCCTCGATTTTTGGACATGTTCGGGCGATGAACTCGAGGTCGGAGTCGGTGGTGAGCTGGGTGGTTTGGAATTGGACTAAATTCGGGAACCTGTTCAGTATAGTTAGAGGAAACTCGGGTTTGCGAACGAAGAGTGATGATCGGCTTATACCTTCGAGTCTTAACCATTGCTTGCAAACCTCGGAGCACGAGTTTCTATCGTCTTGGTCGGTCACCTTGTTAAGGATTAAGGCAACTAAATCTTCGGACAGCAGAGTAATTGGCCCTGCTATTTGGGTGCGCGCGGCCATTTTGGGCGGCTGTGTGTGTGTCTCTGCTGAGAATGAAACCAAAGGTTGAGAATTGAACCTTAACTTAACCGACGGCGATCTAACTCAATGCCTCAATGATCTTCGCCGGCGGCGGTTACTGATCGTCGATCTTTGTTGAAGCACGATCAGGGCGAGGTTGTGGAATTGGACCTTTTTATATAGACTTTCTGGTTTTGGGCTGATGATTCATTCTAGCAGATTCATCATGGCCCAAAGAGAAAAAGAAATTAAAGAAAAGAAAAAATAGCCACAAATCTCGTCTTTCTCATGATTGAGTTGAATTGACATGAATAAAATCATAATAACATTGTCAATTTGTCAGGTTTGATTTCATAACGGATTGAGAATAAAAATTAAAAATTGCGAGTTTGTGAGGAAACCGAGAATAAAAAAATATATAGGGTCCTTGCCCAAAAGCACTAAAATGAGCCAAATTTTTCCCACTTACCCCAGCAACAGTTTTTCATTCTCACTAACCCAATTTTAAGAAAAATGACTATTTTGCCCATAACTTAATTAAAGAATTACAAGCCTCTGCCACTCTTTCATCTCTCTCTTTCTCTCTCCCCTGGATCTCCACCTCCGGTCTCTCTCTCTCTCTCTCTCTCTTTCTCTCTCCCTCCCTCTCCCTCCGGTATCCACCTCTGGCACAACGTCGATCGCAGACGACATGACGAACTGCGGCAATTCGCGACGAAGAGCAGACTGCTCTTCACACCCTAGCAATTGCTCAGGACACCCAAGCTCTATCTTCTCGCTGAATCTGTCGAACACCGTGTTGCAAATCGAACACCTCGCCCTCGCGGTCAAGATCGAGCTTCTGCACTGGCCAATTCTCATTCGGCCCGGATCTCATCTTTGCCTTCCGATGTTGCAACCATATTCGCTGCACGAGCTTTTCCGGCCCAGCTCCAATTCACTCACCTTCGCCGGAGTCGATCTGAGATCGAGATGCAGACCTCCGATTCGCTGAGTTTTGATTTCACGATTTGCGTGGTCGACTTGGCTGTGTGAGCCAGTGGCTCACCGGAGCTGTGTGGATTGACATGTGTGTATAACACTGAGTGAAGCAGTGATTGGGATTGTTGCATCGGGAAGAAGAAGAAGAAGAGTGGTGGAGTTGGATTTTGGAGTTTGCGACTGGGATTGCAATCAAGTTGCCGGAAGATCTCGATGATGAGCTCCTCGGGGAGACACATTGATTAGATCATGGCCTCCGCCTCATCTCCTCTCTCCTCTCTTCTCTTTTTTTTTTTTTTGTTTTTGTTTTTTTTTTTTTGAGAGGCCTATAAGGAGAGAAAAAAGAAATGTTCTATTGAGAGGTAAATCAGGTAATAAAGGGTTATTGGAGGGCAATAGACGTCTATTAGGGGGCAATAGACGTTTTAAATTGACGGCTATTGGGGGGCAATAGACGGCTATTGGAGGGCAATAGACGTTTTGAATTTATGTGATCTCCTTGTTTTTTTTCTGTAATCAAAGTTTTATTTGTCTAAATTTAGGGAAATTAGTTCTTATTTTGGCAACTGAAAGTCTTATTGGGAGGCAATAGACGTCTATTGGGGGGCAATACATGGCTGATAGTCGTCTATTAGGGGGCAATACATGGCTGATAGTCATCTATTGGGGGGCAATACATGGTTGATAGTCGTCTATTGGGGGGCAATAGACCATTGGGGCAATAGACGTCTATTGGGGGGCAATAGAGGTCTATTGCCCCTCTATTAGGGGGCAATAGATGTCTATTAGGGGTAAAAAAAACTTTCCGGTGAGATTTTCAGCAAATTCTGGTGGCCGGTAGCCGGTGACCGGAATCCGGCGGCCGGTGACCGGAATCCGGCGACCGGTCACCGGATTCCGGCGGCCAATGACCGGAATCCGGCGGCCGGTCACCAGATTCCGGCGGCCAATGACCGGACTCCGGCGGCCGGGCTCCGACAAAGTCTCCTATGGTTTCTCTCTCTTCCATTTTCTCTCTCTCTCTCTCTCTCTCTAAGTAACAAAGGGGTAAGGGTAAAATGGTATTAAAAAAATTTTAAAAACAAAAAAAAAATCTTAATTGGGTATTAGGGAAGACCTCCTTAGAGTGTTTTGGGTAAGAGAGAATTAAAAAAACTTAATGGGGTAAGTGGGAAAAAAATATCTAAAAATGGTGTAAATTGACAAAACCCCAAATATATATTATGAAAAAAAAAAAAAAAAAAACTCGACATCTTCTCCATCTCTCTCTCTCTCTCTCTCTCTCTCTGTTGGGAAGAAGTATTTCCCATGAAACCCATCCGATCAACAACTAAAACACCACAAACCGATTACCCATTTAACAGATAAACTCTTCCATAACCCATTACACAAACACTTCTAGAACCCATTACAACAATCAAGCTAATCCTCTATCTTCTGCTCTCTAATTCACTCTTCGTTTGATTTCTGCGACATCGCACCTCAATCAACCATTCTCTCAGCTTTCTATTGAAATCTCAATCACCATCTTTCTTGACTTTTCTTGTGTTGCTTTTCAATGGTAGCAGCTGAAAGAATCAAGCGACAATGGGGATCATTGAAAGGATCAAAGAAATTGAGGTCGAAATGGATTGGACTTAGAAAAACAAAGCCACAGGTTCTTCGTCCTTTCTCATAACTTATCCTCAAGGACTAAGTGTTTGTGGGTGTCTAGTGGAAAGGACTGGGTCTACTGAGCAGATTGGGTCGTTTGTGAGGTGTAGGCTTTAGCAAAGAACATGGAAGAAGAATTGACTGTTGTAGGGATTAGTGAATGGATGACCGTTTCAATCTCATGCCATCTAATTCCTTCCCTAAATTTCCTACAGAGCTCCTCAAATCACAGGTGACGATGACCAGTCCAGTGAGCTCAAACTACAAAACATGGAGTGTCTTGATGAGGTCAGATTCTTCTGCCACCAGAGA
The DNA here is from genome assembly GCF_958449725.1 of Rosa rugosa. Taxonomy (NCBI): domain Eukaryota; kingdom Viridiplantae; phylum Streptophyta; class Magnoliopsida; order Rosales; family Rosaceae; genus Rosa; species Rosa rugosa. The sequence continues at coordinate 53,290,837 of NC_084823.1, read as the reverse complement.
GCTCTCGAATTTAGAGCATTTCACGATCTTTAACTCTATCTCCCGCGTTATTTGAATGTTCGCTTCAATCTCTTCGTTGACCGTTGGTCTGGATTGGAATATATGCAGAGGCAGGTGATCACCGGTACTGCTGGACAGGGCCGGCCCTGGGTATAGGCCCAGCAGGCCTGTGCCTATGGCCCCAAACTTTCACGGGCCCTCGAAATTAAATCAAGTTATATTAGATTGTAAAAAAAAAAAAAAATTGGAGATATATTAGATTGACATATTGTCATTCTTTACTTCTTCTTTGACGCGGCTACTCGGTCAGACTCGCCGTCTTGTTCTACCCCATCTCCACTTCTCCAGAATTCCAAATTCTCACATCTCAAAGCTAACAGGTAATTCATCATCAAAGTCTCAATTTCATCATCGCCAACAATCATCATCATCTGCAAATATAATTTCGATTTTCTTGCTCTTCGTTTGTTCATTGTTTTTTATTGATTTTTCTGAATTTCTGGCAGATTTGGGAATTGGCAAGAATGATTTTTGAGTCTAACACAGCAATTTCGTTGGGTAAGTTTGTAATTATTCTTTGCAAATTCAAATACTTTTCAATGAATCAATGATTAAGATTTTGTGTCTGTTTTCTTTACTTTTTTTTCCTTATTTGATTCGTCTGAACTAATAGAGTTATACTTTATAACTGATTATGATATAAGTGCATCTTGGATTCCTTGTTAATTGTAAATGGAATTATGGTAACTGGTACTTGTGTTGCCGTAGTGGTATCAGTGATGCAAGCTAGAATTTTTTTATATATTTTTTTATGCACAGACGACAAAGCTAGCACTCTTATTTTACATATATCATGAATATATGATCAGCCTTCTTTGGTATATAGTCATCATATTTTAGTCATATATGCTAAATATTAAAGCTTTTTGGGGGACCAAAATAAGTTGCTTGTGTGCAGAAGAATATTTTTGTTGATTAGGCTAAATTTTTGTCTTTTGCAGGTTATAATATCATGGCTCCAATTAGAAAATATCATTCTGGTGCTCAAAAAATAAAAGAGAAGCAAAAGAGAGATGAATTAGTTTAGTTTCAGGCCGGATCTCTTAGTAAGTAATTCAACACAAATAATAAACAAGCATAGACTTCAGCTGATGCAAATATAAGTGAGAATGAGAATGAGAAGGATGTTGAAGAACATAATCAGTTAATGAATGAAAATGAGAGTGCAGAACTAAGTCAAGGTCTTAATGCCAATGAAAAGGATGATCTTAGCCAGCTTATAAATGATAGTGGTGGTACGGACGAACCAAATCTTTCAGTGAATGAGGAAGAAAAAAAAATTGTGAATATATTTGAAGATGGGGAGCCCCAATTTGTTTTTCGCCTAGAGTCCCCTAAAAACTCAGGGCCGGCCCTGCTGGATGCAACGAAGAAGAAGACGTGGGTCAAGTTGTTACAGCGGATAACATTGGCTTTGTCTATGATGAAATCCAAGTAGGAGTTGAGGATGAAGAACTTGTCTTTCTTCTTGATTCACAATGTGAAGCCTCGCTTACTTTCCGGCAATGGCCGCTAGGAGAAAGTCCGGTTTGGAAAGCTTGGAAGATGACCAGATTCGCAGCTGGGTAATCAAAGTTGATTAATCAAAGTCGCTATGGTTAAGTGTGTTGGGGAGTGAACATGTATTTGAATCCCAGGCTACAGGGGACAACTGGGCAATCGGGACAAAATCGAGCCGAGCAAGAAGAGAAATTCGGTATTGGTTGGCGATTCAAAGCCCGAGGCTGTGACGAAAGAGCTATTCAGGCGGATTCAGAGCATGCTTGATGCCCTTGGTTGAGACTTGAGACCTGAATGGCGAGTTCGAATGTGGGAGCTATGATTCTTGATTTGGGCGACTTGAAATGGCTCGTGGAGCAGCCTGTTAGCTTGGGAGCTGTTCTTCCTGGCTCTAGTGGCCAACAAGTCGTTTTGGAGATTGGGCCAGCGGCGGTGCCAAAAATGGGGAAGGTATTGGGAAGGTTTGGAGAGGGTGGTGTTAACAGTTCTGCTTGTCACACATGAAGTACCAAATTTACCCTTGAAAAGTTAATGACATTGACGATTTTACTGTTGCTAGGTACTGAAATTGAGTCGGGCACAAATACTCAGGTGCCATTTTGATTTTTTTTTAAGTATAGATATGAAAATTAATAGTCTGAAAAAGTTCAGACAGTGTTTGAACAATTTTCTCATGAAATAATGAAATCTGTTATAAGATATAGGTACTATTATAGACTTGTTTGATTGTTTTGTTGATGTTTGTTGTAGTGAAACCATCCATGCACAACTAGTCATTGTCTCTCGCAAAAATCTCATTTTTAGGTTGAAGGAAGACACATGATGTCTTGTTAGTTTCGTTGATCAAAAACGGCGTGGAGCTTCGGAGCTTCCCGGACATCTGACGAACAAAACCGGTGAAGCCCAGAGGGGTTGGAATCGTGGAGTTGGATGGCGTCATCCTCTGGTGGTCCGACGGTGGGGACAGAGCAGCGGCGGTGGAGGCCGACATCGACGGTGGAGTGATGGGCGTGGTGGCTTAGAGAGAGAGAGCCTGAGACGAGGTTAGAGAAAGAGAGAGAGAGAGAGAGAAATCGATGAGGGGGAGGAGAGAGAGATATGAGTGTAATTTGTTAATTAAAATGAGGGCAATACTGTCAAACACTGTTAGATTGGGTAAATGGGGTTAAAAAACTCTTGGTGGAGTAAGTGGGCAATTTTTAGGTTAAAATTGGGTAAGTGGTCACGGCCCCTAAAAATTGATGTAGCAAATTGGACCTTAATTAAAATACCTCTATTTTTTAATCCTGAATAGTCATTTAATAAAATGTTCAAGAAAAATAATAATAATTTCATAAGAATGGCAGAGCCCAAAACTGAGCAGGCCCAACCCAAAGCACCAGGTTTATAGAAGAGAATCCATGCCAAGTTGGCTCTCGACTGTTTCTAATTTCTAAACCCTCAAGACAATCTCGGAAAAGAAAAAAGAAAAAACCTCCAGACTCGGTGTTAGGGGCCGCACTTGTAATGCCGCAAGCAACCTTGTCCAGGGTCATTAGTTAAGCCTTTGGTTGGTTTGCTTGCGTGCTAGGGATGTTTTGGTAATTTACAAATTATGTAATTTATTTTATTTAGCAATTAGTCTCCTCGGCCTTTTTCATGTTTCCTCCTGCCAGGTTCATGTAAGGCCGATATGCTCTATAGGGAGGGGTTCCTAGTCGGCATAGTTTGGACTACGGAACCAGTATAGGTAAGCACATGTACTTTTGCCTCTCTTACCGTCTTACCATCAATAAAAGAGGAATTATTCAATCATCTGTGCCCCGTGAGATTGCTCTCTGATCTTTCCTTTCGATTATTCATTGTTCTTCGTGGTTGCCCCCAACATTCATATAATTGTGTTCTTGCTTGTCACTAGCACTATTTTAATATCGTGTGGCTTTCATTGTTCCTTGCAAGGTACTCACTTGGCTGACTTGCTTGCTAGCAAGTGCCGCACGGTCCGCTTTGCGCATTGCAAAGTTCGGCCCGTGACATTTGGTATCAGAGCCAACTCGGCTCAAGAAGCTCACTACGATGACGGGGAAGATGACAAACCAACAAAGATTCGATTGGTATGACCAACAACTCGGAGAACTTGCGGGATTGCCTGATAGGTTGATTGATATCACTAATGTGTTGGACCGCGTCGACCTAGATGAGTTGGCGGCGCGGTTGATAGAGGTGGAGAGCCTGAAAGACCGAGTTGTGGCCCTTGAAAATTGTAAAGCTTGGGGTAGCGGAAGGGAGAGAAATGAGGAAGAAGCTCCTGTTCCGAACGAGCAAATGGGGGCGATGAGTGATGCCCTTGACATACTCTAGGTGACCGTGGACAATATGGCAGAAGATGTCCGAGCCACCATTGATGCTTTCAGAAACGAGCTGGTGGAGGTGAATACCAAGCTCAACCTGACCATCCGTGCGATGGGAAACCAACCTATGACAGACTACAGGAAGGTAAAGATACCAGAACCTCAAGCTTTTGGAGGGGCGCGAGATGCCAAGGAGCTTGAGAATTACTTATTTGATATGGAGCAATACTTCCGAGCAGTGAAGCCAGACTCGGAAGAGGTGAAGGTGAACATGGCTATAATGTATTTGTCAGGAGATGCTAAACTATGGTGGAGGACCAAGTATAATGACATACAAAGAGGGGTATGCACCATTGACACCTGGGAGGATCTTAAGAAGGAGCTCAAAGCTCAATTCTTCCCCGAGAGTGTAGAGTACATTGCAAGAAGGCAACTAAGGGAGCTCAAGCACACCAACAACATCCGAGACTTTGTAAACAAGTTCTCGGTGCTCATGCTTGACATCCCGGACATGTCAGAGAAGGATCAGCTGTTTTATTTCTTGGAAGGCTTAAAGCCATGGGCGAGGACAGAACTTCAGCGGCAAAGGGTCCAAGATTTGGCCTCCGCACAGGCTGCTGCAGAAAGGTTGACGGACTACACATTCGAAGAGAACTCTACTAAGAAGACTCAGCCGTTTTCGAATGTGAATGTCAACAGAAATGTAAGGCCTGGACCGAGTAGAAGTGGGGGAGCGGAGTCCAAGTTTTCCAACTCTGGAGGAGGGGACAGGAGAGCAGTGAATGCGAGGGACACGGCAACGTCCAAGCCTGTTGCCTCGACATGGGTCTTCACTCCTCGACCCTTTAATACTTCAGGCTATGCTCCAAAGCCACTAGCATGCTTCCTATGCAGAGGAACGCATAGAGTGAATGAGTGCCCTCATAAGACTGCCCTCTCTGCCCTACAGGCTCATATTCACTCGAAAGAAATGGAGGATCAGCAAGAGCCAGAGGAGGAACCTAGGCACATGGGAGCTCTGAGATTCTTGGGTGCGGTAGAGAAGCGATCACAATCACCTAAGAAGTCCCAGGCTAAAGGCTTGATGTTCATAGATGGTAGTATTAATGGAAAGGTAGCCAAGAGCGTGATGGTTGACACAGGGGCCACTCACAACTTTGTGTCAGAACCTGAAGCACGGAGGTTGGGGCTGAAGTTGGAGAAGGACGTTGGCCGCATGAAAGCTATGAACTCTGAGGCCTCACCTATAATTGGACTATCTCGAGGGGTATCACTCAAGTTGGGTCACTGGCAAGGGAAGACCGACCTCGTAGTTGTCCAGATGGACGACTTTGATGTCATATTAGGGATGGAGTTCTTGTTGGCGAACAAAGCTATTCCCATTCCTAGTGCCCAACACTTACTTATTATGGGAGAAAGGCCGTGTGTAGTTCTGGCAAGCATCGAGCAACCAAGTGAACCCCGTCTCTTGTCCGCCCTCCAGTTCAAGAAAGGCGTGAAGCGTCATGAGCCTACCTATGTAGCAGTTCCCCTGATAAGGGATGAGACTAAAGGAGAAGTGATTCCGAAGGAGATTGAAGGGGTATTGGAGAGCTATGTAGATGTGATGCCTCCTGAACTTCCCAAAGAATTACCTCCAAGGAGGAGTGTAGACCATGAGATCGAACTGCTTCCGGGGGCCAAACCACCTGCAAAGGCACCTTACAGAATGGCGCCCCCAGAACTGGCGGAACTTCGAAAGCAGCTCGAAGACCTGCTCAAGGCAGGATTCATTAGGCCATCTAAAGCCCCATTTGGTGCACCGGTGCTGTTTCAAAGGAAGCACGATGGGAGTTGGAGACTGTGTGTGGACTATCGGGCTCTCAACAAAGTCACGGTGCGCAACAAGTACCCGATCCCTCTGATTGCAGATCTGTTTGACCAACTCAGTGGTGCCAAGTATTTCACAAAGCTAGACCTCCGCTCGGGGTACTATCAAGTTCGCATTGCAGAAAGAGATGAACCCAAGACAACGTGCGTCACCCGTTATGGCGCCTTTGAGTTCCTGGTGATGCCGTTCGGGTTGACCAATGCGCCAGCCACATTCTGCACTTTGATGAACCAAGTCTTCCACGAGTACTTAGATAAGTTAGTGGTAGTTTATCTGGATGACATAGTGGTGTACAGCTCTACCCTAGAAGAACACGTAGAGCACCTAAAGTTGGTGTTCCAACGGTTGCGGGACAATCAGTTGTATGTCAAGCGCGAAAAGTGCTCCTTCGCGCAAGTGACCATCAAGTTTCTAGGTCACATTATTGAAATGGGTCAAATCAGGATGGATATGGAGAAAGTAGAAGCCATAAAGGAGTGGAGAAACCCCAAGAATGTGAAAGAGCTACGTTCTTTTCTTGGGCTGGCTAATTACTACCGACGTTTCATTGAGAACTACTCAAAGAAGACGACCCCCTTAACTGAACTCTTGAAGAAGGGAGTGACATGGGACTGGAGTAGTAATTGTGAGAAGGCCTTTCAAGATTTGAAGAAGGCCGTGATGGAAGATCCGGTCCTTGCCTTACCTGACCTGAACCAGCCATTTGAAGTTCAGACAGATGCTTCTGACTTCGCCTTAGGGGGAGTCCTGTTGCAACAGGGGCATCCTGTTGCGTACGAAAGTCATAAACTCTCGGAAGCTTAAAGGAGGTACGCGGCTCAGGAGAAGAAGTTTCTAGCCGTAATTCACTGTTTGAGAACGTGGCGACACTATTTGCTAGGGTCAAAGTTCATTGTGAAGACAGACAATTCAGCCGTCAGCCACTTTCTGACCCAGCCGAAGTTAACTCCAAAGCAAGCTCGATGGCAAGAGTTTCTCGCTGAGTTCGACTTCCATTTCGAACACAAGGCTGGGCACACAAACCAAGTTTCTGATGCTCTAAGTCGTAAGGCTGACCTTGCCGCCCTCAAGGTGTTGGCCGCTTTGTCGAGCAGCATCATTGCCACAGACATCAAGCAACGTATCAAGGAGAGTCTGGAGAAGGATTCTGTGGCGCAATCCCTCATGAAAATGGTGAAGGAAGGGAAGAGCCGTCGGTTTTGGATGGAGGATGGCATATTGATGGCCAAAGGAGGACGAGTGTTTGTTCCGCGAGCTGACGGACTGCGAAGAATGCTCATGAGGGAGTGTCACGACACCCTGTGGGCAGGTCACCCTGGATGGCAGAGAACCCATGCGCTCCTCAAGCAGGGTTACTACTGGCCCCAGATGCGAGACGATGTCACGGAATACACCAAGACTTGCCTAACATGCCAGCAAGACAAGATTGAGCGCCAGAAGACTCCAGGGCTGTTGGAACCACTGTCTATTCCGACTCGCCCGTGGGAGAGTGTCTTCCTTGAATTTATTACTAACCTCCCGAAGGTGGGAGGCTTATCAGGCATTCTGGTCGTGGTTGACAGGTTTTCAAAGTATGCCACCTTTGTGCCAACCCCAAAGTATTGTTCGGCAGAAGACACAACAAGCCTCTTCTTCAAGCATGTTGTAAAGTATCGAGGTGTGCCTCAGAACATAGTCAGCGATCGAGACACTAGGTTCACGGGAACATTCTGGACCGAGCTATTCAAGTTGCTCGGGTCTGAGCTCAACATATCTTCAAGTTATCACCCACAGACTGATGGGCAAACAGAAAGGTTCAACGGGATGTTGGAGGAGTACTTGCGCCATTTCGTTCATGCCAACCAACAGAATTGGGCGCAATTGCTCGATGTTGCACAATTTTGTTTCAACTCGAAGAAGAGCTCATCCACCAACAAGAGTGCTTTTGAAATTGTCACTGGCCAACAGCCTCTCTTGCCTCATACTGTGCAAGAAGTATACAAAGGGGCGAATCCGCGTGCTTTCAACTTCACAAAAGAGTGGAAGACTAATGCCGAGATCGCTCAAGCCTACCTAGAGAAAGCGGCGGGGAGAATGAAGAAGTGGGCAGATCAAGGCCGCAAGCCCAGGGAGTTTCAAGCAGGGGACATGGTCCTTGTCAAGCTGCTCCCGGAACAACTCAGGTTCCTGCGCTCCAGAGACAAGCGACTATTCAGGAAGTATGAAGGACCGCTCCCCATCATTTCTAAAGTGGGGAAGTGCTCCTACAAAGTCGATATTCCCGCCTGGATGAGAGTTCACCCCGTCTTCCACGTCAGCAACCTCAAGCCGCACCAGCCCGACTGTGAAGATCAAGCACGCAACCAGCCTGTTCGGGAGCATGTCGACATCAGACCACCAAAGCCGAAAGAAGTGGAGGAGATCATAGCAGAGAGAGTGATCCGAGTGTCAAGGCGCCCATGCCAGCAGTTCCTGGTCAAGTGGAAGGGTCTTGGAGATGAAGAAACCAGTTGGGAGACTGCTGAAGTCCTGAAGAAGAAGTTCCTGCAGAAGATTGACGACTTCGAGATCAAGGCAGTCGTCGAGAGCGCCGACAGCTTAAGTGGGGGAGGATGTTAGGGGCCGCACTTGTAATGCCGCAAGCAACCTTGTCCAGGGTCATTAGTTAAGCCTTTGGTTGGTTTGCTTGCGTGCTAGGGATGTTTTGGTAATTTACAAATTATGTAATTTATTTTATTTAGCAATTAGTCTCCTCGGCCTTTTTCATGTTTCCTCCTGCCAGGTTCATGTAAGGCCGATATGCTCTATTGGGAGGGGTTCCTAGTCGGCATAGTTTGGACTACGGAACCAGTATAGGTAAGCACATGTACTTTTGCCTCCCTTACCGTCTTACCATCAATAAAAGAGGAATTATTCAATCATCTGTGCCCCGTGAGATTGCTCTCTAATGTTTCCTTTCGATTATTCATTGTTCTTCGTGGTTGCCCCCAACATTCATATAATTGTGTTCTTGCTTGTCACTAGCACTATTTTAATATCGTGTGGCTTTCATTGTTCCTTACAAGGTACTCACTTGGCTGACTTGCTTGCTAGCAAGTGCCGCACGGTCCGCTTTGCGCATTGCAAAGTTCGGCCAGTGACACTCGGCATCATTTCCTTTCCTTTTTCTCCTCTCTTCGTCCGCTTGATTGAATCAACTCCGATTCTTCTTGATTTTGTTTCCTATTTCACGGAGAGAGAGAGAGAGAGTTGCGTTTTTGCTAAAACCTAAAGTTGGCGCCTTTATTACTTTGAACCCCAAAACCCACTATGTTTTGACATATATGTATGCAAAGTGTGAGACTTTTGATGATTTTGGGAAAGTTTTCGGTAGGATTAGGAACATTCACCGTCTAAATGAGGCTGGTGTCCTTGATAAGGACAAAGCCGCTGCTCACTTTCAGGTCTAAACTCTTTCCAGGGCTTTTTAATTTATGATTTTTTTATTTTTATTACATTATGAGCATGACAATGGAGTTATGCTCTGCCAGGTTGGTTCGATTGAAGGGAGAGTTGGAGTGCAGCATCTGGAGGAGGGACAAGAAAGTAAAAACTTTATTACATTCAAATGCCACAGAGAAAACAATGCTTTTTACTCAGTCAACTCTATAAACTTTCACCCTGTAAGATTTCTATTTCCATTTTTTTTATTTGTCATAATTTTCTGGCAGTTTTCTGCTTAGTAACATTTTGTTCTTGGTTTTTCTTATAACAAAAGAGAGAGAAGGGCTAGGGATAAAAGTTAGGGATGATAAGTGGAGAAAGGAGTGGTTTATACAATGAGAACCAGACCCATTTTTTTTTGTTGTTGAACTTTTTAGTCTTCCCTTGTCCTATTTATCTCCCTCTCTTTTTGACGTAGAGAACAAGAATACAAAGTGTTACCAAACAGGCCTTGGATTTTCATTTTTAGAAAGATTAACTGGATTGCTTTGCTTGTTGTCCTGTCATAATTTGCAAAAGTTAGAGCAGTTTTATATTTCTTTACCTAGATCTTATGTTGTCTTCTGTTGGGATCATGCCCAAGAAAATGCAAACGACTACCTGTTTCTTTCATGGACTTGTACCATTTTCAATGCTACTTGTTTCCCCTGACACATATTATTTGGTTGTGGGAAAAACTCTTGACATTCTACTAAGATTATTTAAAACATGATTTTGCCTTTCTTATAAAACATGTATGTCTGGTGGATAAGCTATATATGACACTACCTCTTGGTTGATTTCTTGTCAAGTGTGCACATTATATTATAGCATCCTCCTCAACAAAAAACAAAAGTTTAGTTACTAGTTAGTCTTTTTTGCTGTCTTTTTGAGAACCCAGTTCGTAGGTTTGAGTTTCGTGAATCCAGTTCTTTAAGGGATCCTTTATTACTCTTCCAAATACTGGACGTGTTACTAAATATGGCCTAATAGTAATAGATTCTGATGGACAACAATTGTGGAAATTCGATAGTAATGTCTGATTACAGGTTCTTTCTATATACATATCTTCCTCTTGATGTCATATCTTCTATTATATGAAGTCGATCTACCGGAACTTTGAAGTACATTTGATTCGTTGTACTTTGTTCTACTTGATTCTTGTCATTGTTCTGCTTTGTTATTTGATATTATCTCATTAGTGCCAACGTACAAATGATTGTTCATTCTGATTCTGAAAGGTTACACTCTATAAATAGTTTCATTCTGCTCATTCTTATTATTTGGCCTTTAGGATCTTATTGTGTCGCTTGTTTCAGGTGCATCACACATTTCTACAGCTGGTTCTGATGGTTCTATCAGTTTTTGGGATAAGCACAGCAAAAAGAGACTCAAGGTTTTTCTCACATCTATATATTGTTTTGCCCGTCTTTTTCTAATAGCCAGGACTTAAATATTCCTGCCTCTCTCACTTCCCTCTTTCTGTTTCTTTAATTTTGTACAACAAGTCATCATTTTATCACTTGGCATCATCGTTTGTTCTTCTGTAGTGATATGCATATAGTTGTCTAATACAGGTTTTCTGGTTTTTAGGCCATGCAAAGGTGCAATCAACCCATTCCTTGCAGTACTTTCAACAATGATGGTTCCGTATTTGTATACTCGGTGATTTTCTCTCTTTGTGATTTCAAACCAGTGTCAAGATCAGTAATAGAATGAGATCTCTCTATCTCTCTCTCTCAGTCAGTTCGATTAGTAAGAGTATGCTCATATTATTCATATTATTCTCATTATAATGCTTGTCAGAGGCTTGTGTCAAATTATATTTTTTCCTGCCATTCTAGTATCCCACTTTGATTTCAGCACTAGTATTGGTATAGCTGATATTGGTATTTAATTAGTTCATTATTTGTCATAAAAGGGAAAGAAGGATAGGGGAAGTGACATTTCCATCGTCTTGTTATGGCTGTCTTTCCTGTAGCTACATTTGTCATATTCTTTTAATTCTTTCCGATTGAATTTCTTTTAACTGCCATCCTTATGTTCTGATTATTTTTTCAATGATAATGTGCACCATGCTTCTCAATTTTATATCTCTTGTGTTTCACTTCATTCGTAATTAATTTTTATTTCTCTCTTCCTTAGGCACCCTAAGCCTTCATTTGGACCTCACAAGTCCAGGGAATACCTGCCATTGATCATTATCTTGCGAAACTGGTTGAAATACGCTCTCACTTACCGTGAAGTCATTTCCATTTTGATGCAACGACATGTTCTGGTTGATGGGAAGGTTAGGACTGACAAAACCTATCCTTCAGGTTTCATGGGTATGCTCCAATCTTCTAACTGAAGCCCCCCCCCCCCCCCCCCCCCCTCTCTTTTTTTTTTCTTTGCTAGGCCTTATTATGTTTAACTATCAATATTATTTGTTATAACTCTATGTGAGACTTTTTCCTCAATGTCCTCTCTCTAAGGGGGGTGTATTGTATATGGAATTAGTGGAACTTTTAAAGAAATCTATGGAATTTAAAAGTCTGGGTAAATTCAATATAGACTTTTAACAGTCCATGAAAGTCTGGAGGTATTCAATTAGGATTTTTAAAGACTTCATGAATTCCACCAAAATCTAGGGGTATTCAATTAGGACTTTTAAAAATGAATATAAGTATAGAGGTATTCAAAATATCATTCATACTTATGGAATTTGAAAATCATGGATAATCATGGACTTTGTAGTGTTAACTATACATACCAAACTCCAATAATTTTCCAGCCTCCAGACCAAAGATTTCAAAAAGTCTATCAAAGTTTCCTCTTCAAAAAAAAAAAAAGGTCTATCAAAGTTCTTCTCTCTACGCACGAAGAAGTTTGTCCTTCATCATCTCTCTTTCTTACTTTTTTGTCTTTTCTCTAATCTTTTATGATATCAACCTTTTTTGATACCCAACATGTTCATTGTAGTTGTTGAATGTGATTTTTTTTTTTCAATTGTGATACTTCGAACCTTAATAGCAATAAAAATGATTTATGAAACCCTAAGACCTTGAACCATACTAAATTTTATCTTATTAATTAATTATTCTCATTAATTTGAATTTATATTATGGTTCAAAAAAAAGGTTGAACAATTGAATTTCAATTGATTGATTATAAATCAAGACATTGACCAATATTGCTACAATATATGTTAATCGGCGAAAACAAAATTGATGAGAATAATTAACCATAAACATCAAGTGATCTATATTGTATATTTATGTTGTTGGGAGATTAGGAATGAGAACAAACTCGCTAGACAAACTAACAATTATTTATTTGAGTCAATTTCTATTAGAAGATACTAGAGCATTCTCTAGAGACAACAAGTTATTATTTTGTTTTGTGTTTGAGCTGCATTTGTTTTATTTTTTTTTGTTTTTTGTTTTTTGTTTTTGTTTTTTTGTTTTTTGTTTTATATTTTGTACATTCTAGGAAATCTGTAGAAGTCATTCATAATAAAGTATATAGATTTTCATGAATCAATAAAAGTCTGTTGCTAAAATCAATGGTTTTAAGAACTCCATAACAGTCTATCAACTTTTTAAAGAGTCTGTAGACTTTTCAAAAAGTCTGTCATTTAAAAAAAATCTGCACAAATCCAAATACAATACACCCCCCTAAATACCTATATTTGCCCAGCTGATATTTGTTGTGGAAGGAACTAAACATTAGGAGTTTAGTAAACTTGATTGATACTGCCATCACGTTTCTAATGTATATTGGCATGTTCCTGTTTCTTTATAACAGCATTCAACTGCTTTTAGTGTCAATATGTTCAGTAGATGTGTTAATTTTGTAAAATGAATGTAGCAAGTTAGTTTCATGACCATGGGATTTTGGATCTGTTGGTCAGTTTCTTTGATATTATTGGGTAGACATGTGATGGTCTTCTTCTAATTCTTATTTTCTTTCCAGATGTTATATCAATCCCGAAAACAAATGAGAATTTCCTTCTCCTTTATGACACAAAGGGTGGGAGGTATTACAGATGCCTTGTTTTAGAATTATGGTGATTGGTGGGATGATAGGGCAGCTGAAAGAGGGCAAGGTCCCAAAGAAGAAGACAGCCAAAGGAGTTTTCATAGAGGGCTTGTGTTCACCATTGCATTAACACGCATTGCTGTTCTATCGGGGGGGATTTCCCCTCTTCGTTTCCATTCAGTGAAGTAAATGAGCAGCAGAGGAATTAGTATGAATTTCTGAATCGGCTATTCTGATGGGCTCCAAATGAAAGGACATTGCTGAGTTTCTGTCTGGCCTTTGGAGAAGAGAAGATGCAATTCTTGTTCAATTTATGTGGATTTTTCTACCTGAGTGCTAGTCTATTGTTGGGACTTTTTGGTCTATACGTGTGTGTGTGTGTGTAAAGGGTTAGAGGCGCCTACGTCGTTATCCATTACTTTTTGAACAATTAAGGGTTTGATGACCAATGGGGCTTTGCCACGTCATAAATGTGATCCATTTGATTGGTCAAGTGGTTGAAGGGCGTTTTAATTTTTAATTAGCAAGTTAATCAAGAACTTTGTTGTAATTTTACTTGACCTAATTAAGACCTAAACTCCCTATATATACCACTCATTCTGTTTGTTTTGCCTTAAATCCAATATGTCAGAGGGGAAAGGATAACAACAGTATGCTTTGGTTTTCCAGATTTCATTTTCCCCATAGGTTTATCTTCCCCTTCCCCAATCAATTTGATAGAAGAAGAATCCCAACTTCACGCAACATATGAGGAGTTATTGGTATGAGGGAAAGATGACTTTGTGTGGAAAACATCTCATCTTTCTGATGCGAGAGATGTTGGTTCAGATCTACACCAATTTTCAAAGATTGGTTCCGATCCGGACCGGTTGTCTCAATCTCAGAAGAGATGTTATTTTTTCCTCATGTTTGTTATCATGAATTTCATATAGATCAATCGGAATCCGATTGCAGGTATTATGATCTTTCAATTACAAAATTTTAGATGTATTTTTTTTTTTAAAGTGATTTAGAACGAATTGAAGCCGAATTAGGCTTTCGTAAGACGGATAATTAGGGTTTTATTCCAATTTAGGGTTTCTTTCTCTCGGCTTTAAAGATTGGCATACCAAGCCCAAAGATTGCTTAAGAAACCCTATTTTCTTTTTATTTATCTAGGCTCGAGACCGTTGATCTGGACCGTCGATTAAGACGCTATATAAGAAACCCTCTTTTCTTATTCCTCCTATAGTACCTGAGATATTGCTACTTGGACAGTTTGATACCCGATGTATTAAAGGGGACAGTTTGGTACCTGAAGTTAGACTTTGTTTGACACTTTGGTACTTCTGTTAATTTTTCTGTTAAATGTAAGGATAAAATTGACATTTAGAATATATGTATAAAAACATAATAAAAAAACTTGAGTTTGTGGGTTGATTGCCGTTCTTCATAATTTTATAGGTATGAATTAATGTTTATGAGTTATGTTGAAGGTGAAATATTCGAATTTTATGTTAAAGAAATATAATAATCAGATATTTTTTTGGTACTATTCTCTATGAATCCACTGATTTTTCCTCCTCTTCATAAACACAATGCGATGATATTATTTGGTATTATTTTAGGTCTTCATCATTTTTTGGGTCATTTAGGAGAAAATGAAAATAAATTAATGCTTTTGGGTTATGTTAAAGTTGACATAATTGAATTTTATGTTTAAAAAAATTTAGTTGTACGAGACTAGTTTCAATGGAGTACTCTCATGGGTGTTCACTATATGATTACTATATTTCTTAAACATAAAATTCGAATATTTCACCTTCAACATAACTCATAAGCATTAATTCATACCTATAAAATTATGAAGAAAATCAACCCACAAACTCATGTTTTTTTATTATTTTTTTATACATATATTCTAAATGTCAATTTTATCCTTACATTTAACAGAAAAATTAACAGAAGTACCAAAGTGTCAAACGGAGTCTAACTTCAAGTACCAAACTGTCCCCTTTAATACATCAGGTATCAAACTGTCGAAGTAGCAATACCTCAGGTACCATAGGAGGAATTTACCCTTTGTTTATTTAGGTAGACAGTTGATCTGGGTCGTCGATCTGGACCGTCTGGACGATCGATTAAGACGCTATATAAGAAACCCTAATTTCTTTTTATTTATCTAGGCTCGAGACCGTTGATCTGGACCGTCTGGACGGTCGTTAAGACGCTGTATAAGAAACCCTATTTTCTTTTTGTTTATTTAGGTAGACAGTCGATCTGGACGCTCAATGCGTCTGGACGCTATATAAATGGGAGAAACCCTATGGCCGCATCTCTCTATTTTTAGATCTGACTGAAATCATGGCTGGAGGAGAAAAGGTAATCCCTTCTTGTTTTCTCTTGATTTCTTGCATAGATTATGTGTTAGTATCAACAATGTTGAGTTCTACAAACCTGTAATGATTTGCGAAAATGATCCTACATCTCTTTGAACATTCAATGGACTGAGTTTGCACTTTTTTTCATTATATCTTTCTCTGCTATGTGTTGTTTATCTGTTGTCTTTTGGTAGTATTGTAGCAACAATGATGGGTTCTACAGACCAGTAATGATTTGGGAAAATGATCCTATATCTTTTTGAACATCTAAGGGACTGCGTTTGCACTAGTTTTCAGCACTAGTTTTCAATATATCTTTTCTGCTGTCTTACGTAGTATTGTAGCAACACTGATGAGTTTTAAGGACCTGTACTGATTTGCGAATATCTAGTGGGTGAATGTTCATTTTTTTACTTATTTCTTTGCAGGTTGGATCAACTCATGAGGGTTGGGTGCCTCCACAGGTATTTTTACTTCACTAGTTACCTAACATTTCCATTTGAGCATATTTGTGTCTCTTGTTCTACGGACCTGTACTGATTTGCGAATATGTAGTGGGTGAATGTTCATTTTTTTACTTATTTCTTTGCAGGTTGGATCAACTCAGGAGGATTGGGTGCCTCCACAGGTATTTTTACTTCACTAATTAGCGAGCATTTCCATTTGAGCATATTTGTGACTCTTGTTCTGTTAACAACCTTTCCTTCTGTGTGATGCTTTTAATTTTTGTAGCCGAGTCCTAATAGCTTATTTGCCTATTGTTGGAAGTATAGGATCAGCTGTCAACATTGGCTGCTGTCAATGTTGGCTGGCTGCTGCATTTACATATGCATTTACACATGTTGTATTTAGTTGATGTCAACATTGGTTGGCTGCAGCAATTAGTTCATGCATTCACACATGCATTAATTGTTTGTAAGATGCCTATATAAAGCTAGGATGTTGTATCATCTTCATATCTAAAAATAAGATCAAGAGGAAGACATTCTTCCTCTCATATTTCATCCTCTCATATTTCAATATGGTATTAGAGCAGAAATCCTCATAGGACCTGCATCTATATTGTTCCTACAAGACTCTTGTAGTCCTCTATCATCCTCATTAAGATGACAAAAGGAGAAGGTTCCCTCGTTGCAAAGATAGAAAGCCCAGAAGGGAATCCAAATCAGCGTCTGTGCTCAGTGCTTCTAAATGAGTTCAACTACCTTCCTTGGTCAAGAGCCATCACTCTAGCCCTTGGTGGAAGATCAAAGCTCAGCTTCATCAACAACAAAAGCAAGATCCCAGATGCCTCATCATCTGAATATGAAAGTTGGTTATCCAACGATCAACTTGTCATGTCATGGCTCCTTAATTCAATGGAGCCAAAACTTGCAGAAATCTTCAGTTATTCAGAGTCATCTCGACATCTTTGGGATGCTGTCAAAGACATGTATGGCAACCTAAACAATGCAGCAAGAGTGTTCCAACTCAAAAAGGATCTTGCAGGTATTCAACAAGGTAATCTCTCATTTGTTCAACATCTTGGCAACCTAAAGGCCCAGTGGAATGAACTTGATATGTATAGGCCTCACACCACTGATGCCACCATATTGTTGAAACGAGCTGAAGAAGATAAAATATTCCAATTGCTTGCAAGTCTGGGGTCTGAATATGAGGATCTCAAAAGCCATCTTTTGATGACCCCGGAGCTTCCTTCGTTCGCAACAGTATGCAACTCCATTCAACGTGAAGAAGTGCGCAAAAGGGTGATGAATGTGAACACCAATATTAGAGGGTCAGAAGCTAGAGCATTTGCTGCAAACAAAAGTGTCACAAGCGACAGAACATACAAGGGCAAGAGGCCAGATCTAAAGTGCACACATTGTGAAGGCATTGGACGAGCTGGTATAGGCCACATAAGAGAGAGATGTTGGATATTGCATCCAGAACTGAAACCTAAGTTCAATGAGGAGCAGAAGAATCAAAGAGGCACCACTCAAAGAAGCTCTTACATCTCTAATCTAAAGGGAAACCTCAGCAACACTTCTGAAGGTATGATGAACTTCACATCCAATCCAATAAGTCTTATAAATGAGTTTGCTACATATCTTGAAAAGAAGCAAGGCAGTTTAGAGAGAAATGAAAATGGAAGCACAACTGCTATGCTTGGAAAGTTTGCTGGTTTTTTGGCGAAATCAAACATGGCTTCTTCAGAGGATATACCAGGTATTATTTGTGCCATTTCTACTGCTTTAGATGTCAGTAAGAATCATGATTTTTGGATAGTGGATTCAGGTGCCTCAGATCACATGACAAACAATTCTTCCATATTACATGAGTTTGAAATCTTGTCAAAACCTTCACATGTCTCAATTGCAAATGGCAACAATGTTCCCATCTTAGGAAAAGGAAAATTAAAGCTTTTTTCTGATAGCATCGAGTCATTTGTATTATTTGTACCCTCATTCCCATTCCAACTCTTGTCTGTAGGAAGGTTAACAAACTTATTGGATTGCCTAGCTATTTTCTCTCCTCATAATGTTGTTTTTCAGGATCGAGTGTCCAAGAAGAAGATTGGTGAAGGGTTCTTTCTAAATGGCTTGTACTACATATCAAATTCATCAAGCTTTTCAAAGTGTTTTCTAACAGAGTCCAAATCTGCAATACAGCAACAATTGTGGCATAAACGCCTAGCCCATCCTTCCTTTAATGTTTTGTCAATGTTATTCCCTAATTTTTGTAAAGTCTCCCATAAGTGTGAGACATGTCATATGTCAAAATTTACTAGATTGCCTTTTCAAATCTCTCAATCCAGAGCAACTCAGCCTTTTGAAATTATACATTCTGATGTTTGGGGACCAGCATCCCTAGAATCATTTGATGGCTATAGGTTTTATGTCACCTTTATTGATGATTTTACTCGAACCACTTTTGTGCATCTTTTGAAATTCAAGAGTGAAGTCTTCAAGTGTTTCCAAGATTTTCATAACCTTGTCACAAATCATTTTTCATCAAAAATTTGCATTTTAAGGTCAGACAATGGCACTGAATACACATCCAAAATCATGACTGATTATCTTAGTGCTCAAGGGATTATTCATCAAACCAGCTGTGTGGGAACACCACAACAAAATGGTATTGCAGAACGCAAAAATAGAGATTTACTTGAGAAGGCTAGGGCCTTAATGCTTCAAACAAATGTTCCAAAAAAATTCTGGTCTCAAGGAATTCAAACTGCAGCTTACATCATCAACAGATTGCCTAGCAGTGTGTTAAATTTCAAATCTCCTTTTGAAGTTCTAAAAGGTCGAAAAGTTGACATAACACACCTTCGAGTATTTGGCTGTACGTGTTTTGTACATGTTCAGTCAAATCATCGAGATAAGTTTGATCCTAGAGCTGTCAAATGTGTGTTCCTCGGGTACTCATCTACCCAAAAGGGATACAAGTGTTACAATTCACAGACCAGAAAATTGTTTGTTTCAAGGGATGTTCGTTTTGATGAGTCTGCCTCTTTCTTTCAGTTATCTGACAATGAACCTCAGAGGGAGCATATTTGTGACTTGTTTCCCACTCCAATTCCTGTTGAAGCTGCAATAGGCACTCCTAGTTCACCACAACTAGTTCAACAATTTGCAAACACTGAAGAGGTGCCGACAGAGTCCAATACTCAAGATGATCAACAAGAAGTTGTACCAAACACATCTCAACCTCGAAGAAACCCACCAAGGATAAGACATCCACCACCAAGACTTCAGGACTATGAGACTTACACACCACGTTATCCTCTTGCACAAGTTGCTCATTCCATCAATACCTCCTCTTCTCATAGTGCTTTCCTCATCAAGATTTCCAAAGAAACTGAACCAAGGAATTTTGAAGAAGCAAATCAGTCACCCATTTGGAAGAAAGCTATGCATGATGAACTCAAAGCCCTTGATGACAACAGAACTTGGAGTATAGTCAAACTTCCCAAAGGCCAGAAAATTGTAGGGGCAAAATGGATTTACAAAATCAAGGTCAACTCCGATGGTTCAATTGAGCGGCACAAGGCAAGGTTAGTTGCTCGTGGCTTCACTCAAACCTTTGGTGTTGATTATAAAGAGACTTTTGCTCCAGTTGCTAAAATGAACTCAGTTCGAGTTTTGTTATCTGTTGCTATAAATTGTGGCTGGTCTCTATACCAAATGGACGTCAAGAATGCATTCTTGCACGGAGATCTAGAAGAAGATGTGTATATGAGATTACCTCCTGGTCACCCACGTGAAAGCGAAGCTGGAATGGTGTGCAAACTTCACAAGGCCCTATATGGTTTGAAACAATCCCCACGTGCTTGGTATTCCAAACTGAGTTCGGTCCTTCTTGCCTCAAGCTTTAAGCGAAGTCATGCAGACTCCTCCTTATTTGTTCGACGTGGCAAGGCTGGCACGTTGGTTGTTCTAGTATATGTGGATGACTTAATCATCACTGGAGATAATGTGGATGAGATTAAGTCTCTCAAGTTAGCCTTGCACAACACCTTTGCCATCAAAGATCTTGGACCATTGAAGTACTTTCTGGGAATTGAAATGGATCACTCCTCGAATGGTATGTTCTTAAATCAACGTAAATATGTTGTTGATCTTCTTGATGAGGCAGGAATGAAGGAGAGTAAGCCTGCACGCACTCCTCTTAGTAGCAGACTTAAAATAGATGTTGAAGGAGAGCCTCTCTCGGATATTTGTGTTTATCAACGTCTTGTGGGTAAGCTCATCTATCTCACCATTACAAGACCAGATATCACTTACGCTGTGAGTTTGGTTAGTCAATTCATGCACTCTCCTACAACTCATCATCTACAAATTGTCAAAAGGATTCTTCGCTACTTAAAGGGCACAGTTGATCGAGGAATTATTATGAAGAACAATGGTCACTTCAACCTTGTGGGCTACTCAGACTCTGACTGGGCAGGCAATTCCATTGATCGAAAGTCTACAATTGGGTATTGTACCTTCATTGGAGGCAATCTAGTTACCTGGAAAAGTAAGAAACAAACGGTGGTTGCTCGTCCTAGTGCCGAAGCTGAGTATCGTGCAATGGCATCCATAGCTTGTGAACTCATATGGTTAAAGACATTGTTGGGTGACTTAGGCATTATATGCCCTGCACCCA
Source organism: Rosa rugosa (assembly GCF_958449725.1). Classification (NCBI taxonomy): domain Eukaryota; kingdom Viridiplantae; phylum Streptophyta; class Magnoliopsida; order Rosales; family Rosaceae; genus Rosa; species Rosa rugosa. The sequence goes on along the minus strand of NC_084823.1, from coordinate 53,270,123 downwards.
TAACTCTACATTGTGACAACCAGGCTGCCATGCATATTGCAGCCAATCCTGTCTTCCATGAACGCACCAAACATATTGAAGTAGACTGTCACTTTGTTCGAGATCAGGTTCAGTCTAAGCTTATTGAAACAGTATACACACGATCATGCGATCAACTAGCAGATATTTTTACGAAGATTCTCGCTTCCGCTCAGTTTGACCGTCTGCTTTCCAAGCTTGGCTCAAGGGACTTCCCTGATCCAGCTTGAGGGGGAGTGTTGGAAGTATAGGATCAGCTGTCAACATTGGCTGCTGTCAATGTTGGCTGGCTGCTGCATTTACATATGCATTTACACATGTTGTATTTAGTTGATGTCAACATTGGTTGGCTGCAGCAATTAGTTCATGCATTCACACATGCATTAATTGTTTGTAAGATGCCTATATAAAGCTAGGATGTTGTATCATCTTCATATCTAAAAATAAGATCAAGAGGAAGACATTTTTCCTCTCATATTTCATCCTCTCATATTTCAATACCTATATTTGTTGTTTCCTGAATATTTTAATTTAGACTAAATGGTGAGAGATTGGTTGTTTGATCATAGTTGATGTTTCATTCTTGTTCTTAATAGTTCCTTGTGCTCACTGATGATGTGCTTTTCAGTTTGATGAGCACAACAGGATAATACTCCTCTAATTTTTGTAGCTGAGTCCTATTTGCTTATTTCCCTATATTTGTTAATTTGAGTTCAGGTGCAGTGTCTTTGTCGGGCTCCCCCAACGTGAGTTCAGGTTCAGTGTCTTTATCGGGCTCCCCCAACGTGAGTTCAGGTTCAGTGTCTTTGTCGGGCTCCCCCAACGTGAGTTCAGGTGCAATCTCCTTGCTCGGCACCTCAAACTGAAGAACACATCGTCAGTGAGCACAATGATCAAAACAAGAACAAGAACCAGAACCAGGCAATTAATCAATGGAACATCAAACTATGATCAAAACAACCAATCTACTTTGGGGGAGCCCGACAAAGACACTGCACCTGAACTCACGGTGGGGGAGCCTATGAGGTAAATGTCAGAATGTTGCATCATTTACTGAAACCTTGAGCCACCATTCACAAAGAACGGGTTCACCTAATAATGTTGCAATTATTTCCCTGACATATATAGTTTTTTATTTATTTTAATACTGCCCTATTGTTTTTAGTACCTGTGAATGTGTAATTGAGTTGCATTCACAATTATTGAGTGTGTTGTGTCAATGGCAGAACTTCTTTAGGGTCAGAATGCGCCCCCCCCCCCCCCCCCCCCCCAAAAATTTTTTTTTAAAAAAAACGTTGCAATGATATTGGTTGATTTGTATATTTCTCATAAATGTATTTACACAATAAATGTCCCCAAAATTGAAGATTAGCACTAAATATCTATTTAGAAAGGAAAATTATAATAAATTGCTTAATTAATTGCCTTGATATATCTTATAAAATGGGGTAGAAATTTAAATGAGGAGCATAGTAAAAGGAAGATATTAATATATACCTTAATATATGGCTTTGAAAATGAGAAAAAGAAGTGACAGTTTTTGGAACAACTTTCATCTCCTTTTTTGTATCTTTGATTCTATAGTAAAATTTTATCGTACAAAAATATTACATTTTTTTTAAGCCCCCTCAAAGACAAGTTTCAAGTTCCGCCGCTGTTGTGTGTGGCTGGTTTAGTATCTGAGTGTGTAAACCTGATCTATAAACCAGTGTCCTGTTGCCTTATATGTGAATTGCTCTCTCGTAAACAGGGATGGAGCTCCTGTGCTGAAGTTAGGACTACTCGCTCTTAGGAGGAGCAAGCGCAATGCTTGCAAGAAGGCAGGTCGAAGGCAGTTTCTCCCACCCCCTGCTGTGGAGATGGGCCCAGTCCATGTGCTCAAGTTGGGGGAGCCTATGAGGTATATATAGGGTTTAGTTGTAATACCCCGAAAAATCCAAATTAAATTCCGTGGATTTTTAGAAATGATTTCACGATAGTGGGAGCGAGTACGAGGCTCGGAGAAGTTGTGGAATTAGTTCGAACGATTAATTTTCGAAAACGAACGTTATTTAGGGGCTCGCGAAAGTTGACTTTTTATACGTTCAAAATTTGGGAAAACTTCCTTCGTGAAAGTTGTAGAGCTTGTCGATACGATCGCGTGTATATGTGGAAAGCAATATTCGGAGTTCGTATGAATAAGTTATGAATATTTGAAAATTGAGATTTTTCTATAAATAGTCAAAAAAATCCAAATTCTGTCATTAAGGACAGAAAAATTGGTTTTTTGCGGAACAGCCCCCCGGTTCTCTCTCTCTCTCGCTCGAAAACCCTTTCCAGGCCGGCCGACCCGCTGACCCGACCCGGCCCCATCTCTCTCCTCCGGCGTTCTCCGGCCACGACCCGGCCCTCACTGTGATCGCCGCAAGCCGCCCAGCTGCCTGGTGCCCTCCGCTTGCCCCGCCGTCGTCGCCAAAGCTGGATCGAAGGAGCCCAGCCGTGCGAAAACGACCCGACCGGAGAACCCGTTTTCCGGCGTCTCCTCGGCCGATCCTTCCTATTTTCGTGATCTCCTCCTCCCCCTGATCATCCTCATATCCTCCTTGCACGACGATTTTGAGTGTAGAGTGAAGGATCACGAATTGAAGATTCGACGTCCCTGATTCAATCTGGAATCTGATCAGACGCACCAGATTAATCCAAACTTCAAAGCTTGATCTAGGACGATCTAGGCCAAACCAGACTTAGCTCCAGGTATGGAAGTCGATCACCCTTTCATTTTGAACAAGTTTGTAGTTGGTCTCTTTGCCATCGGAGGTGGTTGACCCGGAGTTGACCGCCGCGTTGACCGCCCACTGACCACCGCTTGTGGCGGCGTGTCAGACCATATTTCGAGTTTTCATTATCTAGGCGATGATCTATGCATCCATACGAGCGTTTTGATATATTACAAGGTCATTTTAGAAAACGTTGATAAATAGTGGATTTACGTTTTGACGTTACTATTTAACGTTTTTACGTTTTATCTTCGGTTTACGATCCGCTATGATCCGACCGTCAGATTTACTTCAAAATTGAATATGTTGATCGTATGACTGTCCCGATGACTTTGTGTGGTCACGGGCGAAGATCCGACCGTTGGATCTTCGTGTAATTGTGAAATAGTGATTCGGAAGGCGATTCGTGAGAATCTGACCGTCGGATTTTCGTATAATTTTGAGGAGATGTTTGTTAGAGTGATTCAAGAAGATCTGACCGTTGGATCTTCGTGATAATTTTGGAGGATGATCCTAAGGGCGATCCGTGAGGATCCGACCGTTGGATCATCATATAAATTCGATCTGACCGTTGGATCATCATTAAATTAGAATCTGACCGTTGGATTTCCGTATATGTGTGGTTTATGAATGATTGCTAAGTTAAGATCGTATCTGACTAGGTGATTGACGGTTTGAGTTGGTGGACGATTGTGGATCGTATTTTGAGTTGTTAAGAAGACGCAGCGGGATTAGAGGTGAGTAAACCTCACGTGGTTCATATTACGAACCGAGCACTTTTAATTACTTTATTTTAGTTGTAATTGTGTGAAAATATTTATGGAATAAATATTTGTTTTAAATCATACGGACTTGATCAACGACGGTCCATAGGTAAGTAAAATGATTTTAATTATACAAAATGAATTTCACGATTTTCTTGTGTGAACTATAGTTGGTATTAGTGGTCATTCCTGAGTGGGTGATTACGTATATATATATTTACGTGATTATATGTGGAATGGTGTGACATTGAAGAGTGTGGAATTTGGGATGATTAAATTACTATGAATTGAAATTTGACTTACCATATTTATATGTGATGATCATGATTGATGAGTTCTTGTTAATACTCATGATTTACATTGGAGGATGTATAGAGTTGGAGAATGTAGGATTCTGAGGACGAGGTGTCCGAAGTTTGACGGTTATGGATAACCGGAGTGTTTGTGTGCTGAGGACGGGGATGTCCAAAGTGCGACGGTTTATTATTAACCGAAGTTGTGTACTGAGGACGGGGATGTCCAAAGTGCGACGGTTTATTATTAACCGAAGTTGTGTGCTGAGGACGGGGATGTCCAAAGTGCGACGGTTTATTATTAACCGAAGTATATTGTGCTGAGAATGGGGATGTCCAAAGTGCGACGGTTTATTATTAACCGAAGTATGTCGTATTACTTGCACCTAGGCCAAGGTGACTGGTAGCGATGTAGTTAGAGCTCTAACGTATTGTTGGGATGGACCAAAGTGGTGATATATGGGGTTGGGTGATTGTAGGACCAGAGTGGTGACATTGTGGTTAGAGGATTTTGGAAATGTATTCTTTGTGGATTTCCGTGAGTTGGTTGATGTTCCTTGCAGATGTTGAGATTTTTGGTTGTTACTTGAATTAAAAGTATTGTGTTATAATAAATCAACCGTTCATTCTTGTTTACTCATACGAGTTGTCAAAAGCTTACCGGGTTTGGTGTTGTTGCAATCCCGGTACACTATTCAAATTGTGTAGCGGGTAATCCTGCAGGTCCGGAGAATCAGGGCGGTGATCGTGCAGTTTAGAGTATTTATTATAGTTTTACAGCAATTGTAATAGTGAGGCGAGTTAAGCTCATTTGAGCCTTACAATTTGATTTGGTAAGAGTGTGCTGTAATAAATAACTTGAGGATTTGGGTTATTGTAATTTTGAGAGGTGTGAAGTGTGGTTGTTTGTGAGAAAAAAATTCAGGATGTTATTTGTAATTGTTATTATTCATGTTTCGGACTTTGAGTTGATTATTCAAAATTCGGGACGTGACATTAGTATCCGAGTGTATCATTTACATCATTTACTAGTATCCGAATGTCAAAATGTTGCATCATTTACTGAAACCTTGAGCCACCATTCACAAAGAACAAACAGATTTCACCTGAAAATGTTGCAATTATTTCCTGGATATATATAGTTTTCTTCTTTTGAATGTTGAAAAACTCGTTTTATTTTTTAATAGCGTCCTATTGTTTTTAGTACCTTTGAATGTGTAATTGAGTTGCATTCACAGTTATCGAGTGTGTTGTGTGGCTGGTTTAGTATCCAAGTGTATAAACCTGATATAACCAGTGTCCTGTTGGCTTATATGTGAATTGTTCTCTTGTAAACAGGGATGGAGCTCCTGAGCTGAAATTAGGCAAGCTTATAAGAGACCCAGCAGAAGATGACTCTCTCTTATTCCAGCCTTCCAGGCAAGCTTTGTCGAATCTGGCGCACAAAATGAGGGACACAATCAATGGCGAATATCTTTCTTTGAAGCTTGATATCAAGAGGAAGATTGAGGATTTCATTGCTAGTGTGTTTGAATACCTTTCTGGCGATCAAGTTACAGAGGAGGAATGTGATGTAAAGCTGAAGGAGTTCAATAGCATTATCTCCCTGATATTAGACAGCATGGATGAGGATGTTACTTTTGGTGGCAGTGGTGCTGGTCCCAAGATCGGAGAAGTTGATTAAATCTGTTTTGAGATTAGTGGTTATTACTTTTATATAATCGTACTCGGAGATTTTAAGTTTTGTACTTTAGGATTGATAAAATTGACCAAGCAAAACTACAAGCATAGGAAAAAACAAAATGACCAAGCAAAACTAAGATTGATAAAATTGTCATAATCCCAACATCAAAATATATCATTCAAGCAACAAAATACCTAAATCCAGAGCTTTTAGAAGCATGAAATTAAACATAACATAATGATGTTGGGATTATGACAATTTTATCAATCTTAGTTTTGCTTGGTCATTTTGTTTCTTCCTATGCTTGTAGTGTTGTTGTGATTGATTTTATACAATGTGATATCTTATAAAAAACACATAATATAGATATTAATGGACAAATTATTTCTACATGAGAATAAGATTGTCAATCGACTATTTCTATATGAGGTACTATGGAATATGGATAGTAGTATAATGTAGTATCTCCAGCTGACAACAATGATTAGAAAAACTGACTAACAATGTCAAAATTTGACTTTGCTTCTTTAGCATGCCAGCAAGAGAGAAATTAACTAACCAAAGAAATGCCAACATAATATTTTCCTTACTTTACCAACGTATTATCGTACAAAATTACGGGAATTTCCTGAAATGATATAATATACAAGTCTGATTACACAACATCTTGATTTGAGCATCAACTTTTAGAATATATACATACACAAGACAAACTCAATTATATATCATATCGGACAACTTCAATTATCATATCTAGTAACGTTTCTTGGAATTCAAGAAGAAAAACAACCCGCAGCATTACAGGGCCTTATACGCTAGTTGTAAATTTGTAATCTAATTTTAGTTTCAAATCTTGACTTGAGTTTATAATTGGAGCACATGACCTGGTGAAAATAGAAAGGGTTAAATACTAGTTACTATCCTGTGGTTTAGGTCCAAAATCAATTTAGTCCCTGGACTTCTAATTTCATCAAAAACACCCCTGCACTTTCAATTTTGATCTAATAGGTCCAATTCGTTAATATTCTGTTATGAGTTCAAGTTATAGTTGGATTATTTGTTAAAAAAACTATTTATTTTATAGTAGGACTCACTCCTAAATTGACTATGCAGGCCACCTCGACACCACATCATAAAACATAGGCCATATATGAGTCACGTTAACAAGTTAAATAACTTCAATTATTGAAAAACTAACAAATTGGACCTATTATATCAAAATTGAAAGTGCATGGGTGTTTTTGATGAAATTAGAAGTTCAGGGACTGAATTAATTTTGGACCCAAACTACAGGGTAGTAATCAGTATTTAGCCCAAATAGAAAAATACAAAACGTATTACTATGTAAGTGCAGTTTTAATTGTGCTGAAGAGCTGTTCTTTTTCTTATCATCATGTTGCATACCTGCGTAGGAGAGAAGAGAGACCACCATTATACACCTCTGGATAACAAAAAGTGAATAACACCTTCAACCTTACGAGCCTTTCTTTTTTCATTGACAACTTTTGAATCAGAAATATTAAGCTTAAACCAAATACAGGGAGAAAAAACAAAATTTCTTTCAACCCAGGAGATCGAGAACCTCTCAGCTAGCTGGAAAAGTGGCCAGTTAAATATGTGATCGAAAAGTGGCCAAAAACTGGAAAGATCATTGGTTTAAGAGAGTTAGATACCTTAAAGATCATCAATTTGGCTCAAATTTGAATAAACTACAGTTTGTTGATTGAGTTTGCATTTTGTTTTTGTTGTAAAATTTTAATTAAAACTCGCAAGCGCACGAATCGTCGTTAGTATAGTGTGCAAGTACGAGGTCGTTCCAACTAAGGATTGATAATCAATTTAAATCCTAACCTAATTAATCCAAACACAAAAACACATAAGCAATCAAACTAAAGAAGATATGGTTTTGGATTTTTGAATAAAGAAATAATATGAAAATTAAAGAAAGAAACAAACAAACAAATAATGATAAAACCTAGGGTTTCAGAATCAATCGCTAACAATCCTATTTATGTTTCAATGCAATTAACAGATTCTTTTGTTTCTCTAGATGATAATTCCCGTATCTAAGTCCTTCTCAGGTACTCTAGACCATAGTTTTCCTTAAATGTATGATGCTCTCCCTTTCGGGTAAAGATCTTATATCCTAACTATGCAGTTTATCCTTCTCAGGTATAAATTTAACATGCAAGACTCATTACGCTTTAGAAAACAAGGGAATCAAGCAAACCATTAGTCTTTCTCAAGTAATAATGTAATTTACCACACTTAATCACAAGAAGCTAATCAAATTATATTGCATCTCTGCTTCAAATTTGTCTTCCAATTACTATATGCAAAGCCCTAAGGTGATCAATCAAAGAACTTAAACATAAAGCATCAATTCAAATAGTGATTAAGCATTCATCATAAAGAAACTATAAATCCATCAATAAAATATCAAAGTACATAAACAATCATGATAGGGCATCATCCTAACCCTAGAAAAGGTTTAACAAAATATACCTACGTAAAACATAGGAAAAACATAAAAAGAATGGAAGGGGAAAAGAAGGGAAAGATGGATGAGTCGTCTCCGCTCCTTAGGCGTCTACATTGTGCTCCGAGACTCTCTTCTCATGTAAATTCGTGCTCCCTTATATAGGGAAGATTTCTGCTCATCTTTGGCTTCATGTTTCCTTGTAAGACTTGGATTTGGATTTCTATCTTCATTTGGAATGGGAAAACCTTGAAATATCTATTGTAGAAGTAGGAATAAGTTCATCATTTAATCCTCATCTGAATTAACTTCCTTGAAACATTAGGATTGACGGTCTTGTGCCACGGAACTTGAGTTCTCCATGAATGGTTGTAAATTCCCGAGCAGATTTCCTGTCCGATCTATCTTCACTCAAATAATCATAACTTTCTCCAGAAGTATCGAAATCGAGATCCGTAAAATTCTACAGAAAGTAGACATCCGTAGCTTTCCAATGATATAAGGTTCATTGTCTGATTAGATCTGAGTAACTCCCAGTAATTCGGCGAAGTTGGGTGTTTTGCGCAGACAGATTCTGGGACCTGGGCGTCTTTCAATCCTAGTTAGCTCATTTTAACTTCTTTTCTTCTCTTTATGGAACAAACCTACAAAAACACTATAACAACATAAATGACTCGAAATAAGGAGGACTAAGCATAAATACTAAGATTAAGAGGCAAAGAAATATAGGAAAATATGAGCACATCAGTTTTTCTTTTGCATTTCATTCCACCCAGGTGTGTAATGAACAAAAATTCTAGTACAGTGTATGCTGATGCAGGCAATAATTCACAGTACCAAATGCATCTTTTAATCAAGTATTCTAAGTGATTGACTACCACTGTGCAATAACACAATACATTTCAAATGATTTCAGATCATATATTTTAAATTTACAATTTCTCGAGGTTAATTCATATAGTTTATAAGATTTTTTCAATTTCCTCCACTATCTCGCTAAACATGATTAGTAAGTAGTAACATTAATAAACCAGGTTTATGGGTATTAAAACCTTAACCATGATGTACATGATTTGGTTCCACAATAGGCAAAATACGGCTTCTTGGATGGTTTGATGGGATCCGAAAAAGGAACAGTCAAAGTAAGAGAAGAAGGAAGATGAGAAGGATGAGAAGACTAAGAAGAAGGAGGATGAGAAGGCTGCATCTAAGAAGAAGAAGGAGGAGGAGGATTCAAGGCTTACAACATTTTAATTTCTTCTAATATCTCAGAATGTAAAATAATACATTTTGCTAAGAACTTTTTCTTTGGTCGTCATCCTGCACATACCTCGCTTTAAAGCTAGCACAAGTCATAAATCTCTCATTGTTATCCATGTTATGTGACAATTTCAATGATATGTGTGCAATTAATTTAAATAAAGTTTTGATGAGTATCAAAATTTTTTGACCGAGAGTAATTTTGATGACCCCAAAATCTTTTTGGACCAACTCTAAGTTTTATTTTGGGGCTCATTGGTCACAATTACTCTATATATGTTAAAAGTTTATTTTAATTAATTACACACATATTTTTGATATTGTTTGGCTCCAAAACCAGTCTGGTACAAACTGTCTCTTTTGAGTGAGCGAGGGGGGTAGAAGAAGGGAGGTTGCAAGTCCCCGAGAAAAAGAAGAGAAAAACTCAAAAACAGAAACTTTTAGTAAAACATACCTCTTAGAATTGCAGAACGTATTTGGGCCTTGTCGTAGGATTGGAGACGAGCTTCAGTCCTAGTGCAAGCAAGTAGACTTGTAGGATTGCAACTTGGTCACGGAGTCGCGAGGGTCGCGGAATCGCAGGATCGCCAAGTCACGAGGTTGTGGGGTCGCGAAGTCGCGAGGTCGAGGGGTCGCGAGGTCGCAGGGGTCTCACGGTCGCGGGGTCGCAGAGTCGCGGTGTCGCAGGTCGCTGAGTTGCGGGCTAGGGCAGGATTTGTCGATAGATGTCGACAGGAGCTCTGCAGATGCGTGTGGTGGCTCGGCAGATGCGCGCAGGGCAGGCACAAGGGTGCGGCGGTGGATGCTGGAATTTGAGGACTACGAAATTAGGGTTTCAGGGTTAGGGTTTCGTGCTGATAACGTGTTTTAGGGAATCAGAAATTGAGAGGAAATTACTGTGTATTCTCATTGATAATAGGGCCTCTTTATATAGAGGATTACAATGCATAGAGTCTGAATCATACAATGAAAGATAATCTCTAGATTCTTCTAATTAAACCCTATTACCACTAGGTCAAGTAATCTAGAGTTTGGGCCAAACACAAATTAGGGATTTACTTGAACAATTTCAAATTTCTTATAGAAGTTTCTTCTTATTTCTTTATTAGTTTTCAAAACAACATCTTTTTCAAAATGAAAATTTTGATCTGTCTTAAACTTTCTTAATTTATTACACATTTCATACCTCTAAATAGATACAACTATAAATGGAGATTGGAAGTAATGAAATTTTAATTGATGGAGTTATTGTTTGGACCCAAAATGAGCACTTTGGCCTGACAAGGTGTGTCTCGGAGAAATTGAGCCAATGTCAGTGGCTCAAGCTATATATTGTCGACAAGTTCGAAATATATTATTTAGAGGCTAAATAAAGCTTACTATGGAAGATTATGCGAGCTGCAAAAAAAGAAAATGATGGAAGCATGGAAATGAAAAGTCAACTTTAGCACATTTTCCTACTTTGACTAGGAGAAACCGAGCTAAACAAGGAAGGAGGGGCGGAAGACTAACCAAACGAAATCCAAATGATCTAAAACTTTGTAGATTAATTCTAGACATCCCAAGGATCATTTCTTATGAAGCCTTCAAACAATCAGTCCAATTTTCTGCAGAAGCAAAACTGAAAAACTGGACCTGTAAGGAGTCCAGCAGCGTTTCCGGCCCAAAGACATGGAGTTAAGCTATGAAATTGCACCAGAATGATCTACACTCATGATGGATCATTTGATATGAAGAAGTCGAAGGCCTAATCTGGATTCTTGGTAGAAATATAATTGAATGAATAAAGGAGCAGAAAATGACTCAAAACCTACCACAATTCCATTAAACCTAACAAATTCCATTAAGTGTTTAAGTACTCAAACCTAACATTCCATTAGTATTTAAGTGCTCAAACCTAAACCATCATGATTTGTTTAAGGCCAAACACTATGGCTTGGTAGCCTATATATAGAGGCTACAACAAATAACAATTAACAACACAATTCAACAACAATCTCTAAGATTACTCAAGCCTCTCCAGAGCAACCCCTCTTCTCCTCTTACCGGTGACCACACTCCAAGTCCTAGTCTCCTCAGGAGCCGACTTTCAGTGCCACCAAACCCTCTGTCAAAGTGCTTTGGTCCTAGTTTCCTCGGGAGCCGATTGTAGTACCGCGACCACAACGGTTACGGAACCATCCAAGCAAGGGTAACGCCCTCGCAAACAGCCAAGCTAAAGTCACGCTTTAGCAAGTTCTCTCTACTTCCCAGTAGTTCTCGCTCTGCTCGATCAAGCGTGGCCCGTGGTCCACCATTGTACCGATACTGTCCTAACTTAACCACCCGATAGGTGTTGGGTTTTAATCACAAAAGGCCTCGGTACAATTGGGTAAGAGTCACCCACTTACAAGTTATATTATATTTTGTCACTTTTCCAATGTGGGATCTTTCCTCTCCAACATGCCTCTTCACGTGCATACCTAGAGCTAGGTTGCACGTGAGGGGGCATGTTGGAGAGGAAAGATCCCACATTGGAAAAGTGACAAAATATAATATAACTTATAAGTGGGTAACTCTTACCCAATTGTACCGAGGCCTTTTGTGATTAAAACCCAACACCTATCGGGTGGTTAAGTTGGGACAATATCGGTACAATGGTGGGCCACGGGCCACGCTTGTCGCTGTTTAACATGGTATCAAAGCGGGTCGCTCTTCAATACGTCGCCATCATGGACCCGGATATGGGTTCATTCATTAATTGATTCACCAATCTCCTCTCCAATCATGGACCTAGTTTGGGTTCATTAAATTGGTCATCGGAAGTTTCCGATTGGATTATTGTCAAGTGTCCGATGTGGGCCTTGGATTGTTATGTGATTGGTCAAGTCTCTAATGTGGGACTCGTGACCCGATTTCCAATGTGGAATTGGGTTTGTCAATTAATTCCACGTGCATACCTAGAGCTAGGATGCACGTGAGGGGGCGTGTTGGAGAGGAAAGATCTCACATTGGAAAAGTGACAAAATATCAATGTTCTAAAAAACGGCCTAGGCGGCCGCCTAGGCGCTAGGCGGCAAGGAACCGCTCCGATTTTGGCCTAGGCGTTTCCCTTAGGCACTGGGCTACTAGGCGGCCGCCTAGGCGGGGACTAGGCGGTTCTAGGCGGTCGTAAACCCTAATTTATTCTATATTTTGACTATTTTTATATTTATAATTAATTTTTAGACTTTAAATATTGTTATTTATATTATTATATGTCATAAAAATAATTTAAAATTAAAAAAAAAAAACCGCCTAGGCCCCTAGGCGCTAGTCCCTGGGTCACCGCCCGACTAGCGCCTAGCGTTTTTTAGAACCTTGCAAAATATAATATAACTTATAAGTGGGTGACTCTTACCCAATTGTACCGAGGCATTTTGTGATTAAAACCCAACACCTAACGATAGGGCTGGGATTGGGCCCGGCCCGGGTAAAATTTATAGGGCCCGGACCCGGACTGAAACTTTCGGGCCGGGCCGAAATTACATTTTTTCAGTTTAGGGACCGAGTTGGGCCCGGACCGATTTTTACGGGCCGGGTTTTCGGGCCCAACAAGCTGATTAAGGGAGGAAAAAAAAAAAAACATACAACCTGTCAAAACTTCACATTTTCACAAGATCAGTACCAAATAAATCCACCTGCTAAACAAGTTTCAAATTCCAACATAACAACACCAAATATCCACTTATGAACATGTCAATCTATTCAAGCAAATGATTCAATGATTCATCACAATTCAAGGCAATCCAAATGAATAAATCCACCTGCTGAACAAGTTTCAAATTCCAACATAACAACTCAACAAATCCCAGTAAGTTTCAAATCTTCCAAGTTCCAAATAAACAACCAAACAAGTTCATAATTCGGAAAAAAAAAAAAACAAAGTAAACAAGTTCATAAATAAACAACTAAGCAAGGAGGCAGCTCCTTCACATGGATCCAGCACTCCAGGTCTCCAGCTCCAGCAGCTTCATTTAAGTTCCATCCTAGCAGTGATTCAAAGATGCATATAGCCTTAATGAGCTTGGACAGAAGGATTGTTCCCTGCAATTCAAGAACATGACCAGCAGCAATTCAAAAACGTCACTTGCAGCAATTCACAAACATGACCAGCAATTTAAAAACTTTCAACACTAACCTTGGTCTGCCACAGCAGTTTCTTGCATTTTTTTTTTGAGAAAGCAACTAGCAGAACTATTAAGTTTTAACTGAAATAAAGAATCAATCTCTTCAAAATCAATCAAAACTATTAACAGAAAGTACCAAAATTGGACCTCAATTTTATTACTCAACAAAGCATGAATGAGTAATTGAGTATGACATATGAAAAAATAGAAGTTCAACACAAAAAGTAGAACTGCCATGTGATGTTAACTATTCTAGCCTTCAAGAAAAAGTTTTTCCTTTTAAAGACAAACATATTACCAACACCCACAGAATGGATGAAATACTAGTCCAAACGACATGATCCAAAATTCTAGCACCAAGATCATGAGCCTTGTTTTAACCTCTTAAACTAATCGACCCCCATAATTGAAGCCTATATCTTGATAGGATAAAAGCCTGTTGTTACTCCTGTTGCAAATAATATCTTCATTCTGTTCCTCTATGCTTCATCAATGATCCCATTTCTCCCTCAATTATTGGCTACCACTACGGCACTACCCCAAATAGACAAACCAAACTTCAGATCACTATGCAAACACCCCAAAAAAGAACTCCTATTGACAAATTGCCAAGCACCCAAATCAAAAACTCAATAAAACTGTAAACCCAACTACAATCCCACTAACCCACCACTAATCAAACACAGACAAACACATCCCAACAATCGCATAAGAGAGGTGAGTCGAAGAAGAGGTCGTATCGAACTTTCAGATTCAACATCCCAACAATCAAGTACAAAGAGGTGAGTCGAAGAAGAGGTGGTATCAAACTTACAGTGGGTCGAACCGTCGAAGCAAAGCCGTGGGTAGGCGGCGACACAGTGGATCGGCGATTCTGGGTTAGAGATTAGGGAGAGTGCGAGACTTAGACCGAGAGGCTGAGGGAGTGAGTCGAAGAGAGGCTAAGAGAGTGAGTCGAAGGCTGGGCTGAGAGACAGAGAGAGTGAGACTGAGAGATTTGGCGACGACATGGTCTGAGACTGAGAGAGGGTTTGGGTGAGTCGAAGAGAGGCTGAGGCCTGAGGGTGAGTCGAAGTGTGGGAGAGGCGTTTAGGTTAGGGTTAGATCTTTAGTTGGGATCGTAATCCCCTGCAGCATACATATTGTAAGCCTATTATGCTACCAATAATATACAGACATGTGTCAAAGAACACAACCTTCGGGCCTTCGGGCTTTTTTTTTTTGATTTCTGAGGCCCGGGCCCGGACCGTTTTATATTTATTTCGGGCCGGGCCTTGCAAAACAGGAAAATGAAAAACTAAAGCCCGGACCGTTCGGGCCGGTCCCGGGTCGGTTTCCGGGTTTCCGGGCTAAAATCCCAGCCCTACCTAACGAGTGGTTAAGTTGGGACAGTATCGGTACAATGGTGGGTCACGGGCCACACTTGTCTCTGTTTAACAGAGTATCGATTGTGATTTTCAAGAAGATTAGCAAAAGTCCTCACCACGAGGCATAAAGAATCCCACGACGAGGTTGGTGCTCTCCTCGTCCACAATTGCTTGGAAGAAGTCAGGTCAAGGGACATCCCCGACGACCGCACCCGAACGGTGCTGGCACGCCCACGCAAGAAAAGAGACTGTTGACCAGCTCAAGAAAAACTGTAGCCAAACAGTTATAGCTTTCATCATTTCAAAAGTACGTTCTCAAAAATTTAAAATTGTCTCATCCAAACGCAACCTATATGTTGGGGTAGGACTTGAATGAGGGCTAAAGGATGTAACTACAACCTACACGGTATCAAGTTTGTTTTTTTTTGGGCAAGTTTACAGTATCATTAGTGTTTGTATGAGAAGTAAGCAAGTTATAGTATGTCGGTGTAGGACTGAAATGATAGTCATCAAATGAAACTACAACCTACACAGCGACATGTTTGATATTTATTTGTCTTATTAACTTGACCTCATACCATATTCTGGCAATCTTTCAGACCACCAGTTAATTCTTTTCGCACAATTTTGTATGTCAAAGTTTGTGCAGGGCAACCAGCACAAACTTTGACATGTCGTATTTGGTGTGACGCATTTCTATTGAATGAATGATATTTTTAAATGAATGAATTGTTTGACTGAATTCTTCACTTCAAATTCCATCAAAACAGCTGTCATTTCGAATTTCTTGCAGAAGTTTCTTCTTATTAGTTTCCAAAACAATATCTTTTTCATTTTTAATATTTTGATTTGTTTCAAAATTTCTTAACTTATTACACATTTCATATTCTAAATAGATACAACTAAAAATAATGAAATTTTAATTGATGGAGTTCTAGCTTTCATCATTTCAAAAGTTCTTAAAATTTTTTAAAAGTCTCATCCAAACGCAACCTATATGTTGATGTAGGACTTGAATGATGGCTAAAGGATGCAACTACAATCTACACGGTATCAAGTTTGTTTGTTTTTTGGCAAGTTTACAATATCCATAGTATTTGAATGAGAAGTAAGCAAACTTTTACCAGCTTATGGTACTATATTTTGTTTTCCTTTAGTTATAGTATGTCGGTGTGAGACTCGGATGATGGTTATCGGATGGAACTGTTGAGACCTCAATTTTAGTAATGTTCGACATTTTATTTTGTTTCTTTTGACAAATGTGATATTGGTGCCTATTGCTCATTTTAGACATATAAAAAGCTTATTTGTAGCTAAGTTTTTCAAAGATCGAGTTGATTCTATGATCATTAGTACTGATCTACACTCATGGTGGATAGACTGTTGACCAGCTCAAGAAAAACTGGAGCCAAACAAGTACTAAACTAGACCGGCATAAAGTACGTCTATGACAAGAGGTTGTTCCAACTTATGTTTATTAAATCGGCCTTTACAAGTATCATAGTGTTCGGCCTCTATTGAGTTTATTTGGTATGCTCGGTTCCTCCGTTTGTTTTATTAAGCTCCATATCTTTGTAATAGACATATTATCTATCTCTTTCCTTACTTCGATTTCACTAATGTTTCCTCATTGTGATTCACATATGCAATAAGTTTTAGTGTTTATCTCAAGTTTGTATTATACTTTTTCTATAATAAAATTTTGAAAATTTCTATATACACACTTTTGTTATAAATAAGGGTTTAGGGATACTCATAAACACTTTTTCATAAACAAAGTCATATTTCAAGGCTAGATTAAATGATGAAAAAGGATAACCATATTATGAAAAATATGGGTGCGATACTGAACTTGGAAACACGCACTACCTCATTCTTCTTCTTTGCGTGAAATCATGAACAACCCCGCAGACACTTTTATATATTTTTTTTCCACACTAATGGAACTCTAGAACCTCTTCTCTACATTCAATATTTTATCCTTAGAAATTTAATACTTAAAACCGTACAAATATCAGAAGGATTTGGATCCTCTAAAGTTATTATCCGTGAATTTATGTAAATTTCATAAATCTACACCATCTAGTTTTTTTTTTTTTTTTTAAAGGGGTTTGGAACCCAGCCTTACTGGGAGGCTAAGCCCCACGCCCGAATATTATTGATAATAGAAGGATGACTGTACACCATCTAGTTATTTTAACAATATAGATTAGACCACATTGAATAAATAAGATAGTCAGCTTGAAAACTTGACGGAACTACTCATACTGCCGTTACTTATTGTTCTATCTGCACTTCATATGCAACTTTGTCTTGTCATCGTATATATATGACGAGCTAAGTTTTTCTTCTTCAATTCCTCATATGTGATGAAACCTAGATCTAATGCGGTAACCAAGTCCTTACGTGAGAAACTTTTATTCACCAAATTGCAAATATGGAGTAACATATATAGATCTGATATGCAGTAACTAGGTGAAGTTTTGACCTACTAATCTCAAATTCAGTATTCTTAAATTGAATTAGAGTCCTAAAAGTACATAATCTGCCTCTCCTTTTCAATCCATGGAAGCCCACATAATCTTATTTAATCAATGTGGTCTAATCTAAACCGTTAAAGTAACTAGATGATGTAGATTTTATGAAATTTACATAAATTCGTATCCGTACTTTAGAGAATCCAAATTCGGAACAGCCAGCACTATGTCTAGATGTTTACCAAAGCCATCGAATTGGGGATGCACGGTCTCGGCGAAGACTCTCTAGACTTTCTAATCTTTTACCCTCGCTTTGAAGTTCATTTTTTCAGACTAATCAAGTGCTTGTGAAAATGCTTGCTATTAGTTGACTTTGGTCAATGCTCTGACTACATGCTGCTTGTGCCAGGTTTGATATTCATGGCAAGGGTTGCTATTGGGAAGCAGGTTTGCTTTGGATGTGTTTTTGGGTTCGTCTTGATTCACATGTATGCAAGCTGTGGTCGAATGGATGATGCTCGAAAGGTTTGCAATTCAATTGGGAACAGAAATGTGGTGTCTTGGACAGTCACTACATTCGTTTAAAGACGCGATTGGCAGAGAGTCTTCGGTAAACGGCCGTGTACATACACGGCCCATGTGCAACAACTCTGATTGGTTACACTACGTGGGACCAGATATTTTGGATCAGATGATCAACTTGGATAACGTATCCGACGGCTCAGATTTCACCACATACGCCGTGCACATTCACCCTCCGTGTACTGAAGAATTTTCGCGCGATTGGACTGTTTAGGTTTTTGAGGGAGGGTGAGTGATAAAGTCACAAAAAATAAGGTCTCTTAGGTGGAATTAGAGTTCTCCATTCGAGTATAACGTGCTACCATTATAATAGGCGTCTTAACAAGTCTTATAACTCAACATGTCCATGGAAAAGCCATTAATTAAATGGAGAAGCATTCCTCTGCTAACTACAGCGAATAGTTAGACTTTGACAATTTTTCTAGTACTAGTGTTCTCGTGTATCAGTGCATACGTACTGGAAACCTTCCACCAATTCACCCAAACAGATTCCAACGATGGGCATTTAACCACCACATCAAGACCAAAATCCCATTCTATAAACCGAGCAATAAAAGGCTTTTCAAGCACTTATGATGACTTGAAAAATGCACGAAAGCGAGCTCCGGTTAACCCTACACAACCACTTACACTAAGTACTTCTAAGCCATGGAAATTCTCAAGGAGAGCAACAATGGTAGTGTCAGACACGCTTCAAAGAGGACGCAATTTCAATTTCTTAACAGTTTAAATTGCAGAGATTGCCACACCTCCAACATTAGTGATTTGTAGCCCATAAAAAGACAAATCCAAGCGCTCCAAGCTACACATTTTGCTCAGAAGCTCAACCCCAGTATCAGTGATTCTTGATCCACACCTCTTAAGGACTAATTTCTTTAGAGTTTTTGAAATAGAACCATTTGCCAAAAAAACCAATCCCACATCTGTAATGTTGCAACAGCTTTCCAGCTTCAGTATTCTAAGGGAAGATATACTTTAAGGGCTTTGGTTCGAGATCATGCTATTTTTTCCCAAATACAATTACGTCACGTTATGTATACAATTACGTCAAGTTATGTGCTGACTGTAAAAGTGCAACAACTACTCCGGCATTCCCTACAGATTTTTCTCCGACCAGCGAAACCCTAGACAATTTGGGACAACTATTCCCCAAAGTCAATAGTTCTTTTCGCCCCAAAATACCACGACGATGTCGACTTTCTTGCTCCAAATTCACTTGGATGAACTCGACTTGAGGAAATCTATAGGGTCTGAATTCGAGGTTGGCATCGATGGTAATCTTCCATAATTTGAAATCGACTAAATTGGAGAATTTAGTCAGTACGTACACCAAGGGGAATGTCGCTGTATCGACTGTGAAGTGATGATCGGCTTAGGCTTTCCACTCTTAATCATTGCTTGCAGACCTCGGAGAATGATCTTCTATCTTCTCCGATGGTAAGCTTGTTGAGGATTAATCCAAGTACAGTCGCTCAGCAAAGAAATTTTCCATTCGATGATAACCTTTTTGGTGCGTGCAGCCATTGTTCACCTGATCTTTTGCTAAGCTTTGGCTGTGCGCTGAGATTAAAGAATGATATGGAGGGACCCTTAAACTTTAAAGGCTAAGCATGTTTAGTAATATTATTAATTTTTGAGTTAAATTTTAATTAAAATAATTAAAAAGTTATTTTGGCTAGTCACTTTAGAAATACGTTTGCGTCAGTGCTTTATATTTTTAGCTAGTTTTGAATTTATATTACTTTTTTAAATGAAGATTAAATAGTTTAAACTATACGGGCCCCACACACTGTGTGTGAAAATTGATATATATTTTTTAAAACAACTAGTGGGTAGTTTTTTTTTACAGGAGTTGGTAGTTTTTTGTGGAAGTTTGTGGTTTTTTTTTTCACGTACTTATCTGCTTCTCACTTTTACATTTTTTTTCTTCTTTTTTCTATTTTCTGTTTATTTTATAAATTGACTATTTTACCCCCTATCTGTTTTATGAGTGTTAAAGTTTTTTAATAATCCAGGGTCATTATGGTACATTTTTTCTGTTTCGGCTAACAAAGCCTCTTCTATTAATAATAGTATAGATATATTTATAAATTATATAAAATAACTCAAAATGAATGTTTTAAATTATAAAGAGCTTCATCTTGCTCTCTATATTTATGAGCGAGATAGTTAAAAGTTATAATAGAGAGTCACTTAGGAGTCTGATGCAGCTGCTAAAATATATAAAAAGCTAAACATACTCTCTAAAATAGATAAGGAGCCAAAATAGAGAGTCTGCTAAAGATGCTCATTTTTGAGTCAAATTTTAGCCAAAATAGCTAAAAAGTCATTTTGGCTACCCACTTTAGAAATACGTCTGTATCAGTGCTCTCTATTTTAGCTAATTTTGAGTTTATAATATTTTTCAAATGAAGATTAAATAGTTTAAATGTATTTTTAAATTAAATTAAATAACCCAAAAGGAGTGTTTTAAATTATAGAGCCTCATCTCGCTCTCTATATTTAGGAGCGAGATAGCTAAAAGTTATAATGGAGAGCCACTTAGAGCATCTCCAACAGAGTAGCTAAATTTAATTTTTAGTTATATTTAACTATTTTTGAAGCAAAATTCAACTCCAACAGACTAGTTATAGCTAAGTTAAATTTAACTTTAGCTAAATTGGCTAGCTATATTTAGCTATAGAATCCTACATAGCTAAAGCAAAAGTTATATTTATCTCTCCTCTTTTGTCCACATGTCAGCTTACGATTCGATGAAACATAATATATCACTTACAAATAGCTATCATTGATGGAGCAATATTGTTAAATCAATAGCTATATTTCACAAGTTTAGCTAAATTTAACTAAAAAATAAATTGTACTGTTGGAGATGCTCTAGGAGTCTGGTGCAGCTGCTAAAATATATAAAAAGCTAAACATGCTCTCCAAAATAGCTAAGGAGCCAAAATATAGAGAGTCTGCTAAAAATGCTCTAATACATGCATATACGACATGTAGTTTCCTTTCGTTATTATATATCCACGTGTAGATTTTGTCAAATGTACAATTTCTAAAATTCTGAATTTAATGACAATTATCTGTTAGTTTTTAACTTTTATCAATTAGGTCCTACAAATTTGTTATCAAAACAATTGGTTTTTCGTGTTGTCAAATTATCATTAGCTTATCATAACTTGATGACTCTTTTACTGTTCTCGTTAATCAGATTATTTATTGCCATCAAGCTAATATATACCATGATTGGTCTCAATTATTGTGTTATTGAGCTCTTTATTCAAAACTTGAAAAAGATCTATATGAGAAATATACAATCACAATTAAGTTATAAATCCAACATTGTAAAGGTCATGGGTTCGATTCTCACTAGCATATGTAAGGGTGGGTGGGCTAAGTTTTTTTTTTCTTTTAAATACACACACACAGTCACAATTAAGAAATTGAATAACAAAACACATAAGAAAATTAAGATACAATCAATAAGAAAAGTACACCTTGCTTTACTCCCAATTACTAGTAATCTTGATGTTTCTTTTTGCACCAGAAAATCCATACCTCCTGAATGGATCCACTACAGTAGAATCCAATGACAGACATCCAAGCGCTATGAGTCTCATATCATACTAATTAAAATTTCATAAACTAGTGAGTTGTAACATGATGGTAAGTTATAATTCTAACATTATAAAGGTCATGAGTTCGATTCTCACTAACATATATAAGGGTGGGGTGGGCTCAGGTTTTTTTATTTTTTTTTTTATTTAAATTTTTTTTTTTTTAATTCCATAAACTAGTCAACAAG
Organism: Rosa rugosa; assembly: GCF_958449725.1. Lineage (NCBI taxonomy): Eukaryota > Viridiplantae > Streptophyta > Magnoliopsida > Rosales > Rosaceae > Rosa > Rosa rugosa. The sequence continues at coordinate 53,248,493 of NC_084823.1, read as the reverse complement.
GTGTTTCAAGCACTTATGCCTTAAAAATGCAAGAATGCCATCTAGGGTAACCTTTTCACAACTCTTTAAATTTAGTATTTTCAAGTTGCGGAAATTTTCAGCAAGGGCCATTTAATTTTAATTTTAATTTTTTTTAAAATTCCATAAACTAGTCAACAAGGTGTTTCAAGCACTTATGCCTTAAAAATGCAAGAATGCCATCTAGGGTAACCATTTCACAACTCTTTAAATACAGTATTTTCAAGTTGCGGAAATTTTCAGCAAGGGCCATCGTGTTCTTAGGTACTAATGAGTATTTAGGAATACTAATACTAATAATACAGAGGGCGAATAAAGCCACAAACACCTTCTTTTTTACTAATTAATTTCGGTGTAACTTGGTCTAAATTGACCTTAATTAAAAGAAAAAAGAGACCTTAATAAAAAAAAAAAAAATTCGACCAAGGTAGTTAACTTGATCTGAATTAACCTTGATATACTTTTCTTATTATTATTATTATTTTAAAAGGGGTTTGGAACCCAGCCTAGCTAGGAGGCTCAGCCCCACGCCCGGTTCCATTTATTGAAATAATATTTTGCAACGGTGGGGACATAAAACCTTAACCCCGTGCTACATTAAAACAATGACAATAATCCTCGTAGAGTACATCCTGAATAATAGCAGGAGTCTCATCTAACCAATCAACACTAGCAAGGTGAGCAAGCCTATGTGCAGCACCATTTGCTTCGCGGTAGATATGCCGAATTCTAACTGATTGAAAAGCAGATAGGTAATCTTTACAATCATCCAAAACTCGACTTATCTCTGAATAATTCACCTCCTTGCTATTGAGAGCAGCAATCAGAATGGCAGAGTCGCTTTCAATATCAATTTTCGTCCAACCTTGGTGTATACCAAGAAGAAGACCAGCTCTACACGCCTCCGCTTCCATATTAATAGCCGAGTGTGCATGCAGAAAAGGCCTTCCTTGAGGGGAATACATCTCTTTTGATTCTCTTTTTGATTTTCTCATAATAGATCCTAGCAATCGTGACCCAAAATTTTGAATTATCCCCTTCCCACTTAGAGGTTACAGGTGTCAAAACGTAACTCGACACCAACCATTTGCTAGATATCAAGCCATCATCGTCAAATTGACAACAACAATTGTACTGAGATTCTCGTCGTTCTTGGACGTTTGATGTGTGTCCATACATACGTATTGATGATAAGCATGGTGGTACAGATGTGTCAAAACGGCAAAACCCATCACTAGCCTCTTCATCCTCATCAAAATACTACCATCTATTTTTCATGAAGAGTACTATAGCAAAAGTACGTTGGCTCTGTTATGGGTTTTGATCAATAGTCTGATGGGAAATTCTTCTTGGCCTGATTCCCATTAGTCCATTACAAGCTTATCTTGTGTATTCCATCTCAGAGAAGCAGTAATCTAGATTTATTATAGTTTCATTTCTTGTTTTGAAGTGTGGAGATAGTGTCTCTAATATATGTGGGTGTGTGTGAGACTTATTAATCAAGGAAGAAGAGGTCAAATAAATCAACAAGTTGGCGTTAAGGATGGTGGGGGAAAGTAGTGACAGAAGATATATATGGATGCAATTTAGCAGCAATATATGACAGTGATTTAGAGTTGCCACAAGGCAATGATGAGGTGTTATTAGTGGTTTGAATCAATAACTAGTAGTTGGTGAATGATTGCTTTCTTTCGGAGTTACCAAAAGCCAAACAATATTTGGGGTGGTGGTGGAGCCAAAATTACGTATTAGATTGCCATTGGATCATCAACCCTAGTTTTTCTCATGTTAAATTGTATATTGTTCTCCTTGATTTTTGAATTTCTATATCGAGAGAGGGTAGGAAATGTTGGATGATCGATAATTTTTAAAGAAGTATTTCATAAGTTAAGATTTCTTGCCCGTCTCCACTTTAATAAATTTCTAGTTTCACTACTAATACTACCTAAATGTATTGAAAGTTCTATTCCCTTAGATGTATAGATTTGCCTCATGCGTGATTCTTGAATTTTTATATCTAGTGTAGATGGTGTTTGATGAAATTACTCAAATAAGCATTTCGTAAGTTCACACTTTATGCCGGCCTCTACTTTGACAAATTTCTAGTTTTGTCACTAATAATTGTTCCTATTTAGATGTATTATGATTTGTTTCGCCTTTTATAGTGTGTGACCTGTTATTCAAGGAGAAAATTAGGTGAAGTACTACGGATGGTGGGGAGTAACACAAGATATATATGGATACCAATTAGGAGCAATGACAGTCAATTAGTGGTCTGAATCAATCATAAATCACTAGTTTGAAAGTGAATGATCGATTGCCTTTAGGCTGGGGAAACTTAACAGGAGCCAAAGTTTTGTATCAGATTGGCAATGGGTCAATTTAGTGACTTTACCCAGTTAAGTTTAGTTTTCCTCCCATCTGAACCTTGATGAAAATTGAACGTATATCTCATGCCTCATTGATTTTTTTTTTTTTACACAATATAGAATGTGCTTGATGAAATACCTCAAAGACATGCGATGTATTTCAGAAGTTATGTTCTGCCGGCCTCTATTTTAACAAATTTCTAACTCAGCCACTTGACCAGACAGGATGCTGCCCATCTGAATCGGATGCTGCTATCTTCTGCCGGTCTGGCACTAGCTGCAGAGGCTAGTAGAAGCTAGGTACCAATAGAAGCTCTCTTAATTACGTTAAACAGATATTTTCCATATTTACTATCTAGGCGTGGATTGCAGTTATGTTCTTATGATTCAAATTCGTTTACAAGTTTTAACAGAACTAACGACTTTATCTGAATTCACCAGGGCCACATCTGGAGCAGAATGCACTCATGCAGTGGGTGAGAGTCAGAGAGATGAAAACCACTAGTGGAGCTGAAAGAAACCAAAGCCATGGAGGGGACCAAAAACAAGAAGCTTTAAAGGTCTAGTAGGAAATTATTAAATTTCCAAAACAAACCAACAAAAGGGTCTTTCTCAATTTCCTACACATTCTAGTCTCCAATCCCCACCAACACATATATATACACGCACAAAATAGTGAAAATACACAGAGACCAATCCCAGTCTAGCTTATGGTCCACATGGCATGCATGGATCCCCCATTAGACTTGTAGCCAATGAGAATTCAGAGAATAAGATGGAGTTCAGAGGCTTAGCCAATGAGGGATGAAATTATAACACCTCATGGGTCCCAAGAAGCTCGTCGACATCTTTTTTCCTGTAGCTAAAAACCAGAAACAACCGCAGTGGGGCTTATGGTAGACTGAGGAAAGAGTAAAACCGCTGCTGCATGGTGCGGGTCTCAGACTCTCTTAGCCTCACTCACACCGATCACTCTCAGACCATAACCCCACACAAAATAATTGAACCGTTTGGGCCCCTAAATAAATATGTGAAGCCACCTCAATATTCCTTTGCATTTCATCCAACACTAAACTTTAGCTCAGTTACTTTTACTCTCTGCAATATATTGCGTCATTCCATCGAAAATCTTCAGCTGTTTCAGCTGCGCTATGATCACCGAAAAGAAAGCTGCTAATGCCATGGGAGGCAACAGTTTGCGAGCCTGCGACAGCTGTCTAGTGAAGCGGGCACGGTGGTTTTGCGGCGCAGATGATGCTTTTCTTTGTCAGAGATGTGATGCTTCTGTACACTCGGCTAACCTCTTAGCCAGCAGACACGAGAGGGTTCGTCTCAAGTCTGCATCTCACAAGCTCGGTGATCACTTGGCAATTGAGCCTCCGGTGCCAACTTGGCAGCAGGGGGTCAAGCGCAAGGCACGGACTCCCCGTGGCCATGGGAATCATAACAAGAGTGGCAAAGATGAAGCTGGGAAGGTTCTAGGGCAGTCTATGCCTTTTGTGCCGGAGATTGGGAGCGAAGAAGTTGACTATTGTTGCCTAGAGGATGATCATGAGAGTGAAGATCTTGAGCAGCTGCTTTATAGGGTCCCCATATTCGACCCTTTTGAAGCTGAGCTTTGCAATAACATGACAAATATTGATCATCATGAGGTCAAAATGGGAAATGGTCATGAAGATTATGGAGCTCGGACTAGTAGTCCGAGCGACGAGTTGGATAATTTGCAAGGGCTAATTCTACCTTCGGATATGGAGCTCGCAGAGTTTGCTGCTGATGTTGAGAACATGCTTGGGAAGGGACTTGATGAGGACTGCAGTGACATCAAGGGTTTGGGACTACTGGATGGGACCAAAGAAGAAGAGGACCATGGTATGGATGTTTGTATTTGCATTGAAGAGAGGAAGCTAGTGAAGATTGAAGAGGAGGAGGATCAAGGAATGGAATGTGAATTCAATCCTTCGGTGCTGGATTGGAACTTGGATTATGATGATGAGTCAGCTGCGGTGTTGCTTGGGGGAAGTACTAGTACTGATCAGAAGGAGGAGGAGAAGGTAGCAGTGCTCATGGAGGCCGAGAAGAAGAGGAAGAAGATATGTTTGAGGCTGAATCATGAGGCAGTCATTAGTGCCTGGGCAAGCCGAGGCTCTCCATGGACCACCGGAGTTAAGCCGGAGCTCAATCCCGACGATGGCTGGCCCGACTGCATGGTAATAATCAATATTAATCTCCTTGTCTCTATTTTGTTGTCTTACTATCATTTTGTGCTACAGAACAAAATGTTCTCGTTCAATCACTCAGGTGATACATGTTCATGTAGTGCATGTGATTTCTAGTAAAAAACAAATCATGTGCTTGAATGTGTGTCAGTACATATGTATCGTTTTAGAACTAACAAGTTTCTAACGTCACAATACGAAGCAAAATTGCATAGAACCTTAATCATTACACTTTTACAGTCTCAAATTATCTGCTGATTTTAATGATTTGGCTAATATTGTTACACATTTTTAAGGGTGCAGGATGTGATTAACTTGGTTATAAACTTAAATATATTGCAGGGCATATGGGGCACAGATCAGATTATGAATTTGCAAGGATACGGAGATGGTAGTGCAGCAGGGTGCAGGATGGGAATGAGAGGCGATAATGAGCAGCGGCCGGGAAGAGAAGCAAGAGTATCGAGGTACAGAGAGAAGCGGAGGACACGATTGTTTTCGAAGAAGATTAGATACGAAGTAAGGAAGCTCAACGCGGAGAAGAGGCCTAGAATGAAAGGTCGATTCGTTAAGAGAACCTCCTTCCAGATGGGGATGGGGAGTAGTTCTACTACTAATACTTCTACTGCACCTCACTACCAGCAGCACCAGCACCTCAAAAAATAACAGTACTGTACTGAGGAGTACGGACAGATCATGATCAACTCCCAATTTCGCTTGTTTTGTGGCAAAATTGGTCTGACTAATTAATTGATGTATGCATGCATATGGCCCATATATCATATATCATATATGGCCTGCTTTACAATAAATGAAGTATATAACTTGGTAGCTTGCCTTACCTCTTCTATCATGCCTCTCTCACAATACTCATAACTAGTTCTCGGAAGTTCGAAGCAGGTACTGTGTAAAAAAAGCCGAAGTTCTTGAACATAAAAAGATCAAGTGCAGTATCTTCAACATAGCTAACAATTGTATCAGCAATCAGTTTCAGCCAGAAGGGTCGATTCAATTTAGTGGTGCTCCTAAATCCTTATGAATGTATTCATGAAATGCAGTTGTTTTAAGGCCAAGGTGTTCCAGCAACCTGGGGATTCGCTTCTTTTAATTTGTGGGCAATGGCAGTCTGTGCATACCAAAGGAGCGAGTAACGTACTCATCTGTTTCATACTTTTTTCTTTTTTTTTTCTGGGGTGAGGGGTGAAAATGTTGGTTAGATTCTATCAGAGAGACTCAATTGAGGAGAGTGCAAACAAGCTACATATATGCATTAACTAATTGCTTCAAAAGACCGAGTCAAGTGATTTAGAGAAGCAAAACAAAGTTGGGGTGTGATATCTGAGAAGATAGAAATATTGAGGAAAGACTACTGACCAACAAATGAATAACTTTGCCGACAAATATCAAAGCTGTCTTCTTTAATAAAAAAATAATAACAGTAATTTGCGAGACCTATAAAGACTCTGATTTCGGTGCCTAAATAATGTGTCATCAATTGCTTTGGAGTAGAAAGTATTCGTCGGAAAAAGTGTTCTGAAATTGCCTCCGTCAAATGTTCTCTTTTTATTCAAATCAATGCAAGAAATTGCATTCAAGCGGAATGGTAATGTAACTAGTATTGCAGTACAACCAAGAGCCATAGGCCTACTTCTAACACAAAGACAGATCAGCCGACCTGTGCATACCTTTCTAGAAATTTAACAAAACAATGGAGTCAACAACTCTCCAGTTCACCAATGAGGCCACAAAGAAAGCCACAAATCGACAACAGGCCATATGAAATGGTTAGAACCAACGCGTGCACCAACTGAGTCATAGCTCAGAGTCTCAGACCCAAGGAAGAACGCTCCACCCATCTTCGCCTCTCGACTAGTGAATACACATGACAAAATAGGCGTTGGTGTGTTGCCGTGAGGAACGCATAAAGACCAAAGTGGGATATTAATGATATGGAAGAACCTTAATGAAACGAAGCATCACTCATGAGCCAAGTCTCGAGATATTTTCTGGGAGATATGTTCTCATTACTATAGTCAGGAAGAGAAGGTTTTGCCAAAATATCTTGCAAGGTTCAGAACTTTGCCGTTCTCAATCAGTCAGTTGTATAGTATCCTGTATCCATCATCGGTCATCAAGATTCAAGAACATGAACCAGGATCCATGCAAGAGCAAAAGTACATAGACGTGAGATATTTATAGCAATCTTCCACATAAAAAGTCCTTCTCCTACAGATGCATGTAGAAGTTGATACGGAAAAAACAAAGCCAGCGCAAGCTTCAGTGACAACTCATTAGTTCATTCTTATCATCCCTTCATAGTAATATTCCAAAATGGCAAAACGGGAATAAGATGCAAAAGAAAACCCATGGATTACCAAAATATAACATACGCATTACTTCTAATGAAAACTGGGAAAGTTACTGATTCTCGTGGTCACTGTATCATTGTAAGAGATTTATCCATCTTTCAAACATCATCAAAGATGAGAGAATTTTATTTTATTTTGTCTGGGCATAGCTCGAGCCATATCTCTTTCAATATCTGGAAGCTAACAAGCAAGATAATCTACAGAAAAGCCAAAGCCCAACATCTGAACTTTAGCTGTGACAAGAAAGAAAAACGAAACAACCATTCTTCACAGGGTCTAGTTAAGACAGATCAAGAGAACAACAACAGTGCACCAAATAATGTATGTGATCCCCAACTTCCCTCCAATTTAAGCTCTACTCTGCAGGCCAAACTTATTCACCTGCATGAAGGAAACATGAAAAAGATCACCAACTCCCTCCAGTCAAGTGAATATGTATCATCTGATCCAGACAAATTATACATATCATGCCAAGCAAAATATTCAAAGTCATTTCAAGAATGTTCAAATTTCAGATTGCAGAGATGCCGACATGACTGAGCACAAAACTCCCAACACTGATCAACAAATTCAATGCACATGTAATAGATTGAATAAAACAAAATTGAAGAAAATTCCAGTAAACCTCAACACTGACAGTAACCTTAACTATGTGTTTAATTTCTGTCGCATAAAACTCAAAGTTGGCAACTCCTTTGGAACTATGCTCGACCTACCAAATATAAGATTATCAAAATTGCAATCTGAAGACTTTCAACTTTCTGAGACTGTTCTATGAACCATCCAAAAGCTTTGATGCAAAATCAAACAAGACATGCACAACGCATCAGTATACTATATTTCATATTTCAACTAATATAACAGTACAGAACAGTCCCTCAATAATGGAAAAGCAGTAGTAAACCTCCAAAATTCTACCCCTTGTCATTAAGCTCCAGTATAATGGTGTAATTTTCTGATTCAAATTAAATATAAGTCGCAAAAACTTATCTCAATTGGTTTCACCATTCAATCAATTATCCTCTTAAATTAAACTGATCTAGCATTCAGTCCATCTGGAAGCCTGTCTGGATCATACCTACACAACTAGCAGTGAATTGCAAAAATAAAAAAGTGTCTTTCAGACATTGGTGGAATGGGGTTGGTCCCTTGTGTTTCTTTATCAGCGCATTTCACAAGAGTGGTCTGTGATTACTTATCCATGTTTATAGCTCACAGATTATCATTGCCTGGAAAGGACTAAACATTGAATATAACCACACCATTCTAAGCTTAACCAAATTGAAACCTCAAGCATTGCTTCACAACGAAACTAACAACGAAATTGAAACAAACGAAGCAACATAACCATTCCTTCACTCTAACAAGAAAATAACCAAGAAATTCAAAACAATTTCAATTACATTATCAAATTCAGAGCTTCAAAGCAACAAAGAGAGTACCTTAAACGATCACTCCGACTCCTCCGCCTCCGCCTTCACCTCCAGCTTGGGGCCTGAGAAATAACCAAAATTAAATTTCAAAAAAAAAAAAAAAAAAAAAAAATTCACTGAGAGAGAGGTAACGTTAGGGTGTGAGGCGGACCATGGAACTCGTAGGGGCGGTGGTCCTTGCCCCAACCGATGCCGCGCGTGGACTCGAGGTACTGGTCGCGGAGGAGGCGGCACTTCTGGAGGTGGTTGATGCCTTCGACGCGGTAGCACCAGCGGAGCTTGTCCCGGAGAATCTTGGCCTTCTCTATTTGGATCCACTTCTCTCGGACGATGTGCTCCCTCATCTCCAGCATCGCCACCGGGTCCTTGTACGGATTCGCCGGATCGAAGTCATCCGGCGGCGACTCGTCGAAGTCCGCCACTCCCTTCTTCCTTCCCATTCTCTCTCTCTCTCTCTCTTCGCTTCTGTTGTGACTTGTGATCTTGTTGCAGCTGTAGCTACTACATCTGGTTTGGGTCATACTTTAAGTTTCTTTGGGCCGTTTTGTTTGGGCCTCAGGCTCAAATTTTTCATAGTTTTGCTTTTGACGGGAAAACTTTATTGTCAAAATGCCTGCTCATAGACACTTTAATTTGGACTCAGATCCAATTTTTTATATATATATTTTTTTTCTTTAAGAAATTAAAATTTCTATCCCGAGTACAAAGTGTAGTAAGATTGGTCGAGCGGTCATAGTATGAAACCTCATGTCTAGCATTCGAGTCTTAACTCCTACCAGTTTGTAACCAGCAGGTTTGAGGGGTGTTCGAGTTCGTGCACCTGCATCGAGAGATTAGCCTGATTTTGCTGAGATATCATTCGTGGACCTCGGTCCGAATACTAACTCGCTAACGTAACACACCCGTGATTAAAAAAAATAATAATAATAATTAAAAATTGGGATTCCGCGTTCCATTCCTAAATGTTTAGGAAACTAAAACCTTTACTAACCCTTCACGGATTAGGCAAACCATACTTTATAAATAGGAGCTCAGCTCTCATTCTTCATTCATTTTCCACAAAATCATAATCCCTTTTCTCATTCTGAGATAGCTCTGTAGCAATGGAAGTTGCAAAGGCTGAAACACCAACACCATCGACGTTCTTCGAAGCTGCCACTAAAAAGAGAAAAGCGACGGAAGAACTGGACGCCGATCATGATGCAAGGCTGCGATGGAAATTTGCTAAGGAGCTGAGGCTCTGTGACGCTTGGTACATGAAAAGGCTCAACGGCAGTGATGTTAGCAAAAGCCGGAAAAATCTGGCGGTGAGCAAGAGCTGGGTGGTTGAGCAGGTCTTGCCTTTCTTCGCCGCTAGCGCTGCCGCGAGAGTCGAGCGTGGTGAGAGTGAGAGAGTTATTGTTCACGACTGTGAGCAAGACTCACTCCATGTGTTGTATTTGAAGAAGCTGAAAACGGGGAGGTTCGTCTTTGTTGGGAGGTGGAAAGATGACTTTGTGATTAGGAGAAATTTGAAGAAGGGCGATGAAATTGGTCTGTGTTGGCACGGAGACAAATCCATGTTCAGTTTTACTGCTTTTTATCGGAACTAGCTAGGTTCTTTTTGTTGTATATTGATGTTGAATAGAAAGTGAAATTCTAGCTTTATATAATTTTTTTGAAATAGAAAGTACTGAAATTCTAGATTATATAATAGGAATAAGGAATGGATGAGTTCTGTAATTGTGGTCAAATTTGGATCTTCCTAGTCTACAACACATTTTTTTTTTTTTTTAAAGGGGCTGGTGCGGCTGCCCTTAAACCTTGATTAATGAAATTGCAGAATATAAGGGGGGGACGTAAAGCCTAAACCCCATATTACAATAAGCATAAAGAGATAATCCTGAAACAATACCAAGACTCTCTATAAAATCTATGTATTCTAACAAGCACTAATTAGCAAAGAGTGCACAAATGAATACTCTATTTGCTTTGACATAGCGGTGACATACCGGAAAGATAACTCTATTACGAAGAAGCATTATTACGAATAGCACAGCTTTCCCACTATGTTGCCGCACGGAAATAAATCTGGCGACACTCAATTTCATCCTGCCACTAGGAGGTTGCGTCCATTTGATCAAGCAAATAGCTCGCCGCCTCGCTAGGCCAGACAAGGCACACTGAGTGTGCATACCGGGACAAAGCCCACGTCGCCCTATCCAAAAGTGGTAGGGACTTATTGCTGGCATAAAGCCACGTCGTACCAAAAGTAAATAAAACAAAGCAATAAAAAAAATTAGGTCAAGGGTGAAAGCCCAGACCAACAAAGCTGGGTCAAGGGTCAAATCCCAAGCCCAAAGATCATCAGGCCCAAGCTTCAGTAAACGGTTGCAGAGCCCAACACATTGCACCCATCCTACTGGCACCGGACCACCACCAGCCACGTCGCCGTCACCTATCGCCCGCCATCTCGCCATGTCGCCGTCCCCAACTGCCCGCCTACTCGCCACACCGCCCTTCCTTAGGTCGGAACCAAAGCACCCAAACCAGATCGGGATCAACCGATCCGATCTCAACCCAGTGGATCTCGGCGCTGCTCCCACACGATTGTCACCATTCGGCGACCTCCGAGCTCGTGTCAACACTTCGAACCACCGAGCAGATCCTCCGTGCTCCTCCCAAGGCGAAGACGACAGCGGCTCAGCCATTCTGCCATCTTCCCACCTCTGCCCTTCTCCGTCAAACCCTACAGGCTCTCCGGTATGCAATGCCAGCGCTCCGCAACCTCTACTCCAACTGGACCACCCTTCACCGGACACAAGGTCCCATCTGTCCCGTCCGGCGACAACGCTGGGAGGGCGCGCCGCCGGACAGGGAGAACTCCCACTCAGCGTTTCTCTTTTCTTCAGCTAGGGTTTCTCCGCAATGCAGACCTCCCCGTAAAAATAAAAATAAAAATGTGATGTTCCAATAAAATGTTGATAGAAATTTCATGTTCAAATTTTATTCCCTACTAAAACAATACGACCAAATTGATAATTCATCACCGACTTAGTAAAAGTTATGACAACAGTTTCACCATGTTCAATCATAACTATTTTACTAAAATATAAATTATTTTTACATGTCATGTCGACAAACTCCTTATTATGGTGTCTTCTAATTGCCATTGTTTATGAATGGTATTTGGTGGAACTAAATAGTATTCTCTAATAAAATTGAAATTTCGTACTGTCTTTTCAATTTGGAGGTACATTTTTGAAGTTCATAACATAAAAATAACAAATTCAATGTCCATGTGAAACATTTTCAAGAATTAAATCACATTTTCTACTCGATCCGAAAGCGAAATTACTTATAACATAGACCGACATATAGAATCTTCGACCAAGTTCAAAATCACCAAAAGTTTAGATATTAAAATGTTTCAGAAAGGTTGTTGAAGTCTCGAAGATGCCTAGTTTGTTACAACTTGCGATGACTTTTGGTTCGGAGCCTTGACCCGATACATTCGGGTCATGGATAGTGACCACTTTCAAGTTCCCACCAATCATTGACCACCGAAGATAGCAGGAGCACACAGAAGATGGACCGTCAACGTCGGGTCGAGGACACGTGGCAGTTACCCACGTAAAGGATCGAGACGTAGAGCTGAGAGAGTTGTGCTCCTACTTTCAAGGGCTGGTGACTGGTCCTCAACTCGCATTGAACATCAATGGGGTCACACGGCAAAGACCAAACTAAACAAATCCAAAGAAAAACATTTGAATAAAAAAAACGTGAGGATTAAGGAATCAAAGTAAAAGACCAAGTTCAATTCCTTCCCTTTCAATAAGTCATGACGTCAAAACCTTGGTTTAATCATAACCAGACCAACCATTAGCTTAATAAGGCCATTCTCTCAGGTTGGATTTTTGTCTCTGTTTTCCCCATTCTGTTCAGTTTTGCTCATCATATTGTTCTTGATGCATGTACAGAATCATTGAATATGAAAAGTGAGTCTGTTTGATTTTTGTCTTATTTCTTGTGTGTTGTGTTGTATCTTTATTTGCAATCATGTTGTTTCAGATGAATTGTTAAGTCCTTCAAATACAGGTTCTTTTGTAGAGCATCGTCCCAGACTTATACTCAGGTTTATAATCCAAGGTATGCTTTTGCCTTCTGCAGCTGCATTTGTCAATTCTATTCTTATGTATAATCATATGATATATTCTCAAAAAAAAATTAAAAAGTGACATACACACACACACACATATATATATATGTGTGTGTGTGTGTGTGTGTGTGTGTGTGTGTGTGGATGTAAGTATGCATGCGAATGCTAATAGGTCAGATTATTATATGCATCATATGTCAGATTTAAACTTTTTCTTCTTCTTTATTAATCTTAATTCCCTCTATAGAGAATGTGTACTTAACATAGAAGTTGATTATCTTTGAATGATTATTTAGCTTATTTGTCTTGCATTAATTTAAAGTATCCATCTTTCATGGCCAGTACCCTTACATTGATTTAAAGTTCTCATCTTTCAGAATTGTTCTTATAAAATAGAGAAGTAGTGCTTGCCATGAGCTTTATAGTGGAGCTCCCAAGCTAGATGTCACTCCGAAGTTTTTGATGATGGATTCCTCTTCTGATAACCACAAAACTGAAAAGGGAGGAACCTCGACCTCAAGTGTTCCTGCCAATGGGGATATGTTTGGACGAGTTGTAAATGGTACTGGTGAGACTGAAGGTAAGAATAGTTGGCCTAATCCACTTTTCCGCTACATGGTGAATCAATCTAAAACCTTGCTCATATTTCTGTAACGTACTTTGCAGGCAAGCGGCTAGCGTTTTTAGTGGAGTGGTTAAATAGTATACTTCCTGATTTAGGTTTACCAGAAACTGCTTCAGATGAGGACTTGAGATCAGTATTGATTGATGGTACCATTTTATGTCGGCTATTGAACAGGCTTAGACCTTGTTCTGTTGATGAGGTTGATTTCCTAGTCTCCCCCCTACAAGTTGTTTACCAGTTGGATTGAATGTCTGGTTTCTTACTTTCAATGTGCATTTTCTATTATAGGTTAATAGATCCGATCAGAACTCAGTGCCAAGCTCAGAAAATGTCGCAAGGTTCTTGGCTGCTGTTGATTCATTAGGCCTGCCCCAGTTTCATATGGTGGATCTAGAGAAGGTATAACTATATATAAATTTTATGAAAACAGATTTCTTTACATTGTGCCTATGTAATCCAGCTTTTAGGTCTAAAAGATTGAACAATTCTAATATATTGACATTCTGATGATTTTCATGCATAAGAAATTTCATATGGCACAACTTTTTGATTCATTGTGAGATTTTCCTTGTTCATAAGTTCCCTCTTAGTCTCTTACTCATTTTCTGGTTTATATTATTGTGCAGGGATCTATGAAGACTGTTATAGATTGTCTTTTAACACTTAGAACACGACTTGGGTCAAGTGTTGTAGCAGACGGTTTTTCTCTGTTTAGTCCAACTGGTAACTATGACAGCCCTCGAAGAGATTTATCTTCCCGTGGATTTAGTTCTCCGTTAACTGTAGAAGAGAGGCAGAAGGTCTTGTCTGAGTCAAAATTTCAACGTTCATTGCGTAGTCCTGTTATGTCAGGTACAGTTATTCTCTTGCACTCACCAGATCCATCACGCATGGTAACTGGCTGATAATGATTATGGATAAAAGAAGATAGTAGTAAATACCACTCAATCTGTTTTCCTATACCAAATTTTGTTTTTGCTGATATAGCCTTTATTTGGTTCAGTTGACAAACTTTTAGATGTTGTTTTCTTCAAACAGTTGATCTTTGACGCAACTTTACCTTCCACAGAGCCATCAGCAGGATTAATGCATCATGTTGGACATAAGTTCCATGAGGTATTTCAGGTGAAACAAGGACGCTACGCGGATCTTCCTGCTGCAAAGATCTCAGAAATGATGAAATCCAACAGTTTAGATGTATGCTGTCGATGTACCTGGAAACTAAATAAGGTTCTTGTTTTGTGTTCTCATCAATTTTGATGCAGCTTTAATGCATTTCAGTATCTCTTGTTGCAGAATGCTCCGACTCAGTCCCTTTTGAGCGTTGTAAATGGAATTCTTGACGAAAGCGTTGAAAGAAATAATAGTGAAATACCTCATGTATGGCAATCAGAAAGCACACTGTTGTGAAAAATCTAATACCATCAATACAAATACAGTACGTTTCATCTGAAATTGCCTTTGTTTTGCAGCGTGTGGCTTGTCTACTGAGAAAAGTTGTCCAGGAAATTGAGCGCCGCATATCAACTCAAGCAGAGCATTTAAGAACTGTAATATGTATTCACAAACATTTTTACTTGATCCAATTAAGAAATGCTCTGTCTAAAGTTGTTTATGGTTTTGTGCATCCAGCAAAACAATCTTTTCAAGGCTCGTGAAGAGAAATACCAGTCAAGAATCAGAGTACTTGAAGCCCTTGCATCCGGAACCAATGAGGAAAGCGAGGTACGAAGGATCATTCAAACAAATATAGTAGTATTCGGCTGCTTTGCACACATGTTATGTCTGATTCTTTAAATGAAACTTGTGTAACAGCTTTTTAGGAACCATCTTCAGCAAATGAAGGTATATTTCAGAGACAATGGTGTTTATTTTTTTCTTCTGCTAGTTTGTTCAGTTCACTAATTGGCAGCACCAAATTTTTTTTTCACATTTTACTTCTTCAACACTAAAAAAAGCTTGTATATGATTGCTAAATTATCATAAGAGATTTCGATATCAAGTGATCAACTATCACCTGCACTTTGTTTCAGTGATCTAAAGACTGTGTATACTTTTACTAGATAAATCTAGATAACAATCTTCGTTAATTTTAGATAAGTTTCACAATAACTTTTATTGGGAATGGTTACTATTGGCAGAGTGAGAGGACCAAAATTGAAGAAAAAAAGAAAACTGATGATGAGGATGGGATCAGATTGAAGAAAGAGAAGGAGCATTGTAACCTTCAAATTTCAGGACTGAAGCAAGAGTTGGATATAGCAAAAAAGACATATGACTTGCGTTGCTTGCAAATGGAAACAGACGCGAAAGGTGTTAAAGCAGCACTTGAAGAAAGGGTAAAAGACCTTGAACGCCTTTTGGCAGATTCAAGGAATAAGGTGAAAGAGCTGGAGGAAAACTCTGAGTCAAAACATCAGGTTTCTGACGAAACTTTAAAGCTTGAAGAAAAGGTAAAAGAACTTGAACGCCTCTTGGAAGCTTCAAGGAATAAAGTGAAAGAGCTTGAGGAAAGCTCAGAGTCAAAATATCAGTTTTCTCAAGGTCAGCTTGAAGAACGGGTGAAAGAACTTGAAAATCTCTTGGCAGATTCAAGGAAAAAAGAGAAAGAGCTTCAGGCAAATTCTGAGTCAAAATGTCAGAGTTGGATTAAGAAAGAGCGTGTTTACCATAACTTTATGGAATTTCAACTTGGTTCTTTGAAGGTACTTATGCTTTAGATCAAATTGTATTCTTAGCTTTAAATATACATATCTAATAAACAGTCATACAAATTTTTAATATTCATGAAATATTCAGGAATTAAGGCTATCTTCTGTGTCCATTAAGCAAGAAATAATGAAGGCAGAACGAAGCTACACGAGTGAATTTGATCATTTAGGTAGGGTTGTGCTATTCAAAAATTGTATCCGTTTCATGTACTTGGTGATGGAAGATTTTCATGCGTTGTTATATATATGGCCTTTTTCAGGAGTGAAGCTTCAAGCATTAGCAGATGCAGCCGAGAACTATCATTCACTTTTGGCTGAAAATAGGAAACTGTTTAATGAAATTCAGGATTTAAAAGGTGCCACAAAATTAATTGCTGTACTTTGGTTATATCTGAGATGTAATCATTGGAGTTCACTTCTCAGTTTTCATGCTCAGGAAACATCAGAGTATATTGCCGAATAAGACCATTTCTGCCTGGACAGAAAGAGAAAAGAACATTGGTAGAACATATTGGTGACAATGGAGAACTGGTAGTTGCAGACCGCTCCAGACCAGGGAAAGATGGTCATCGACTGTTCAAGTTTAATAAGGTCTATGGTTCAGATGCTACTCAAGGTTCTCTGCTATATATTTTTCTTTTCTGTGTCTTCAGCTATTTTTTGACTAATCTGCATTGATGATCCTTGCAGCAATTATACTTGAAAGTGATTGTCTTATGAAAAACATTGTGATGCTTAACCTGTAGCCCTTATTTTTCTGTTCACAGCTGAAGTATACACTGATACCCAACCGTTTATAAGATCTGTACTTGACGGATATAATGTGTGTATCTTTGCTTATGGTCAAACTGGATCTGGAAAAACCTACACAATGGTATGGAGCTTCATTTCATCTTAATTTTAAGGACGCTAATATTTTCACAAGATGCTAATGCTGATAATTATTTTTTCTCAGACTGGTCCTAACAATGCAACTAAGGAGAACTGGGGGGTCAACTATAGAGCCTTAAATGACCTTTTTGATGATTCTCAGCAAAGAAAAAGCTCCATTATGTATGAAATTGGTGTTCAAATGGTTGAAATATACAATGAACAAGTGCGCGATTTGCTATCAAGTGATGGTACTCCGAAAAAATATCCTTCTCAAATTACAAATGTTGCTTAAAATGAAATCTTAGAAAACTTATATTCTGCTTCATAGCATGGTTCTAGCAAATGATATTATTATTACTATTATTATTATTTTTCACATTGCTTGGAATCAGCATTTGGCAAATCAATGTGAAATCAGCATTCTTTATATTGATTTTGGTTACAAGCATTTGTTTCCCTTGACTTGCACACACTCGGGATTATGACTCATTCTCAACCCAATGGGTTAGCTGTGCCGGATGCTACTATGCACCCTGTCAAATCAACCTCAGATGTCATTAAATTAATGGATATCGGATTTAAGAACCGAGCTGTTAGTGCCACTGCCCTCAACGAAAGAAGTAGTCGCTCTCATAGGTTTGTGTATCTCATCATTAATGAAATCTGTCTACATCGATCTTATATATTTTCTAGGAGTGTGACACTTAAATGTGTGTCTACAGTGTTCTTACAGTTCATGTACGAGGGACGGATTTGAAGACTAGTTCTGCTTTGGTCGGTAATCTTCATCTTGTAGATTTGGCAGGAAGTGAAAGGGTAGATCGCTCTGAGGTTACTGGAGATAGACTTAAGGAAGCACAACATATAAACAAATCATTATCTTCACTTGGAGATGTCATATTTGCTCTTGCACAGAAGAGCCCTCATGTACCATACAGAAATAGCAAGCTTACTCAAGTCCTTCAAAGCTCTCTCGGTACTCCTCTGCTCCTAGAATTGTTATTCTTTTTGTTTTCCCTGAGATTTGTCTTCAATAGCTCAAACAACAGTTTCTGGTGGTTTACAATAGGTGGACAAGCAAAAACACTTATGTTTGTGCAGCTTAATCCTGAAACAAGTTCATATTCTGAAAGTTTAAGTACTCTAAAGTTTGCTGAGAGGGTTGCTGGAGTAGAGCTAGGGGCAGCGAAAAGCAACAAAGAGGGCAGGGATGCTAGGGAGTTGATGGAACAGGTCCTCATTTTATACATCATTTCTTGCATCACAAGCAAATTGGGGTTCTGAATTTGTCTTGGCTCTGCAGGTGGCAATTCTCAAAGACACTATATCGAAGAAGGATAATGAGATAGAACGACTGCATTTACTTAAAGATATCCGAGTGGAGAAGCGTCGGACAGGCTCGTTAAGGTATGAATCTTCTCACCTAAGCACACAGTTCTATAGGTAGGACTCCTCGCTCCTCAGCAACGCCAAAAACCGCCAAGCGGGATAGGCTTAGGACTTAAGGAAGCTTCTGATCCTGAAAACTGTGTTTTTGTACAGTTCTGAAACTGATTCCCAGCAGTCCATGCATGACCTTAAACACCAAACTAATACACTCCGGCGATCAAAGGTTGCCGGAGGTGACATAGGTCAGAATAATTCTGCGGATGCTGAGATGTTAGGATTTGGAGAGGCAGATTATGAGGAGAAATTAAGTGACTTATCTGACGGTGGTCTTTCTGGTGGAACAGAAACTGATGGCTCTGCCTCTGCTGACAGTTCGAGCTATTCTGAAAGCACAAAATCAGATAGCTTAGAAAAGTGAGTGTTACTTCATTTCTTACTGTCTTTTCCACTTTGGTATTCAAAATTTTTCAGCGTAAATTAAAATTTTGGTCTGCTGTCCATTGACTCCACTCATCACCAATGTTCCAAGAATGACTAAAACCAGCACTAACTCATTCAAAATTTTCAGCAGGCCTAGAAGGGTTGCTGGGATTCCCCGACCTTCGTTAAAACCAGCAGTAACTTCCTCATCTATAATGTCAGGATCAAAAAGCTCTCCGAAAGTTTCATCAGGTATGCTTTTCTCTTGGTAGAAAAGCATGTAGTCCATTCCTCGTTAATTTGATATATTATCTCTCTCTTAACATTTTGCTAACAATCTCTTATTTCAGGTCTAAAAAAAAGTAGCAGCTCTTCCTCACTGAAACCAGCTTCTAAACGATGGCAATAATCAGAGCCAGTCGATACAATTTCTTTTTTTCTCTCAATTTTCGTATACATGTATAGTTTTTCTTTGATAATATAATTAGCATATACTTTTGTTGCTTTCCAATCCCACTTGGTGATTTAGGTGTAATTATTCTGAGGTTTAAAGCTCATCTAGCTGCTGCTTCTTCTTCTTCTTTTACTTGGAATATCTCATTCCAAATTTGCCTGTTTCAGTCATGAGTCTTGTACTGATTGAAGAAACGGAGTTTGTGTTTATAGACTTCAATTTTGAACTGAAGAAGAAAATGAAAATGTATATAGCATTGTCCTGTGTACAAGTAATGGTGAATCCTATGGCCATGGAATCTTGTACTAAACCATTGCTTTACGTTCATAGAGACACTGACCCAACACAAGTTTCAGTACAATAGTGGACCTGTTGAGCTATAGCAGGCAGTGCAATAATGGAGTTACTAAACGATACACCAACCTAAGGCATACAAGGCAAAAGTTTCCAAACTACAAGTTCGGCTTTTATGGTGAAATGATCATGTCTCTCACGAGGCTGCTTTCTTCTTCTTTACTCACCTACCAGATTTTTCATGCTCCGATAAGTTTCACATTTTTCTTCAAGAATCGAAGGATTTACAGACACCATCGCTCGAATATTTAGGGCCTGTTTGTCAATTGTGTCGGGCATTTAGAAATAATCAGAGTGGTTTTAGTAGAAGATGACAAGGTGTTTCTTCAAAAAGTGCTTGCAAAGTGAAAGTTCTATAATTACTTGGGACTTATTGATGAAATTTCTTTATGCTTCAAAGAAACGCAACAAAAATACTGTTAAAACAAAACGCTTTATATAGAATTTTGTCTTACAATAACCTAAAACCATTGGAGATTCATAACTGTTGAAGACAATCGCGCAAATTCTATTTTTGCTTACCAATTCAATTGTTAAGTGGTATTATATCTCTTATGTCTTTTTCGATATACTACTATTTCTTTCAACTCGCCCACACCGATCAACAATTCATGAGCCAATCACGGACAAGTTCGAGAAGCTTTTCACCGACGGTAATCGGCTGCTCAAATTTTACTTGTACCCCCATGTTGTTGTTGTTGTTGTTGTTGTTGTTGGCTCACCTCAACCCCCACTAAGATAAAACAAAAGGCAAAGGGCAGCCTATAGCCCACACCTGCCCGCTTACGCTCCTAAGCACATGCAGTTATCAGTTGCTGCTGACAGCTTTGGCCAACAAAATGAATAGGCAGGTCAGCTTTAGCACCTCTCAACCACTACAACCTTCAAAAGCCAAAACACCCTCCTCGCAATTTCACATGCCTAACTGGCCTTGATAGATACACCCCAACACCATAATCAATGGCACCCCCAAATTGACTCGGACCTAGTCACTTTTACATCACCTTCCTGACCATTTCAAAACCCTAATGACAATCCTCCACGTCTTCCCCAAGTCAGCCTAAACCAGGCCAAACATATCCCTACAACCAAACAAAACAAGTGAACCAATTCAATCCATACAAGCACATCGATGCTTCCAAAGTCGGAAACCCAATACCCCACTCCTCTGGACCTCTTCCACCCACCCAAATCCCATCATACACATCTCCATCATTTCCATTAAAAAAACTAGGAAATCACAAGGCCACCTTCATTTATAATTCATTAATTTCAAAGCCATTGACCCATCACATTCATCTGTGCAAAAAGAAAACTCCGAACAATAACAATAACACATGAATTTTATAAATTCCAAAAGATCTAAATCCTCAGTTCCTCCAAAATACAATTACAAACGGAGGACGGCATGAGAACCAGACAAAGCATTTGGGAGATTTACAAACTCGTCCCATGAAACCTCCCATCTCCCCACAAACAGAGATGGCTACATACCTCTCAATCTCTAAATTCTTTCCCTCTTTATTCCTCAAAATGGGACATCTTCATCATCTCCCACCTCGCCTTAATTTACATATACATCATCCTTCGGTTTTAGTTTTACAATACAAAAGGAATAACAAACATCAGATTGACCATGACTTCTATATACAAAAATTTTACACACTCTGAGACTCAAAAGACCCCAAAAAAGATTAGTAAGCTCCTCCCCTAGATTTCTCTCCCAAAACACCCTCTTCATCACTTTTGATAAAACTCGATGCTTCTGAGGGCCTGTGTTTCTTCTAGTCAGATTTAAGCTACAGAAGGGATGCTGCAGTTCCTGCGGTCCCTGCTAAGACAATCAAACCCTTCGATGCGCACCGCAACCGGCTTGTCCCCGGATTTCATCCGGACACAGCCTCCGTTGCGCCCGGCCGTCGGCGAAAAAGGGCCCCCCACCTTGCTGCTCCCAAACTGCTCATCTTGGATGACCGGGTTGGATGCCCGGCTCGGCGGAGACCCGCAAAAGAACGGTGGCGACGAAGCCAATTGCTTCATGGATCTCTCACCTCCGCTATCCCCCTGTAATTCATTAATCCAAACAGGAATAAAGATCAATTTTTTGGAAGCTTGTGCTAAAAGTAACGAAAGATTTTAACCTTTCCTAACAACAACAACAACAACAACAACACATTAAATTTTACATGGATGAAAAGAAAGGTACCTTATTGAGAATCAGGTCCAGAAGCTCAGACGCTGCTTGAGAATCTTCAATCTCTGATTGGTAGTGACTGCAAAAAACCAAAATTTCATTAGCAAACAAAAACAACCTTTGATACTGTCATGTCGTTTGGATAATCAAATCGCTAAAAGCAGCTTAAGCCAGAAACAGAAACAAGATACATACTTGAAGAATCTACAAGGAGGTCTCATGGAGTCGTTAAGCGACGGATTTAAGGCGCTTAAACGACGCGGTTTTGGGCACACAACTGAATCCACCATCTTCATCCCCTCAAAGCCTGTCATGGCGTTCTGCTCGTAAGAACCGAATCTGTTCATATCTTTACAGATCTTTCAACAAAGAACGCCTGCATCAAACAAAATTCCATCCCATCAAAACCAATCTTTATACCAAAAAGCCTCAAACTTTCACGCACAACAACCAAACCCAGATAGATCTGAGAATCAAGAACGAACCTTGAGCTGCCTGAGGCTCCTCCGAGGAGGAGAGAGAGAGAGAGAGAACTGAGGAGAGGAAAAAGGGGATTCTGGAGATGAAGCTTGAGAGATTTTTCTGCTCTGTTCTGGGGTGAGAGAGAGAGAGAGATAAGGGAAAGGGTTGGCTGGGTATATATTAGGAGAAACTATGAGTTATATTAAGCTGTATCTCCCGTGCACTTCTGTAAGATTTTATGCCGTTGATCTGGTTGACTATCTTTGTTTTGTAGGGACCATGTTTTGACCCCGATTTGCTCCACTCCACGTGATGCACGTACGCCCTTTGTTTGAGATTTGAGATTCCTCCGTGATTAAATGAAATTACCTATATTCTTTCAAGGGGAAAATATCTAAGTTTTTTACTTACATATAGCATGTGCATTGTTTCTACCAATTTTTCAGATCCATATTTATTCTCAAAAAAAAAAAAAAAGATCCATTCCTATATTTGGTCAAATAGTTGATTTTGGATCATTATAGCTTTTCTAAAGAAGACTTTGATTGAAAATCATGATTATTCGAAAATTAGACTATGGTATGTTGTGAAGATTATCGATCAATTGTGTTTGTCGAGCTAGTTAGCTGGATTGGCAATGAATACTGGTGTTGTCTTCAATCGTGTAACCACGAGTGCTATGGCTTTTAAGGGAGTTCTCGCGATGAGTCGGTTGTTTGGCTCGAAGACAACTTGGATTGGAGTTGCTTATAGTGACAGTATGATTGTGTTTTTTTTTTTGGGTCTTTGACCAAAAGTACCAAAATAAGCCAAAACTATCTCACTTAGCCCAGCAACAAATTTGTATTCCCACTAATTCAATTTAGAGAAAAATGTCAATTTTACCCTCATCCTAACTAAACAACTACTGTCATGCCCATCTTCTCTCTCTCTCTCTCTCTCTCTCTCTCCTGCAGAAGGGGCCGACCTGTGGAACTCCATCATTGCCGGCGCGGCCACCGGCGGCTTCCTCCAGATGCGACCTCCGATCTGGTCTCTCTCTCTCTCTAAGCTTCGATGCGCCCTGAAATACCTAGACTCCGGCTTTGACTCTAACGCCGATCTGTGGCGGAGCGACAGACCTGCCTCCACCATCGAAACCTCTGAAACTCTCCTCTCTAAGCTCGAATCTGTCGAGATTCATCACCTTATCTCCGACTATTTGACTAGTCGATCCTTCAAAGCTAGATGACAAACTTGCCTCCGAATTGTTCCATATTTACAGGCTCTGCCTTGACGCCGTGTCTTCACAATTTTCCGGCAAGCCCTATAAGTTTCAAAAGGTGAGGAAGGCAACGGAAGGGAGATGAAGGCGGAGATCGAGCCCACCTAACGCGTGGCGTGCTTGATGAGCAGTTTCTTCTGAATTTCGTGCCACTACTCTGCTTCTGCAACAGATCCCAGATTCCCGGGTTTGCAACCGGCGAAGGGAGAAGAGGGAGAAGAATGGGTGCCCAGATCATTTTTTTTTTTTTTTAAGTAATGGGACAGAAGGAAAGAAAAAAAAAGTTCTGAATGTCTATTGGGGGGCAATTGGCAATAGACATTTTGAATTGATGTAATCTCTTTGTTTTTTTTTTTGTAATCAAAGTTTTATTTGTCTAAATTTAAGGAGATTAGTTCCTATTCTGGGCTTCTAGCGATTGAAGGTCCTATTGAAGGGCAACAGACGTCTATTGGGAGGCAATACATGGTTGATAGTCGTCTATTGGGGGGCAATAGATGTCTATTAGGGGGCAATAGACTATCAGGGCAATAGAGGTCTATTGGGGGGCAATAGATGTCTATTGGGGGCAAAAAAACTTTCTGGTGAGATTTTCAGCAAATTCCAGTGGGCGGTAGCCAGTGACCTGATTCCGGCGGCCGATGACAGGACTCCGACGAAGTCTCCTATGGTTTCTCTCTCTCTCTCTAATTAACAAAGGGGTGAGAATAAATTGGTATTAAAAAAATTAAAAAATTAAAAAAAAAATCTTAATGGGGTATTAGGGAAGACCTCCTTAGAGTGTTTTGGGTAAGAGGGAATTAAAAAAACTTAATGGGGTAAGTGGGAAAAAAATCTCTAAAAATGGGGTAAATGGACAAAAACCCTTTTTTTTTTTTAGGTGAAAAGGTCAATCTTATTCAGCATTTCAGCAAGCAGTACAATAATGACTTGCCCAAAGGGCCGTCAGTAGAAGCCATTACATAGAGCACACAACCCTAACACACCCCTCACACAAGCATACTACTTAGCATACCCCTAGCATACCCACCTTTTTAGATTAAACGCAAAACAAGAAACAAAGTAACTCCGAAATCAATAAACTACCTACGAGACTACTTGTTTCCTGTCGATCTTCCCCACTCAAAAAAAGAACACAAGAAGCCCATCATCCTTTCGTAAAAAATGATGATAGCCCAAACCTAAAATAAAAAATACAAACTTAAAATGTGTATGAGCCCATACTAAGACTAATGCGGCCCACTTAAATGTAACCCTAGCCGCCATCTTCTTGGTAACAACCCACTCGGCCCAATTATGACAAACCCAAGCTTGGGCATCCTCCACCTCGGGCCAAACACCGCTACCACCGTCGAGGACCAAACTCGGCACCATAGTGCGGCCAACCTTGTCCCGGCCGTCATCATCGCCAACTTGGTCACCACCGCGTCCATCGCCGTACCTATCATCAGGCTTATTCCAGCAGTCAGCATCAATACCTCCGTCACAAGTAGAGGACCACATCACTCGACCTGGTCTGCCCGGATCCCACCAGCCACCGCCATCATCATCTGGCTTCCATAAATATATGGGCGCAGCCGACCATCTCGTCCCAGAACTCAAACCTCCTCCGGTCATCCCAACCTGAGGACCAATGATCTGACATGGATTGAAGACCCATCACCAACCGCAAGAACAGTCAGAGTAAAGAGGTCACAGCTAAAGAACACGGAGAGGCGGCGAGCGCGCTCGCTGTCACCCCCGAGGAAGAGACGAAAGAGAGAGAATAGACCCTCCTTCTAGATCGCAGGTGCAAGATCGCCGCCAGCCAGAGTTAGCCGCCATCGAGAGAACTCTCTCACAAAGAACAGAGAGAAAAGTATTGTTTTTTTTTTATCTCATGTATATGTCAACAGTAATGGTTAGCTTTGTTTCGTGACAGTATGATTGTTGGTATACTTCTTAACTGTGTGCGTCATATAATTTAGTTGATACTTATGTTATCATCAAAAACTGCTACCATATTAATGCAAATTAAGATGTTTTTTTTGCCTGAGTAGATAGTAAAGAGGAAATTTAAATTTGAAAAGCATTGAGTGTTGAGTAGAGTATGTTACAAGCCCAAACAATCATTGTATAGGGTTGATTTGGCAAAGAAATTTCAACTAGATCTCACCCTTAACCTTCATTTTCCTTGAATTCAACCCAACAGTTAAAAATACATTATACTTCCCATTTTGAGAGTGATATTTCAAAACTATTCAACTCTCTTGATTGATTTTGATGGTATAAATAAATTATCTTATTTTCTTCTAATATTAGTTGCGTGCAACAAATTTTCTTTTATGAAATCAACATGTTGACTAAATTCTTATGAACAACTTTCTCCTTATTTTTTCCATAACGAGCATGAGAAGGACGTTTGAATGGGAGCGTGCTTAGTACAAGTATGTCATAACAAGTCACTTAAATAAATAAAAATTTTCATTTAGGCCGGAATCATAGTCTGTCGTACTTTGTGAATGAACGTCATTTTAAAGAGGTACTTTAAATTTAATAATATCTGTGAGCCCCGGGAAAAATTTAAGGAATTAAGACGAGATTAATTTTATTTCTCGATAAGTGATAATGACACTTGAGAAATTTTCCGGAAAACTTTACGGAAGTGAATCTTCAATTTATTGACTCAATGTAAACTTTGTGTCACGACGAGTTCAGGGTAATTTTTGTAGAATTTTTCAGACGTCGAAACTATTTATTTTAAATTTCGGAAGTTTGAAAATTAAGGAAATGTATTTTAATTAAAGGAAATTCAAGCGGTTAAATTTGGAGCGTTGATCTCTACCACTGCTTCATCATGGTCGTCCACTGAGCCTATAAGCATGCTGAGATTAGAGCAAATGATCTAGATCACTCATTCACTCCAGAAATATCAGTGTTGGCGACCCGTTTCTCGGACTAGCGACCCACCAAGGAGACCAGATGGTATCTCCTCCGTCCGGCCACTTCTCGGTGGCGCACCACCTACATTAGGACCGCCTCGATGTCGCGACCAAACCTGTGGCCTGGGTTTCCACCGACGGGCTCCGACGAAGTCAATTCGAAGCCGTCTTTGGTTCCGAAGGTTTTCTTGTGTTTTCCGGCGACTCCGGTCGCCGATGATGACATGCAAGGTAAGGAAGTTAGTCTTCTCGTTGAGCTCTACGTTCTGGTATAACTATTTTTCGATTTCGATTGAGTTTTGAGAATTGATGTTTCGGGATTCGTCGACCTTTTACCGAGGTACTGGTCACGGCGGCTTTTCTGCACTTGCCGGCTTTTTCGATCATTGTTGGTGGTAAACTAGTTAGAGACTAGTGGAGTTGTGTCATAATTGGAACGAGGATGAATTGGAATTTGGTTTGTTCCGGCTGTTCTGCATGGAGGTATTATGCCATTATGGTGAAGGTAAGCTTCGAACTTTGGCTGCACATGGATTTCATATTTAATTGTGGTTCTGTTGACCAAAGGACAATTGTTGTTAATTTAGAATAAAGATGAAGGAGCGAATGAGCTGATCGAGTAAAGGGCATTGCAGTGGCTCTGTACCGTGTTGAGTTTGAGAAGCTTGGTTCATGAATGATTCCTATGAACTATGATCAAAGGTATAATTGTTATGCTTGAACACATACTTTGCATGTGATTATTAGTTATCGCAGGGTTTGGTCTGCAATTGTAGTAAATAGTGAAGAGTTAAGTGGACAAGAGATTGATTTGGATGCTTAATCATTTAGCTTGGAGTTGTGAATTTGATCTAATGTTAATTGTACGATTGGAAATCGATCAACTCAAAGTATATGCAAATTTTGTGTTTGGTCTGCGATCATTTCACTGTGTGGAATTCATGACTTTAATATCTAGTACTAAGTATGTCTTGAAAGTGGATTCATTCCAGTTATGGTTGTCACCCTACAAAGAAGGTGCTGGGTATTGAGGAACAAAGAGAAAGGACAAATTTAAGTAAAAGGTTTGCTGGGCAAAAGTTGCTTTTGGTTATTAAGAAAATGGTGTCCAAAGTAGTCAAGAGTACGGGTACTATATATGGAGATACATATGTATTGACATTGTTCTATCTTGTTATTGATCAAGAGGAAATTATCTTGAAAATAGGGTGTCCATAGTAAATTGGAAGATTTACAACCAACAAGAAAATGAATTCATTTTTGGAATAAATTAAACAAATAGATTTGGGAGTAAATGTCGAGTGTAAGAGAATAGAATTTTATATTAACACTCGACTATTATCATTGTCGGACTAGGACTCCAGTTACCCGGAATGCGAGTTTACTCGGAAAACAAGCTATGGTGGTGTTGGCCTAGAAAAGAAAATGAAGTCAAAGTTGCAATATATTCCAGGTAGGGGATTATGGACTCGCCTCAGTAATTTTTATGCATATATATTAAGGAAATTAATGATGCATGAAAAAGAATTTGGTTTTTATTTCATTTTCTATGAGTTATTATTTGATGACTTGAGAGTGAGAGGAGCATAGCGACTTCCTTGGGCTTCGATCCCCTAAACCTCCGGAGGGGCTGTATGGACTGAAGAGTGTCTGACATCCGTTGAGGTGTGGCACTGCTTCTAGGTGATACGGCGTAAGTGGACACTCTTGCTACACCTTACCGGTGTAAACGATATTAATCATGGTAAGGTTGTAGGCATAGCGATCGGTCATCAGGTCTGTTTCATTCCTTTGGGCCCTACTATATTTTTATAAACGAACTACGGTTTGTGGTTTCGAACATTTTTATCATATGCATCGTTTTTCACTTACTTTGCCGGCACCTATATTTTAAATTATTTTCGCACCTAGCTAGGGTAGAGTCTTATTGAGCAACGAGGACGAAAGCTCACCCCTACAATAGTTTGTGGATGCAGGTACTGTGTACGAAGACGGGACAGTTGGACAATGCTAAATGTGGCTTAATTACCCTGTACTTCAATTGTGTCATCGACGGAGTTAGATCCGTGTGACAGGTCTTATTTCCTCTATTCTCGCAAAACTTGTTTATCGAGTTTATGATTGTTTGTAAAATACTTCTTTTGTATATTTCTCGGACTTTGGCAGTGGACTGGACAAACATTCGATAATTGTTTTGAAATGACTTGTATTTGTTTTCTTTAAAGGATTTTAGATGGTTTTATAGTTTTCACCTCACTTCAACAACTGCTTTCGTGCTCAAGTTTGAATTCCTAATGTATGTACTAAAGCATTTTTTAACTTCCTTGTGTTGCCTTGCGGGTTCTTAGGACTTGAGTTAAGTATCTTAGCTTAGGTTCTAAGGGCACGCGGCACTGTAATGTACTCGGTTTGAAGAGGTGCAAATCGGGGCGTTACAATATCAATTTATATTTACAAATCTTAATATCACCGCATTCAACAAAAGTACTACCATATGAGCCACAAAACATCCATTTGATCCATTCGATATTCACAATTTGAAGTTTTTTTTTTTCAATAAGGCACAAAATTTGAAGTTGAAATTGAACGGCGAACCTTGACATGTAATGAAGAGTAGAAACAATCCAACACGTTAAAGCCAAGGATTTGAAGAAGCTTTTGCGTTTTGTAGGAAAAAGAAAAAGAAGCATCTATCTGAAAAGAGGAGATTAAAATCCTGTAGCAGCAAAGTGTGTTATGGTAAGCAGAAAAGGCCAAGGAGTGAGGAGGATCCTCCATGATTCCAATCCAAGGTGTAAAGGACGGAGGAACATGTTTGCAAATAGAGTATTGCCAGTGGGGACTAGGCCTACCCCATTCCCCTACCCTTTCCCTTTCCCACATGACACTTTGCCTAGCCTTTGCCTTGGCTCCTTAAACTGGGTAAGGTTTTTCTGTTTTCTGGGTCGAGTTCAATTGGTAAATTGGGTAGTTTCCATTAAATTCTATGCCAAGTAGCAATAGTGGTCCTTTGGAATTCATTTAGGAATAGGAGTATCCATGCCCTACTAACTTCTTGCAATAGGGTCACTAGATTAGATGTCATGTCACTATCAAATGCCTATGGCGGATTGCTCTCCCATTCTCAATGGGTAAGGTGGAGCCATAAACCGTGTGCAGTACTCTCGACTTCAATGAAAACATAGAGTGATTACTCGAAAGTTTAGATATGGAGCCCATAACGACAAAATGGCCACAAGTCTGTGCTCAATACTCTTCTGGCTAGATAAGTTTTCCAAGAATCAAAATTGTTGATATCGGTTTTTCCCTCTTCATTTCGACAGAAAGTTTGAGCTTGTTTTGTACTTAAGATTTAAGTTCATCATTATATGAGGGTAAAGAATTTATGCTAATAGACCAAATGATACTGAATATGTAAGAGGATTGATGTCCAAAATGTAGATGGGCTCTTGACCAAAAAAATGTAGATGGGCTCTTGACCAAAAATGTAGATGGGCTCTTCACCAAAAATGTAGATGGGCGGGCCATGTTTCAGCCCTTTGTATGTTGGCCCATGGGTCATGGAGTGACTGCCTCACCCATTTGATCTCGACCCACTGCGATTCTCCCTGTGTTTTATTTTATGAGAAATCTATTGCAGAGAAAACAATGGTAACGATAAGAGGAAGGTGACAAATGGACTGACCACCAACAGTGGAAGCTGGCTTTACCATTTCTCAAGGTACTATTATCATGAATTTTCTTGGCACTATTTTGATTATGGACTTGGTTCATCTTCACTCAGCACTCAGCAGTATAATTTCATCATGCTTTTGTTTTTTGGTCATGAAATTTTACCATGCTGGTTTGAAATATATTTGACCTTGTTTATCATAAACTCACTAACCCTCCAAACAATCAATTTGAGTAAATGACTTCACTTGTTGGCATATTTACACGGAAGATGGTATCGGAAAC
This sequence comes from Rosa rugosa, assembly GCF_958449725.1. NCBI lineage: Eukaryota > Viridiplantae > Streptophyta > Magnoliopsida > Rosales > Rosaceae > Rosa > Rosa rugosa. The sequence goes on along the minus strand of NC_084823.1, from coordinate 53,218,326 downwards.
TTGATCTCTTTTATGAGAATGTTTATTTTAATGATGAAAAACATGACACAGTTTTCGTACACACGAGTATGCTAAGCACTTAGCAAATAGTATTTCAAACTCGTGGTAAACTGGTAATCAATATCTATGCTAAATTAGTCTCGCTGCTTGCAAATTAGAGCTTAGAAGTTTGGAACTGTAGGGGGATTGGAGCATGCAGGGATGATTATTATAGTTACTGTTATGTCCCCAAAGCAATCAAAATCAAAACCAAAGAGAACTCTTTTGTTTACATTCTACAAATGAGGTTGAGACATTTGGGATATTATGTCACAGTTTCCAAATTCCCATATGCTGCAAATGTGAACAAATTTTATATATTTCCTTTCCATAAATCATGATTGCCCAACTACAAGGCCATCAACTTTAGAAAGTCAAGAAATTAATCTCATCCATGCCCTAGTCAGACATCTTTGAACTGGTTGATTGATTTATTGGACTTTATTTCTATCCTTGGAGTGTAACATGTGCTACCTTTTTTATTCCCCACAGGCCACAGCAGCCTTGCTCTTCTTTTGATTCAGCTTAAATCTCCCTTCTAGTTCTAGATAAACCCCAATTAAAAAGCTAAAGCTAAAAGCTAAAGTCTCACCTCTCCCTCTATCTTCACGTTCCTTGCTTTCTTCTTTCACTTTCAATATTCATGAATCACATAAACCATCTTTACACTTCTCTCATCTCATGGATTCCAAATCTCCCAAATCCTTGTCACTCCACATGTGCTTGCTTTGATCTGTAGGGTCCCTCCTACCCTAGCTAATCAGCTCCATGCTATTGTGTATTTACAAAAGGGTACCTGGCTAGGATATTCATCTTGTTCAGCACTCATAGACATTGATCAGGATCTAGTCATCAAGCAATTTACATGAGATGGTGGTGGGTCACTGATCACTGTGCTGGGAAGAAAAGTGGTGTGGAATCTCTATGGTATTTTCCATCCAGGACTCTCACTTTGCTCATCTTCTCTTCACACCAATGCAGTTGCTCCGCACTCAAGTCACCCATTCTCAAAACCCTAGAGACCAGTTTTAGGTCAATTAGGCCAAGCAGTATCTCCATCTCTTCCTCCACCTTTAAGCTTTTCTTTCTCAAGCACTTGTGCGAACGGCGAAGGTCTTTGATCTTCATCTTCTTCTGCTCACCAAACGGGGAAGAGCAAAATTAAAAACACGGAAAAATCAAGTATATCCATGTGTACATAAATTAGAAAGAGTTGGTATTTATACTCTAAGAAAAAGCTGGTATTTATATAAAGTTATTTTGGACTCTAAAGGCAGAATTTTATCATTTACACTATAAGAGAGTCTATTTTGTATTCTAAATTTTATATTTTATCATTTTCAAACACTCACAGAATGAGTGTAAACTAACTTTCTAAGAGTGAATAATATCGCCTTATTGAATTTGATAATGATAACGTAGCCAAATATGGTTAATATATATAACTTACCTTTTGGTTAACTTTTTTCATGAGATTTAGAAGAGTTGGATCAACTGAACCTCTTCGTTTTCTCCTAAACATGGCTGATAACTTTTGGCAGGGTTTCTCTTTATCAGCCTTAAGAAATTCCATGAACGTTCGGATTCCATCTTCCATTATCATTAGAAACGCAGCTGAGGAGATTCTCGAGCCAAAACCTTCTTCCTTTTCATGATCATCATCTTCTGAAGCTTAAAAATAGAACAAAAGAATGCATTACTTAATTTGTTTGATCCCTATACTCTTTAATATGCATTTCTTGATACCATCATGGAACAACAACTTTAACTTTACTGCACATTCAATTTGTTAAAGAAAAGGAGGTGTCATTGTGAAATAAAAGAAGTTAAAGTGCAATTGACTGTATGAGTACCTCGATATTCTGGAACTTGAAGTAGCTTCGGTGCCAAAAGCCTCATCCTAGCGTAAATCTCAGGTCTCCGGCCCTGCTCGTAGGGCTCATTCTCTACATATCTCTGCAAAAGAACTTGGAACTGCTGAAACTGCTGCGCAATCTGGCCAGGACAGCCAGGGTCAAAATCGTGATGCGACGAGGCCCTTTTTTGCTCGAATTTCTTGTAGTTCCAGTTAAGTGCTTCCCACGTTATGCAAATTTGAGCAACATAAGCAGCCTCTAGTTCATGATAAGGGTTGTGACGTACGTCAGATGGCCGTTTAGTTGCTAATGAGATTCGATGAACAATCCTCTCTGAAATTGATCTTGGACAAACCTGAATAGACCTAAGTGATTCTGAAAAAAAAAATACAGGAGTTTTAGAGTCAAGCTAAGCTTTTAAACAATGTTTAGTACCAAAATAATTAAGTAACCAGAGAAATGAAATGACCTGTTTCATGGAGCTTTTGAGCACTAATTCTGTCTAGGTACATCATTTCTTCATCATATTTCTGAAAGACAGTGTAAGACTCCCACTTGGGGCAGCTTCTCCGTGATGAGGAAGAAAATGGATCTTCGGTCGCAGAACAATTGATTGAGCTTCTCCATTCAGAAGAGCTCTTAGAAGTTGATCCAACTGTCGAGTCACCAAAAATTTCATCCTCTTTGTTTTCTTGAACCTTGATTAATTTCTTGGTCTCCGACTGGGGCGGCCTAAATACTAGAAAATTTTCATCCCCAGATAATTTTGTCTCTGTATTGTTTTCGGTAATCTGATCAGAATCCTCATGATTATCTGTACAAAAATCATAAGCAATGTCAGACTGCAGAATGTATATGGAAGCATTAGAAGTACTACATGTGACTAGTTAGTGTAACTGTGTAACAAACTAAGATGTTGCTTCTCAGAATGTGACATACCATCACATCTTTTGTCATTTCTCCTCAACTCACTTCTGTGTAGTTCTATAGTGATCGGAGAAGTGGTCCAGACTTGATCATTCGGGACAGAATTGCAAACAGAAGCAGTATCTCTTACAGGGATTTCCTCTGCAATATGATCTTGTTCTGATTCTGAACCTTGTGACATATCATCTTGGTCTTCTTCAATTAGGCTCTCCCCGGCGCTAATGAACTCTTGATCAGAAAAACTTGATCGATCCCTCTGAAGGTTGTCGTTAGGCAAAAACTTTAGTGCTTCACCTCCATGAATGATGTCGGCCACCAGATGATTGTTTTCAGTGTAGTACTGATGACCATGAACATGAAAGCTGTGCCTTTCTTCTAATTCTTCTTCTTCTTCCTCCTCCTCTTCTTCATCCGAAAACAGATAGTTCTCGTATCCATTCTGGTTTCTGCAGAAGGAACACAACAAATTAAAGCATGAAAACTAGAAGAGTGGAGATTTACGATATTGCTAATAGCATGTAAACTGTAAGACCTTGGGAATATTGGGTTGCTGCCAACGAAGTAGAAGAACTTGGCAAGAACAATGGAGGAGACATAGAGGAAGAGAAGGAGGAGGTGGATGGAGGATGAAGTATTGTAGAAGAGCCTAGCAAGTGCTTCCTCTGTTGAACATGGCATTTTCTAATTCCCTTTGGTTCTCCAAAATGAGTTTCTATGGGGACTCCTTCACAAAGCAAAGCAAAGCAAAACAAAGTGGAGTGCTACCCCCTTCAAAAAGCTAAAGCGTGTTCTTTGGTTGCTTTCGTAAAATCTCTTCCTTGTTTTTGTTTTTGAACTAATGTCTAATATGTCCTGCAATCTTGTAAGTGTACTAAAAACCTTATTTTATGTCTTGATAACTAACCAAAAGATGAAGATATCAATTGATCTTACGATCCCGAATATCAAGTATATATAATCTTAGAAACAAGTGAAAAATTAAAGAATATTACAAAACTCTATACTATTCTTAATAACTATATTCGTAATTTCTTAAATAACATGACAGATTTAGATGGGTAGAATACATTTATTTGGTAGAGATTCCTGCTTTTATTTTAGGATGTTCTCTATATTTTTGAATATGCCAGCCTGCCAGGGGCGAAATAATATATTCATCACAAGTCAGAAATAGGCCGTTACATACCATTTCGCTGTCATTTAAGGGCATAGACAGACAAAAAGCTAGTGGTAGTACCCACAAGTGGTACGTACATATAGTCCTACTCATTACACATTCAATACGTAGAACTAGCGGATATCCTCCTTCGGTACTACTCCAGAGACGCTAAAGAGACATAAGGTGCACAATAGTGCTTAGGTTCCTAAAACAAAGGAAATTATTGTAACTAGACAAACTAATTAACATAGGGATGGGCCTAAGGAAAAACCCTAGCCCAACATATTCAGTTCAAGGCAGATCCAAAGAGGCCCATGCAAAAAGCCCAGCAAGTCTGACCGGGCCCAGGCCCAACCTTCATCTCCACACACGCCTGGCCATCGAACAGATTCAGCGCCGCGCCTGCTCCGCCGACCATGCCGCGCCTGTTCCGCCATGATCCGCCGCAACGAATCATCGTCATAGCCCAAATCACCTAGAAACACGTCGCCACACCTAGCATCACCACGACGTGCCCCGATCCAGAAGCTTGCAATCCCCGCCGCCGCAAAAAGTTAACCCTTCGCGGAAGGTCGTTGATCCAGCAGCAAACCGAGGTCCCAATTCCGCCTACATAGCCACCGCATATAGAGATTTCAAGCCAATCCTTCAGCCTGAGCCAACCTGCAAAAACCTCAAACAAGACCCCTCAAAAGGAGCTCCTCGAAACGATAGCCTTCATCCCCGTCCGGCAGCAGACCGCGCAGCGTCAGCGAGGCCAAAGGCCAACCAAGATGCCGGGGTCGCCACCGGACGAGAGCGATCAATTCGGTCTAGGATTGCCGCCGCCCCTAGGGTTTTGCGCTCTCGCTCCTCTGTTAACGGCCGGCTACAATTAAAAGATAAAATGTATGAAAGAGAAAATGTGAGATAGGATGTTCTCTATATGCTTATTCTAATTAGGGATTTAGATGCAATATCCCTCCTTGTATTCGACAGTTTCATTAATCAAGATTTGAGGGCAACTGCACCAGCCCTTTATTAAAAAAATAATAATAATAACATGACAAATTTTATTTTTAGGTTGAAAATCAAAGATTACAAATATCTTATATAAAATGTACATCGTAGAATTAGCGAGCTAGTGTATTTGAAACCATTGTTGTGGTTTTCATTAAGATTGCTTTTGAAAATTTTAGTCTTAGGTTGAAACTAGGTCAACCTTGGGATGAATTAAACTTCTTTTGCATGTGCATACAGTTTGTAAAACAAACTCAATGGAATCATTTGTAATGCGCTAGCTTTGTATTAAAAGTACAAAACCTTGTATTATAGTGTGTGTGTGTATACATTAGAAAACCTGCGTTTTCCTTCATTTTTCTCTTGAATGTAATGTAGAAAACTCTATTCTACAAGAAAGGGTCAAATGGGTTTATGATATCAAAATTAACTAATAATTAACTAAAAAAAAGAAGAAGAAGAGACTAAAACCAAGCCACACGCATTGGTAGACATGTATACATGCAACTTTTCAAAAGAAGTATTAAGATATAATTATTTTTATATTTGGTGTGTAGCTAGTTTAGTCGAGGCTTGAAGGTATTAGTATTCTTTGCCTCCTAAATTGTAATTGAATAAAAGAGCCTTTTGTAAAGGGTAGGGGTGGGCTGTAGTCAAATTGGCGATTCTTTTAGAAATCTTCCTAGTTGTTTCTTTGTCTTTAACTTTGGCACTAAGATTTCTCTGCAGAAGTATTTGTCCATCAACTCAGAGGTTGATTACAAGATGAGTCACGAATCAAATAAAAAATAATCAACATTATATTATCGACTAAGTGCTAAAATTCCATATGATCTTTGATTTTCTTATTTTTTATTTTTCTGGTTTGAATCTTTCAAATGCTTTTGAATACTTTGGAGATCATGAGGTTTTTAGATATTGGACTACATGCTCAACTTGTTTTGCAAGCCCAAAAGACCAATTTGAAGTAGCCTGAGTCTTCAAGCCTTTCAACGTATACATACTTATTGTTGGAGAGAAAAGATCCCACATTGGAAAAGTGACAAATAAAATATAACTTATAAGTGGGTGGATCTCACCCAATTGTATCGAGGCATTTTGTGATTAAAATCCAACACCTATTGGGTGGTTAAGTTGGGACAGTATCGGTACAATGGTGGGCCACGGGCCACGCTTGTCGCTGTTTAACATGGTATCAAAGCGGGTCATTCTCCAAATTGCGTCTCCACGTAGGCACGTATCATGAGCCCAAATTGGGGTTCCTTGTGTTTGACACCAATTTTGCTGCAGCTGGTCAACAGTCTCTTTTTTGCCCGGGCGTACCAGCACCGTTCGGGTGCAGTCGTTGGGGGTGTCCCTTGACCTGACTTCTTTTGAGCGACTGTAGACGAGGAGAGCGCCAACCTCGTCGCAGGATTCTTTGTGCCTCGTGCTGGAGGACTTTGTCTTGTGTCACCAAGTCGATACTCAACGTTGTAGGTTAAGCAGAGCGAAATCACCGGGAAGTAGAGAGAACTTGCTAAAGCGTGACTTTAGCTTGGTTGGTTTGCGAGGGCGTTACCCTTGCTTGGCTGGTTCCGTAACCATTGTGGTCGCGGTACTATAGTCGACTCCCGAGGAGACTAGGACCGAAGCACGTTGACAGAGGGTTTGGTGGCACTGACAGTCGGCTATTGAGAAGACTAGGACTGGAGTGTGATCACCGGTAAGAGAAAGAGATGAGTTGCTCTTAGAGAGGGGTTGCTCTAGAGAGGCTTGGATAATCTTAGAGATTGTTGTTGTGAATTGTGTGTTTCAGTGATTCATTGTAACCTCTATTTATAGGCTACCATGCCAAAGTAGTTGGCCTTAAACAAATGATAGTGGAGCATTAATTGGAGATAAGAAATGATGAATTTTGGAGATAAGGAAGCATAATTGGAGATAAGGAATGATGAATTTCGGAGATAAGGAGATAAGGAAGCATAATTGGAGATAAGGAATGATGAATTTTGGAGATAAGGAAACACTTTCGGCTCCTTTATTCCTTCAATTATATCTCCATCAAGAATTCGGATTTTGACTGTGACTTCTTCATAACAAATGTTCCACTATGAGTTTAGATCATCCTGGTAAAATTTCAGAGCTTTTGATATAGTGGTTGGGCCGGAAACGCTGCTGGACCTCTTACAGGTCCAGTTTTCCAGTTTTGCTTCTGCAAAAGATTGGACTGATTGTTTGAAGACTTTCCACTCAAAACTAGCTCTGATACTCTTCATAAGAAATGTTCCTTGAGATGTCTAGATTTAATCTGGATAGTTTTAGCTTATTTGGATTTCATTTGGTTAGTCTGCCGCCCCTCCTTCCTTGTTTAGCTTGGTTTCTCCTAGCCGAAGTAGGAAAATGTGCTAAAGTTGACTTTTCATGCTTCCATTCTTCCATGCTTCCATAGTAGGCTTTATTTAGCCTCTAAATAATATATTTCGAACTTGTCGACAATATATAGCTTGAGCCACTGACATTGGCTCAATTTCTCCAAGACGTGCCTTGTTAGGCCAAAATGCTCATTTTGGGTCCAAACATTGCCCCCCAGACCTCGAAGTCAAAGGTCTTCGTCTTGACTGAAGAGGTCTTGAATCAGCACTACTCTTATAACGTTGTTGCTCTAAAGCCACTTGTATTGGCTTGACTGTTTCCATATAGGCCTCTAAATAGGCCATAAAGCTTGAATGCCATAATCTGAATTGCCTTTGTTATGAACTGACGCTTTCTTTGCCAAGTTTATTGCCCCCCCATGGATCTGATGTCTGGTATGCAGTGAATTGGTGAAACTTGGGAAGGTTGTAGGAGATCAGAACTTTAGCGTGCCCCCCATGCGAAGGAGACTGCTTTTGATCGCGAATGAGGATCCTTCTCTTCCTTGGTGGTAGCTTCGCCATGTGTATAGCAACAAGTATCTGCCTTGTTCACTGGCTCTCTGTTGATTTTCTCAAATGTAGGTGTTGGAGCCGCTTTCCTGGCTAGATCAAGGCCTATAGTACTTGGCGAAATAAGATGCAAAATCGCAAACTGTTTGCTGTCATTTAATCCTTCGCGAGTCTTATGCCGAAGAGGATGATTGGATCATGGCTATCGACATCATGACGTGTGACCAAGTGAAACCACCATATCTGCTGCAACTTTAGCATCTAAAACCGCATTGGTTTTAATCATGTTTTATTTAAAAAAAAAAACATCAGGCCACTATGCTGGCCCTGCGGTGGTAGGAAAAGGTGGAATATCTTTACTGTCGCTTTAGATGCGATTCTCAAGATGGAATAATGACTTATTAATTATCAACTAGGGCCACTCACTGACCCAACTAATAAATTAATCTCCAGAAATATCTGAGCTATAAATCAAGGTGTAATGGAGAAGTATCTTCACTGTCGCCTTAGATGCGATTCTCAAGATTGAATAATGACTCATTAATTATCAACTAGGGACACTCACTGGCCCATCTAATAAATTAATCTCCATAAATATCTGAGCTATAAATCAAGGTGTAATGGAGAAGTATCTTCACTGTCGCCTTAGATGCGATTCTCAAGATGGAATAATGACTAATTAATTATCAACTAGGGCCACTCACTGGCCCAGCTAATAAATTAATCTCCAAAAATATCGGAGCTATAAATCAAGGTGTAATGGAGAAGTATCTTCACTGTCGCCTGAGATGCGATTCTCAAGATAGAATAATAACTCATTAATTATCAACTAGGGTCACTCACTGGCCCAGCTAATAAATTAATCTCCAAAAATATATGAGCTATAAATCAAGGTGTAATGGAGAAGTGTTCCTTGTGACCTAGAAATGGCATCCAAGAAACCATTCGTTACCGATCAGGCAGATGAAATCACTGAGAAAGCCGCATTCACCTGGCGGACTAACATGAGTGTTCAATGTAGAAGTCAGACCGGAGAGGAGAAAAATCGACTGATAAGCTTTGGTGGAGGTGATAGTCAAGCGAGTCTGGGTCCCACACCTCGCGATCGTTTGCTAGATGATGCTATGGCCTATTATGGACTTCCCATCCGCCGTCCCATAGCGGCTTTTCTCCGGTCTCCTGCCGATCTTGGAGGTTGGGGCTAGAAACATCATAGAGTCAAAATTGGTTTCTGGCCCTCAATCCAACCTCCTGATGTAGCCTGGTACAATGAGGTTCGTGCCCGAGATTTGGCCCGCTGGCGCGCAGTAGCCATTGCGGATGCTATTGACTTGTGTCTTCAAATTCTCGGCGGCCTTAATCGCGCTCCTCTCGCCGCGGCCTTTTGCTTCTGGAACACCGCCAGCAACACTTTTGATTTCGGCTTTGGGCAGATGAGTATTTCCTTATTGGATATTCTTGCTATCACGAGCCTACCTATCCACGCGGCATCGTATGTTCAAGGCCAATTTGAACACGAGAAACTCCCGCTGCAGATGACTCAGACTGGTCGCAGCATTCATAGCAGATCTTACCCGTCTTGGCGAAATTACTACCGCGGACATCATGACGAAACCGGGGGAATTGCCTTCCTCGAGTGGTGGCTCTGTAAGTTTATTTTCTGTACTTCTGCTGGTAAACCAACTGGCACTTGGTCCTCTTTGGCCACTGCTCTTTATAATGGCACAGTCGTTGGCCTTGGTCAACCGGTTCTGGGTTCGCTTTATCGAGCCCTTTATCAAGTCGCTATGCATCCATTCGAAGTCCAATCCTCAGGCCCTTTATGGATTCTGGATTTCTGGCTCCAGACTTATTTCCCCCATTTTTGCCGACCAGACGTGCCAGCAGTGCCTCCAAATGACGTTTTGTTGGGCTGGTGGCTCTGCCGCGAGGGAAGGTATGAATCTCCGGAATTTTCCGAGTGTTTCTCGTTTTTGTATCTTCTGGATGAGATGTCGGATGTGAAGTTGGTGGTAAATAGAAGATTCCCCGCGATATTGGCAAATGGGTTTCTTCCTCGCCTGGGTCATCGCGAAGAGGCTATGATGATATTTCACCGCACTATTTCTTACTCCGACATTCAATTGGCCACGAATGAACTAAATTACGAACTTTATGCACCCAATCACTTTGCTCGTCAATTTGGGTTGGCCCAGTTGGTACCCTGGCCTCTGGTTGATTCTGCCAATTACTACACCTCTTGGCGGAGATTAGCTCCGCCTGAGTCTGCCCCCTTTCAGAGTCAGTTTACTTTGATAGTGATTCCCCCTTGGGTCAGAGCGCTATACCCCCTCAACGATGTCGATGATGACTATGCTGATTGGTGGAAAGAAGTGTCAGTGAACTGTTAGGACATGAATAACCGTGACCTTTTCACCATCCTTTTCCGCGACTTGGAACATCCCTTTGCCGTGGACAGCGAAATCCTTGAACAATATTATGCTGGTGAGGCTCCGCCTCCTGTTCCTGCTCCTCTGCAACATCAACCTGTTCCGCCCCCACAGCCTCAACCTGTTCCACCCCCGCAGCCGCAAAGTCCCTTGCGGCAAGCACAACCGGGAATACAGATTCGTGAACATGGGGCATCAGTAAGTTTCCAACTTCCCTCACCATTTCTTTTCCTTGGCTTGAGTATCAATCCTTATTGCTAAGTGCATTTGTTTTATTTTTAGCGTACCACCCGGAGCAGGGCAGCCTCTACTCAGGCCGGGAAACAGAAGGCAGTAGCCGAGGAGCCTCTTGAGGGGGAATCCTCTGATGATGACGATGTGAGCCTTGCTGAGGTAAACTGCCCCAGACTAATTCTGACTTTGCACATTTGGCTTTCCAGACCCCTTCTATTTTCTGAGTTGTGATTCCTCTTTTGTGCAGGTAATTGCTGCTCATACTCGCAAACGCGGTCGAGCCCAAATTGCTGAAGAGGACTTTGAGGATGACGAGCCTCTATCAATGCGGCTGGTAAGCTCTGGCCTTGTTTTATTTTATTTAAATTTTAGAATCTGGGCAGGATCTTCATTATGTATCTTTTGACAGGTCCGTCAGAGGACCACTGATCCCTCTCGCCTGAGCGAGGCTGGATCCTCAGCCGTTGCAGAAAAGCCAACTCTCTCGCTAGTTCAAGCATCAACTAACCCCGTGGCGCCTCTTCCGTCTCCCACATCTACAGAGTATCTGCAAGGTCCTACCATTCTAATAATGATCTCTGATGACGACTCCTCGGAGCATGAAAGCGTGGAAAGCCACTCTGAGGATTCTGCCGCTTATGAGGAACTGATGACGACAGAGATTCTCGCGGCACTAGAGGTCCAAGAGGTGAGGCCTCTTCCTCTTGGTGACCACGTACCAGATATTGACCCGACAACTCGAGAGGTAAGCCACTGTTGGCCAATGCTTTCCATTTCCCTTTTTGATCCAACCCCGCTCTCTGACTTTCTAAATCTGACCAGGATTCTGTTTGTACCGAGGAGGTGGCTACAAACGCTGAGGGTCCTATCGGCGGGACAGTCGCCCCAGAGATGGAAAATGATACTGACGGTGGTGGTGACCCCCAAGTCTCGCGAATAAATGAGACAACCGTCGAAGCCGAGGGCCATGTGCTTGAATCTGCTCCACTTGCCCATGGTGAGCCGCGAGTTAAGTTTCCAGATTCTCCTGCGGCTGAAGGGACAAACCAACCTGTTGAAGATGAAGAAATTGAGGAAGCTGTCCACCTTTTTGGATTGGTGGTTCGTGATCCTGTGGCGCCTCCGCCGCCTCCTCCTCCTACCAGATTCGAGAGATTGATGAGGGTGTTGAAGGTAACTCCTCTTTCTGCTGTGGATGAGGCTAAGATGGTGCTTCACGAACATTTGGGTCCTCGGGTATTGGAGACTGACATCCTCCCGCGAGTCTTGGAAGCCCTAAGGTATCTTTGCCAGGAGAAGGTATTGACCCTGCAGTAATTTAGTGCCATTGACGATCAGCTGAATGAACTTGGTGGGGCCCGCCAACATCAACCGGCTGCGAACGCCCAGGCTCACAACACTCGAGAGGCTTTGAATAGCCTCTCTCGAGAAATGGACATCTCTCGCGGTATTTTAAATGAGCGAACCATCCGCCTGCGGGAACTACAAATCCAAAGGTCCGACTTCAAACTTCGGATTGAGGACCTTCATACTGGTTTAGCTTTTGTTGAAAATGAGATTGCTACAGAAGAAGCCCAACTCGATGAACCTTTGGCTGCTTCTGAAGAAATGGGCCGCAACCTGGCCCGTCTCAGAGAACGGGCCACTCAGGCCGAAGCTAGTGTTATTGCGGCGAACCTCCGCGTGGAGGAACTTTGCTTGAAATTGAGCTTTGCGGGCCAATCTCTGTAGGCCCCCTCGAAAACCGTTCGGTCTCCTTACATACTATTAATTCTTTAATAATAGCTAACTCCTCAAAAACCGCTCCTCACATGCTGCTAGTCCCTTTTTTTTCCCGAGATTTAAGGCATTAATCACTCGTTGAAAAACAACGGTCGTGAAAAAATAATCTCGTGAATAGAATAGTTACCTCCTCGAAAACCGTTCAGTCTCCTCACATGTTATTAGTCCCTTTTTTCCCGAGATTTGGAATCACTAACCTCGATTTACTGACATCGGTTTTGAAATTGAGCTTCATCCAAGGGTGGGGATTTTCCTGAAGTCCCTATAAATAGTTGTATTTCGGGAAGGGAATACTCACAACAACTTTTCTGAAATATTCAAGAAATGGTCTTTCAGTCCTTGCTTCTTTTTCTCCTTCTTCACAAATCTTCCCCTCATGAAATGACCTCTAGCCTCTAAATTTTAGGCTTTATGGCGTAATCTTAAGCCTGGGTTAGGCCTTATGGCGTAATCTTAGGCAACCCCTTGTTTCGTCCTTCTGGAATTCTGCAACAACAATGCCAGGTTTCAGATTGGTTTAGAAACGAGAAGGGGCTCCGAGTGTGGGATCCACGATCATGCGAGATCATCTTTGTCATAATCCTACACGCGGAGTGAATCGGGGAAGGGAGGAAAGCCACTTTGAGGCCAAAGACCTTTCCTCGAACCCCTTCCTTCTGGAATCGGACAAGACCGAGTCCTCCAGATGAGAAGTGCTTTGGTGGTCGCCCTCTACTCGTGCTCTCTCTTCCGAACATTGACAGAATCTTGGAGGGAGAGCATCGATTCGTGGAAGTGATGGGTATGAGCTGTTTTATGGCCGTTCCCATACTTCACGCTAAGAGAATGGTGGCTGCCAAGGGCGAAGAGGGCGCAGAGATTCAAGCCGATATTAAGTTCTTTCACTCTCTGCCTCTCCAGGAGATAATGGCGCGGCTCAACCCGACGTTGGATTCCATAGCTGCTTCCAATTGAGGGGGCTTGGAGGCTCCATTTTCTTTCACTGGAGTCTCCCCTTCTCATGGATAATGGCGGATGCCAAACCTATGTTGTATTCCTCTGCCGCTTCCATGTAAAGGGGGCGCGGGGGCTCCGTTACTCCTCTTTTTCCTTCCCTGAAGTCTGCCCCTCCTTGGGATAATGGCGCGGCTCAACCCGACGTTGGATTCCATAGCTGCTTCCACTTGAGAAAAGATTCAGAAGATATTCGAATGTTCCTGTTTTGTATTCTAGCCACTTTTGGCTTTGTAATGAATGTACTGCTTTTGGCCGCAAAGCCACTTTATGAATACAATAATATTTTCTTATCCTGATATTCAAATATCCGTGAGAAGCTGAGTCAACGTGTCTCGCAAGGCCCAAAATATAGGCCCCCATAGTTGTATATTGAAAATAATATGAACTTTTAAAATATGTTCTGTGTCCAAAAGAGCCTCGCGGCGAGGGTTTTGAGAAAATATGTATCTTTTGGATCCACTTGCTGGCTCCCAACTCAAAACTCTTAGCACCAATAATTCCTTCTTTTCCGAGATTTAAGGCACTAATCACTCGTTGAAAAACAACGGTTGTGAAAAATAATCTCGTGAAAAGAACAGTTACCTCCTCGAAAACCGTTCGGTTTCCCCACGCGCCAATAATCCATTCTTTTCCGAGATTTAAGGCAACTTTAATCACGCTTTACTGACACTTAGTTTGACTCTTCTCTTTGACCGTCCATCCAAGGGTGGATATTTGCATGCCTATATCTTCCTCCACATTATAAACCCAAATTTCCAATCCCAAAAATCATTTCATCAACTCGAATATTTCTAACAGCAATCTTTCTTAATTACTCATCATCATCACTCTTCAATTCTCGCATTCTCTCAATCCATCACCAATGGAACCACAAACCCAGCAACCAACCGAGGATGGAGGAAGCAACAAAGCAGCCGGGAGTAGTGCTAACATGCTTTATAAGCGGAGCAGGTGAACTCTCACTACAGATCAGATAAGAATCCTCAAGGAGCTTTTCTACAATAAGGGAGTTAGGTCTCCAACTGTAGAGCAGGTTCAGAGGATCTATCTCCAGCTGAAATGGTACGGCAAGATCGAGTTCAAGAACGTCTATTATTTGTTCGTGAACCAAAGGGCTCGGGAGAAGCAGAAGAAGAGGTCCACTTCGGATGCTCATGTGCCCATGCAAAGATCAGGGCTTGTTGGTGATGACAATGTTACCAATTGGAAACATGAGGATCAATATATTAACTTTGGATCTTCTGCACCTGCTTTTGCTTCTTCCGCTGGTGTGATGATTGCTTTTAACGGGCAGATGGGGAACTATGGCGGTTATGGATCTATGAACATGGAGAAGAGTGCTAGGGATTGTTCAATCTCAGCTGGAGGGGGAACTAGTTCTACTTTCTTTGACATGAATGTAGAACAAACTTTCATGGAACAAAGAGGAGAAGATCACCAGGAGATTGAAACCCTTTCACTGTTTCCCGTGCATGGTGAGGACATCTTTGGCAACATGAAGACTACTTCCGATGGAGGTGGCGGTCACAGTGGTGGCTCTCACACTTCCCTTGAGCTCAGCCTTTCCTGCGAGGGCAAAGCTGGAAAAAGTTTCCGGAGCCGCTGACTCGGCTTAGTAGCTTCGCGAGTGTAGGAACACTTAGAATTGCCCCCTAAGAGTTGTATTTATGACTTTTTATTTATTTATTTATTTTTATTTTAGCCATAATTTTGGAGATATAAACTCATCATAGACAGTTGAAAGGGCATCCTAAGACTCAAAACAAAACAAAAACAAGAACAACACATAAAGTGACGCAACATACAAGAAAAAACGTTTTGGACTTAGGGATATTTCTCTTCTCCTTTCGGTAACTCCTTTGGAACATGACCAGGTGAAGAGAGGAACGATTTTGGCGGAGCTCAGCTCACTTGATTGACAGGGGACGAGACCCTTTGTCAGCACTTCTCGTATCCAAACTAGTCCTTAGACATCACATCCCATTGGATGCGCCTACGATGAAGAAGATATTTACCCAAAATTCATTTTGACTCTAATAATAAACAAACAACCAACGAAATAAAGAACAAAGATAAACAAAAACCGAAATATGAATAGAAAAGTATAAAACCTAAAACAAAGTTAACGAAATTATTATTATTATTTTTTTTTTTTTTAACTTTAGGCTAAATGGGCTTAGTATTGTATAGTGTTGCCCCCCTAGTGTTGCTAGGCAAAGCGAAGAAACCATTATGGGCCTCAAAAACAGGCCTTCATGAATGGGCTTCGCGAGTGTAGGAACACTAGAATTTCCCACGAAGGCTTATGCGAAGAGACTGGCTAATAAATTAATCCCTTAGTGTTTTGACTCCTCAGTAATTTTTGGATCGCACTAATTTTTTTTTTTATAAGTAGCTGAATTCAATAAGACAATGTGAATCAAGGTTTAGACATGCGGCCCAAATATAGTCGCCTAGACACAAATTTTCTTTCAAATCCTTTGGGCAACCTTACTGAAAGGGCCAGGTGGGGGAGGGCGAACAAGAGAGGCAGAATCCATTTTGGCATGAGCTACTCCCACATAGTGGTTTAGGCCCATTTGCACGCACTTCTGGATTCAAGAACCTGTCATGAACGTTGTCCCCTTTCTAGACACCATTTCACATAGGCTATACTTACTAAGATGAGAAAGGTCATAAGTGTGAAGACAATTCAACAAGTGTTAATAAAAGTCACCCTTAACCTTAAGAGACCTGAACTAGACACCAATAAGGAGTTTAGGCCAATATTAACAAAAGAGACTTCACCTATTCCGTTATGATTCACAACCCCTTACTGTTAATGTCTAAAAGTTCAGCGGTAGCTAAACCTTTGTTAACGCTGATCTGATGGGCGAATCGATACTTGTGATGTTCTCAAAGTTTCCGCTACCTGTCAAGTAAAATACAGAGGGCGTCAGAGGGAGACCACGCTGGGCGGTCTTCAACTCTCCGATGCCTAAGTTAGTCAATGTATTTATGTTGACAAAGTAACAGTAGGTAAGTATTAAATGCGTAATTAATGAGGAGAGAGGAGATAACCTTTTATAGGTGAGGAAGAGGTTGATCTTCTCTTTGTTTTCGATGTGGGACTAATGTGCTTCAGTCCCCAGCTCTGGGAGCTACTGATGCTATCCTGGCACGGCGCGTCGGCGGTGATCTGGGGGTGATCCGAGGCTCAGGCTGTTGCCCGCCTGGCTGTGTATCTGCATGTTATTCCTTTGGCGGGAATTAGTACCTCTGACGGTACAATGAGCGTAGCCCATTATAGCTAATTATGCTTGTAAATGTACATGTATGTACACTTACCAAATATATTCAACTTTTTTTTTTTTTTTTTTAACTATGAAAATAAAGGTAAAAAACTGAAAACTGAAAGGAAATTAACAACAAAGCAAGGAGCTAGCAGCGACACGTTTGGCTAACCTCTAGAAGGTCACGGGGGGGGGGGGGGGGGTGGCCATCTATGCTTTTCTCCAAGCTCCGATGTGTCAAATGTTATAGCATGAAAACCCCTCTTGTGAGAGCTTGTAGGAAAGGAACAAAGATACTTCGTATTCAAAACTTGGGAAAAATTTGGCTCGTAGGAGGAGTAATCTTGCCCCCCAAGTATCTTTGTTGGTTGGCGAAACGTGATCTTCAATTGCACTTTTGGAGATGAAGATGTTCCAAGATCGGCTTTGTCGCCAACTACCATGTCATAAACTACCATGTCATAGAACATGGTGTCTTCAGGATTAGCCACAGATTGGCCATTATAGACGACCACTTGCTGGTCTGAATTCTCCACATCAAGAGCTTCACTTGCTGGATAATTGTAAACAAGAGTTAACTTGTATTGATGATACTCAAATTTACAGTTGCGAAGGGCAACTTGGCCACTAGAATAATTGTTCTGGCCATTCATGCAACGTGGGTTGTAGATGTGCCCGCCACATATATCAAAGCCACCGCTTGGCCTTGAAGAATATATGAAGAACTTCAAGTTGAATTGATTAATAAAGCCACAGATTGGCTTCTATAGACCACAACTTAATTGATAATTAAGTTGGCTATGGCTTAATTGATTAACTCCACCATGACGTCCACCATGGCTAAGGCTAAATTGATGATAGTAAGGTGGGCCCTGCCCTTGACCCTTTGCATGATCATGATGACGTGTAGCAGAGTCACAATTAAAATGATCATGAACTTGCTTCTTTTGATCAAAGGGATGATCATGGGCCATATCTTGCCCCCCATGCATCTGATCAGTAGCCACGTATTTGGCTTGATCAGTGGAGAAATCAGCTATCTGTTCCGAGACAATTTCATTGTCAGAAAAACATTCTTGTGGACCGTCTTCTCCATGCACAACCTCTGTGTAAGGCTGTGACTCACCAGTGAAACCCTTAGGTTGATTGCCACCTACATACAAGTTAGTCTCAAAAATGACCTCTTCGCGAGTAGGTTCTTGACGTTCCAATTCGCCTTGTGTTTGTTGTGCCCCCAACTCGAGCCTCTTGACTGAAATCGTGAACTCATCGAGCCGTCAACGGTCCTCCGTGAGGGCTTTTCTCAGATTCTCATGGTATGCGGTAGAATTCTTTTGAAGGATATCAAGCCACTCTTCTATGCTCGCATTCTCTGGAATGGGAATGGGCACATAGCCTTCTATCGTCGCCTCGTCATCTGCAGCAGCAGCGTCACCATCAATTTTATGCGGCTTGTAACTGGAGGCTTTGCGCTTTGAGAAGTTTAGGAATTTGCACTTCTTCTTCTTAAGAAAAACAGGCATGACTTCAGAAATTTCTTTTGGTAAAGATTTTCCTCTGGCATCTCAATGATGGTGAACACAAAAAGACTCTGGTGTAGTCCCACTGGGCGTGCCAAAATGTTTGGCTCCAATTTTGCTGCAGTTGGTCAACAATCTCTTTTCTGCGCGGGAGTGCCAGCACCGTTCGGGTGCAGTCGTTGGGGGTGTCCCTTGACCTGACTTCTTTTGAGCGACTGTAGACGAGGAGAGCACCAACCTCGTCGCAGGATTTTTTGTGCCTCGTGCTGGAGGACTTTGTCTTGTGTCACTAAGTCGATACTCAACGTTGTAGGTTAAACAGAGCGAAATCACTGTGAAGTAGAGAGAACTTACTAAAGCGTGACTTTATCTTGGTTGGTTTGCGAGGGTGTTACCCTTGCTTGGCTGGTTCCGTAACCGTTGTGGTCGCGGTACTATAGTCGGCTCCCGAAGAGACTAGGACCGAAGCACGTTGACAAAGAGTTTGGTGGCACTAACAGTCGGCTCTTGAGAAGACTAGGACTGGAGTGTGATCACCAGTAAGAGAAAGAGATGAGTTGCTCTTAGAGAGGGGTTGCTCTAGAGAGGCTTGGATAATCTTAGAGATTGTTGTTGTGAATTGTGTGTTTCAGTGTTTCATTGTAACCTCTATTTATAGGCTACCATGCCAAAGTAGTTGGCCTTAAACAAATGATAGTGGAGCATTAATTGGAGATAAGAAATTATGAATTTTGGAGATAAGGAAGCATAATTGGAGATAAGGAATGATGAATTTCGGAGATAAGGAGATAAGGAAGCATAATTGGAGATAAGGAATGATGAATTTTGGAGATAAGGAAACACTTTCGGCTCCTTTATTCCTTCAATTATATCTCCATCAAGAATTCGGATTTTGACTGTGACTTCTTCATAACAAATGTTCCACTATGAGTTTAGATCATCCTAGTAAAATTTCAGAGCTTTTGATATAGTGGTTGGGCCGGAAACGCTGCTGGACCTCTTACAGGTCCAGTTTTCCAGTTTTGCTTATGCAAAAGATTGGACTAATTTTTTGAAGATTTTCCACTCAAAACTAGCTCTGGCACTCTTCATAAGAAATGATCTTTGGGATGTCTAGATTTAATCTGGACAGTTTTAGCTCATTTGGATTTCATTTGGTTAGTCTGCCACCCCTCCTTCCTTGTTTAGCTTGGTTTCTCCTAGCCGAAGTAGGAAAATGTGTTAAAGTTGACTTTCCATGCTTCCATAGTAGGCTTTATTTAGCCTCTAAATAATATATTTCGAACTTGTCGACAATATATAGCTTGAGCCACTGACATTGGCTCAATTTCTCCAAGACGTGTCTTGTCAGGCCAAAATGCTCATTTTGGGTCCAAACATCTTGTATTGCCATCGAAATTACCAAGTGTCCAATGTGGGCCTTGGATTGTATTGACCAAGTCTCCGATATGAGACTTGTGTCCCAATTTCCAATGTGGAAATTGGATTTATTAATTTCACGTGCAGACCTAGAGTTAGGTTGCACGTGAGGGGACGTGTTGGAAATGAAATATCTCACATTGGAAAAGTGACAAATAAAATATAACTTATGAGTGAGTGGATCTCACCCAATTGTACTGAGGCCTTTTGTGATTGAAACCCAACACCTAATGGGTGGTTAAGTTGGAACAGTATCGGTATAATGGTAGGTCACGGGCCACGCTTGTCGCTGTTTAACACTTATGACCCAAATTTTAAGATATTGAGATGCAACGTGCTTTTGACGACATTTATACTTTATTCTAATTAGTTTAAAGCTTATGAATTAACCACTCCGATCAAGATCAATTTTGAAATGTTGGATGAATCTCTCTGAGACTTGCTTGTTTGTGTTCGATTTCGATGATTTTTTTTTATCTTTTGTGAGTTTTGGATCTTAACTTAGCCTAAATTGATATGGTGTACGTGATTCTAAGGCATGATTTGAATTTGCTGGTTGAATTCTTTGAAAATTCATAGTGATTTGTGTTAAACTGTTAGTTTTCGAGGTTTCTCATGTAATTATAATGTGATAAGCTTCAGTTTGAAGTCAATTATTCTAATAACTTCTCTAGTTGAATTCGTTGTTTCTGGTTAAGCCTCACGTTGAATTTGTTGCTTATAAACTGACTAGTTGAGGTTTTGAGTATGAAATTTTTAATTATACCGTCATGATTTTTCAAAGACTCAACTTACTGCTTGATTCGATGAGTAGTAAATTTTCAATTGCTTCCAGTATCTTAAAATGTAAAGTACACATTTATATTTATATTGGTTTCAGTACTGCAAATCATCCACCTTTAAACTGCATAAGTCATAGTATTATCATTGTCATTCGCAGCCAGGCAACCATGTTAATCAAATGCGTGCAGTTAACTGAACATATAAAAAGGTTTAGCACAAAGATAGTATGATGAAGTCCCCACCAATTTTTACTTTCATTTTGCCATTTTGGTTCATTCCAAAATAACATGGTAAATATATGATCCCACCACGCATGAACCTCACTTCATTAGATGGTGTCATTGGGGAAGAAATTCAAACTCTTTTATCTAAATGAATATAGAAAACTTAGGTATATATATAACTAAGTAGAACTTAATTTTAGTGATCAAGCTTCCACTCCTCATCGTACTTAGTTCGATTGCCTCATCTCCCATGTTCATCTTAAAATGAGGCAAATTAAGTAGCATATATAATATCAATTGGTCTCCGAGTAAGGAATTCACGTGTGATTAAAAGTAACTAACATTGTAATCAAACTTGGGATAGATAATGGTAAATGAATGAGGCCTCTCTGGGTAATACCCCATAGAAATCGATTAAGCTAGAGAGAGAGAGAGACACATATGCAGAAATACGCATGTGGATCAATACACATATGCTTAATGCTTCTAGAAAACCTAGCTGCCAAAGCAAGAATTGAATATATTCTACTACTGTTTACATGAAAAGTTCCAAGTTAGGATTGAATTTGATGGAGAAGCTAGGAAAGAAAAAAGGTGATGAATGAAGAAGATTACGATATCCAACAAAAACGCTTACCCAAGCGCTATCCCAGTCGTGTGAGTTGGTGACCATTTTTTAACCACTCAATCTTACTCTTGTTCTTAGTCCTAGTCTTAGTCTATATGTAAACTTTTCTCACCCATTATTAAATAACAAAAAAGTACACAAAGAGGCGATGGACGTTAATTTGAAATTAAGATGATCTGAAACTGTCAAGTCTTCAATATTCCATGAACATGCCAGAAAAAGAACTACAATCATATAAATCATGTTGTATGTATATGGGATAAGCTTGGTCTCCCGAACTTTCATTTTCATTCATTTGTTCTTTCTCTTTATGTTAGTTGTGTTGTTTTTGTTGTCATTCACATTGCTCTCCCGGGGTTTGGCTTTTGTGCTACCCTATTAGATTGTACATTATCTTTATTTCAATAGGTGGGAGAGCACTTTGCTCTTCCAGCTGACTCCTGTTTTAACCAAAAAATAAAATAATAATAATAATAATACGCACCTTACTTTTACACGTACACACGTATTAACTATAATGACGACTATACTTATGAAAACGTGAGATGCGCGCTCACAACAATTTTGTAAAAATTGTGTTAGAAGCTATATACTAACCTGCTAGCTTACGACAAATCTTTTCAAATGTTCTTATATCTATTTTTCGGTGGGTTATCATTAACTATTTTAGATAGATTACCAAACCAAATTCATTTTGCAACCTATATATATATGTAAACAGTTGCAAGAAGATGCTAAAATCACAATCACATGAGAAGGAGAGATAATGAGAGGCGTAGACAAGTGTCAATATACTAGTGAATATATAAATAGACATATATATATATATATATAGACACACACACACAAATGTTTTAGGGTTTAGTATATATACGAGTGGAAAGCGATACTAGTAAATAGCCAAGAACGTTCCCATTGGGGCAGTAGAGTATAGTAGCCAAGCTAGGGTTGGGTGGTTAGAAATGGGTGAAGGTGGTTGGACTTTGAATCATCTCATATCACATAGAATACAACTAAATTAACAAAGTTGCATATGAAATCCAAAATCTGGTGTAACAGAGACAACCCTTAACCCTCGTGAGTCGTGCCCAAACAATTGCCACTCATCTGTAAAATCTGAGGCTTAAATTATTATACAAATTGTGACAAAGAAATTTTCGTATCCACTTTGATATATTGAGCCCCTTAGTCAATGTGCGCTAACCCTCTTACTTGTTCAATAATCAATACGTATATAGTAATGGTAGTGGCGTTTTGGTAATTTGACTGGACTTTGCATGAGAAGAAAAAATTGTCCTCTTCACCAATACCATCTTTGTCAAAGTGTTAGCTGTAATTATCAGAATATAAAACGACTACAGGCGAATGACAATGGCTGCTTCTTCTTGAAGATTTGATGAGATATGCAGCCCCATTAATACCTCATCATCTTCATCATTATCTTACTTCGTCGACGCTCCAAGCTTCCGAAGAATCGAATAGCTAGAGAGTGCAGCAGTTAAGGGTATCCATCCAATACTAGCTATTCGGTTCAGTAGGTTTCTGATTCTCAAGTAATTGATAAGAATGCAGGAGAATCTTCCTCCTGGGTTCAGATTCCATCCTACAGATGAAGAACTGATTACGTACTATCTCGGGCGCAAGGTTTCTGATGTTAGCTTCACATCACAAGCCGTAGCTGTTGTCGATCTCAATAAGTGTGAACCTTGGGACCTCCCAGGTACCTAGATTAATTATCATATGCATCAAAGATCTGCCGTTAATGATCGATTACCTTTCTTCATCTTCCATTACTATTTCTTTGGTACAAGTTACAACTGTATTATCTCTTATCTCCATCGATCTAACCGAGAGCAAGCTGGATGGTTGACTTAATTACCTTTTGATGAAAAGTCTATGATTTCTTTTTTCTATCGGTAGTTCTGTTTATGATTTTGGTTATATTATTTTTGTCTTCTTAAACCCTAATCTCCATTCCTGAATCCTGATGGCCAGCTAGCTTAGTCAATTGCATATAATGATTAACCAAGGAAATCTTTTATGAAATGAAAATGTTCACCAAAGGGAAATTGGCATGTTGGAAATTTCAGCATTAATGTTTCTTGATTCCTAAAGTATTTTATCTTCCTAATTAATTAATTAGTTCTGGTTAATTAGTTACCAACCACCTAAATTATGGAAACTCTTAGATTATCTAGTCGTATAAGTTGAATAACAATTTAATTACTTCTGGTGTAGGCAAGGCTTCGATGGGAGAGAAAGAATGGTATTTCTTCAACTTAAGAGACCGAAAATACCCTACTGGACTTCGGACCAACCGAGCCACAGAAGCAGGGTATTGGAAGACAACGGGCAAAGACAAAGAAATACTTCGTCAAGGGGTACTCGTTGGAATGAAGAAAACCCTAGTTTTCTACAGGGGTAGAGCTCCAAGGGGTGAGAAAACCAACTGGGTCATGCACGAATACAGACTAGAAAACAAGCACCATCCCTTCAAATCCTCAACCTCAAAGGTACGTACGAACTCAATTAGGTCATGTTTGGTTGGCAGATTAATAGAGGCTTGCTGTCTCTGTAGAAAGCTTAGTTTATACATTACGTGCACTACACGGATGGAATCTAGCCATGGAACTATTTGGTAATTGTTTCTTTAGCTAGGGCTAACTTTAGCTAGTTTTCACATGTATGCAGGAAGAATGGGTGGTTTGTAGGGTGTTTCAGAAGAGCATAGCCTTGAAAAAACCACAGCAAATTACATCTTCCTCACCGCAATCTGTCGATTCTCTTGGCGAGACAAACTCAATGGTAAATGAATTTGGAGATGTGGAGTTGCCAAATTTTATGAACAACATTGCAAATTCATCTAGTACTGGGTTCATCAGCAACAACATGTCAATTCCAGAAGGCAACAATTACAACGTTGTTGATAATAAGAGAATCAATAATGATGTTAACATGATCAGCACTACTTTAAACATGAATAATTGGCTCGGGGCGAGAGAGGCGGCGGCTAGTGGTGCCATTCTTCCTGCAGCAGCACTCGGATCATGGCCATCTAGCTTGCTAAGTCCATCGAATCTTTCGTCAGTGAACTCCTTGCTACTTAGGGCATTACAACTTAGGAGTAGCAGTGCTAGTACTAATAGTACCATCTATCAGCAACCGATTAGAGATGCTACAGCAGCTGGTCTAGAAGATCATTACTCCTCTTTCATGGCGGCGCAACAGCAACAGCAGCCTGGATTAATGTCTCACTTTGGCACTGATCATAACATGAATTCGTCAAATTTGCAAGCCTCTTCATCATCTAAGGATCAGATCATGGATTCCGTGCCGCAGTCACAACAGCATCCGGAGCAACCATTCAACTTGGACTCCATATGGTGAAGTTGCAGGATCATCAAGGATTCATAAGCTAGCTAACATCTTAAACGACAATTTTCGACCGTATGTTAATCCGGATACGTACTTACATGAAAGAAAAGGAGCTATGACTCGGTAGTACAGCGACTTCATTATCTCTCGTTCACCTTACCCCGCAAATATAAAAATGGTCGTGTATATATATAACCGATCATATATCAGAATTACTACGTAACAATGTTCATGTTGGTGTTGTTAAATAGCTAGATATGCGCAATTAAGTGTAACTGCGCGTATGCCACTACGTACTTTAATTATGTCTTTTTATGCTCAATATATGTATGTATGCTGGGGAAAACCCAAGTGTCCCTTGTTATATATATGTGGTATGCTCTTCTGATCGAATTCTGAAACTTCCATAATATCTCAGAAAATATAATCATAGAATATGGAATATGTCACAATTAAACTGTGAATGCAATGGTGTTTGGCAATTCAATGGCTAAAAGCTTTTGCTTTACCTATTATAAACTTCCACTCAGCTGAACCAAAATTCCAGTTAGTTAACCAATATTGAATTGACTGACTTTCTGGAACCATACCCAAGTGTCGGTTAACCAATGTAGATCTTTGGCATCGATTATCGGATCTTTAGTGCTCGAAGATATGATGCATCATAGGGAGAAGAAAGCAGGAAACAGAGAGAAGACAGAAAGACAAAAGAAAACTATGAAAGGAAAAGGAAGACAAGGGAAGCCAATTAACCGATAGTAACAAGTGGTGTCCAGATGTGTATAGGCTATCGAACCGGATCAAAATCGAAGGTGTGTCAAACCTTATTAACACTCATTATTATTTGAAATTTTCTATGTCATAATCTGATAATTGGTACTATATTATTTTTAGGAGCCGCTGCAAGTAATGGAATACAAACTTTTTAACCACGAAGCAAAAGAGATAACCGGCAAAACCCTACTTAGGGTTTCGAGTCTAGTAGCGGCGCCACCATCCCGGTTGGTTTTCCGCCGTGCCTAGCGACGTTCACCGTCGGGATCTCGTTTGGAGGACCGCGTCTTCCTGGGCAGGAAATAGCTTTCGTATTTGAAATTGATTTCGGATCCTGGCAGATCGATCCCTTCCTGGGTCGAGTCATCTGCAGGTTCGCTGTGCAAGGGAATCGGAGGTCGGATTGGGTGTTCTCATCATCGCCGGCACCGTTTTAGTTCCTTGGGGCAGCTGCTTGGTCTGCAGAGAGGGGGAACCTTCGAGTCAACAGGCAAGGCGTGCACCTCTGGTGACCAAGGAAGCATCAAGGTCGACGCGTCACTCTCTAGCAGGATTGATGGGGTGGTGGAAAGGCCGGCCGCCGGAAGGACGGATGGCGGTAGCGGAAGACTGGCAACTGGAGGCGAGGGTTGCTGGTGTGTCTGCTCGGGTATGGACTTGGGCTTTTGGGTCTGGGCCTAAACTTGGGCTGATGGGCTCTTCTCCATCTGCTCAGATTTGGGCTTGGTTTTTTGAGCCTGGGTTCGAGCTCAAGCTTGGGCTGGTTGAGTTTGTTGCAATTGCTTCGATTAAGAAGAGCATGACCAACTGTTGCCGAGGTTGTTGGCTCCCGAAGAGGTCGAGGAGGGTGTTGGCTCCAACCCTAAGGGGAAGGAGCTAGCGTTTTTCTAGGTCTCTACTATTAGACATCTGGTTACAAGCCTTCTAAAGTTGGAGTAATCTCTATGAGTTTTTTCTAAGATGTTTCTAGTTGTATTTGTACCACAATTGCATGCTGGCAGATTAGACTAGATGAATGATTTTTCCTTAGAATAGCGAGGTTGTTCTTGCTTGCTTAGACTTGCTATCCAGCGAGCGTCCCTTTAGACTTTAATGAGTTTAGTATTGGCTTAGATAGGTTCTCCGGATTCACTGGATTCTTATGTAAGTGCATGTTAGACTCTGACCTGTTTTATGGCTTTGATATCTAATAACATCAAATCCTTAAAAAAAAAAAAAAAAAAAAAAAAGTAATGGAATACAAAACTATCTGTTTGAACCCAAAATGAGCATTTTGGCTTGACAAGGCGTGTCTTGGAGAAATTGAGCCAATGTCAGTGGCTCAAGCTATATATTGTCAACAAGTTCTAAATATATTATTTAGAGGCTAAATAAAGCCTACCTGCAGAATTATGGAAGATTATGCAAGCTGCAAGAAAAGGCACGCCCATGCAAATATTCATACTCCATTCAATGAAGGAATATGACATGCACGTGGGGAAGCATTCAACTACATTTCATGGTGGCCAATAGGGAAAACCACCATGATTCCATTAGTGTTTAAGTGTTTAAACCACCATGATTCCATTAGTACTGTTTAAGTGTTTAAACCACCATGATTCCATTAGTGCTTAAGTGCTTAACCCATCATGATTTGTTTAAGGCCAACCACTATGGCTTGGTAGCCTATATATAGAGGCTACAAAGAAGTAACAAGACACACACAATTCATCAACCAATCTCTACGACTACTCAAGTCTTCCCAGAGCAACCCCTCTCCTTCTCTTATCGGTGACCACACTCCAGTCCCAGAATCCTCAGGAGCCGACTGTCAGTGTCACCAAACCCTCTGTCAACGTGCTTCGGTCCTAGTCTCCTCGGGAGCCGACTGTAGTACCGCGACCACAACGCTTACGGAAGCAGCCAAGCAAGGGTAACGCCCTCGCAAACCAGCCAAGCTAAAGTCACGCTTTAGCAAGTTCTCCCCACTTCCCAGTGATTTTAGCTCTGCTCGATCTACGACGTCGAGTATCGATTGTGTGATTTTGAAGAAGCTTAGCAAAAGTCCTCACCACGAGGCACAAAGAATCCCGCAATGAGGTTGGTGCTCTCCTCGTCCACAATCGCTCAAAAGAAGTCAGGTCAAGGGACACCCCGACGACCGCACCCGAACGGTGCTGGCACGCCCGCGCAGAAAAGAAACTGTTGACCAGCTGCAACAAAACTGGAGCCAAACACTATCGACTCAATTTTCTTTATTATTTTTCCTGTTTTCCGACTTTTGAGTTCCATCAATTCTAAAATCTCTTAAAAATCACGTTTGATAGTGAAAATTTTAAGTGCAAAAATAAGAGCATGCGATTTTGACCAAAAACTACTCGGTTGCGTTAGCATCCCCGGGATTTGATCCGGTGCCGATACTCTACTTGGTGCCAAAATGACCTCCCAACTTCATTCCTTTCATGGGCTCAAAAAGACTTCAGCCCACTTGAGAAAAAAAGAAACACAAGAATCGTCTTTAAACTACTACCCGGGCCCAATAAAGCCATAAAACAACAACCGAACTCCACAAGCGCGCTCTCTCTCTCCGTCTCTCTCTACCACTCTCGGTGAAACAATGGCGGGAAAGCAAATCTCCGGCGACGGCCTACCGGCGAATATAGCCGGAATGTCGAAGAACCAGCTCTACGAAATCATGTCTCAAATGAAGGTATATAACCACTGTCTCTCTAATTTTCTTCTCGTGCTTAATTTTCCTTTCCCAAAATTTCTTTCGCTTCAAAAATCCCAATTGAAGTAATGTCCCTGTTCTAACGGTGTCGTTTCCTGAATTATAGAGTCTGATAGAACAGAACCAGCAGCAAGCGAGGCAGATCCTCATCCAGAATCCGCTTCTCACCAAAGCGCTTTTCCAGGTTTCTGAATTTCTAGGGTTTTACTTTTCCCCCCTTTCTGCTTAAATATGCCATTTATTTTGTTTGAGATAATTTTGTGCATACAAGGTTTGACAATTTTTTTTTTCTTTTTTTTTTTTTTATGATTTTTTCCTTTCCTGAGATAATTTTGTGTGATTAGGGTTTTGGCGTGAATGGTTTTGTTCAGGAGTTGCTAATTTTAGTAGAAAAGTTTTGAATTGTTGTGTGGGCATTGAGAGTTGAATTGCATTACTGATTAATGGTCACAAATAGGTTTCATAAGTGAGGTAGTTTTTGTTCGAAGGTAAAGTCTTTAACTGCTGATATTAAGTGTGTTCTTTCACCAGGCACAAATTATGCTTGGAATGGTCCGGCCACCTCAATCGGTATGCTCTTCTGTAGTTGTAAAAGTTGTCTATAAGGGGTTGCGTTTTGTTATATGTCTAAATTGAGGTTGTTTGTAGATTCCCACCATTCAGCCAGTGACGTCGCAGCATTCGCAGCAGTCGGTGCAACCAACTCAGCAGTCTAATGCTCTGGCAGCTCCCTCATTGCCAGGCCTTGGTGTTCAGGACCAACCAGGTCCATCCCAGATCCAAGCTTCTGCAAGAAAGCAATACCAAAACCAATCTACAGTGCCTAGCTCGTCGGCTGCTCCTCCCGCGTTTAATCTTCAGTCTCAGCCTATGCCTTCATATCCCCTGCAGACCCAGCAGCAGCCTAAGGGACATCTGAATCCCCAAATGACCCCGGCATCTCTTCCACAATCCTCTCAACTTCCAAATCCTCCAACACACCCTCATCATTCTTCACAGCCACCTCAACTTCATCAACCCCAAATGGCTTCTTACAACCAGTTGCAACAGCCATTACAGACAAGTGGAGGTCATCATATGCCCCTGCAACCACCATTGCCACCACAACCAAGACCTTCAATGCCTAACTACCACCATCAGTATCCCCCACAAATGGGGCCCAATTCGGGTTTCCAACATCCTTCACAATCCATGTTTCATGTAAGCTGAGATTTGTAGTTTCACTGGTTTCTATAAAATGTGTCAATATAAGAAGAATTGACTTAACTGTCTTCAATGATTTTTTCAGTCAGGTACGAAACCCCCTACTAGTGTTGGGCCTTCATTTCCCCTGGGACAGCCACCACTTCCAAGTCACCCACCACCTCAATCCATGTATCAGGTATGTGTTTCTATATCAGAAAGAAAGTTTGTTTTATCTGAATGGATGTGAACATTGTATATCAGTTAGTATTCTTATAGGGTTGCTTAGGCTTAATGGCATCCTAGATGAATGTCTTATCATATCAAATTCTTGATGTTATTAAAATCGTGCTCGAAGTAGCTTGTATGCCATTAAAGTACTCAACCAAAGTTCGGTTCCCCTAATGAACTACCTGTTGGGTTTTCATTGAGGAGTGCTCTAATCTGCAATGAACTTTGTATATTGTTTTTGGATGGATATGAGTGAATCATACCTGATGCTTTTTTTCTTTCAGGGAGGAGGTATGCATTTGGGTTCGGAGTACAGCAATCAAGTTGGAACTTCTATGCAAGCAGATAGAGGATCTTGGATGTCTGGGCCGCCAGAGAGTTCGTCAGTGCCACAGCTTTCAGGACCACCATCATTAGTTCCTGGTCAAATGCCTGGCAGCCAACCTGGTCGTGGCACAGCGGTAAAATAGCTGCAACTGTTCATATCAGCCGGAGCTTTTATCTATGTCTTGAGTTTTCCCATCACCAATTGATTTTTTTGCTCGTTGTGCAGTTAACCCCTGAGGAGGAGAAGGCGTTGCTTCAACAAGTGATGATTCTTACCCCAGAACAAATTAATCTCCTGCCTCCAGAACAGAAAAAACAAGTGCTACAGCTACAGCAGATAATGCGCCAATAAACTGCTGAAATTTTGATTTTTCAGTAGGGAAGCGGGCGGGGCAGCCTTGAGCTTCAATTTTTGCTTTCCGGCCAGAGATTTTAGTGTGTTATCCTTGGTGATTGAAACCCTAAAGTATCTATCCATTGTTGCAGAAAGAAAATGTTATCTGTTGATCATATAGGTTTGTTACTAATCAATTGGACCTTTGTATGTAGAAGTTTATGCAAGAGCCATCCGAGACAATTTTAAACGGTTTCAAATTGTAGTTTTTGGAAATATGATGGCAATTACTTGCCTTGTTGGGAAATATATGACTTGCATTTCCAGTATATTTAAGATCTCTGGTTCTTAAGCAGATTTCTGAATTCCCTTTTAATTTTAATTTTTTTATGGGAGAGGCCAAAAATTCATCCAGTTATACTGCAAGACTAGGGCGTTAAATCCATGTCCATTGTATACACAATTCATGAAAGAAAATTTTACAAGAATAAATACAATGTCACCTAAATATACAACAATGGCCTGACTGACTACAATAGTGGACGCCTTTTACATAAGAGATACTGATTACATCTGTTGGTGAGGTATGTGGTGCACTCTTCAGCTTCAATTGATTGATGATATCCTGTGTGTTGTTCACTGTTTTTCTGTAAACTTCGAATCCTCTTTGAGGAAGTATCATTATATCCATTCCAGAGGCTAACAGAAGCCAACTCTTTCTCAGAAACCTCCCCTATTTCGACCTTGTCAAGAATTCTTGTCAAAACTGATCTTTACTTTTACAATTGTGGATTTTAATCTTCATCTTCCCAATCTGAGCCTTCATCATCGTCACTACCATCTGACTCCATGTCAGAAGCTTCATCCTCACTCTGCAGATAAGAACAACCAAACATTTACTCCTATTGCTGCATATAAATTCATTAAGGGGCTCTTAACTCATTAAAAGGTCCTAAAAGGAAAGAGCTAACAGAAACAGAAACTGTCCTAGAGGAGCATGCTAAGACTTCAATCTCAGACCCCATCAAAGCCCAACTTTTGTTATGTTGACCACATTAACCAAGACTATATCTGGTCGTAGCATCATGAGCACTTGATAGTAGATAAATAAGAGAAACAGTATCTCACTTGGTTAAATTCCGAGTCATGACCACTCTGATGGGGATTTCTTGAGGTCCAAGTGCTCTCATCTTCTACATCTTCAGAAATACCCTGCTTGGAAAGCTATCGTCATACACAAGGGCAAACAGCAATGCAAAAGGACATGATTCTATTGGAAAAATACTGACTGTACATTTTTGGAAACAGCCATGAAATTCGTATCATTTATATTATTGGAAACATTCCAACTGTACAAGATCGCTTATATACCAATAATCATGTTGACCAGGGAAGGGTCACAAATGCTTGGATCATTTTATCAAA
The DNA here is from genome assembly GCF_958449725.1 of Rosa rugosa. Classification (NCBI taxonomy): domain Eukaryota; kingdom Viridiplantae; phylum Streptophyta; class Magnoliopsida; order Rosales; family Rosaceae; genus Rosa; species Rosa rugosa. The sequence goes on along the minus strand of NC_084823.1, from coordinate 53,186,795 downwards.
GCAGAGTAGTTTACACTAATAGCATTAACTAAGCGTACAAGTTTACAGAGTCATACAGAACCTAGCAATTTTATCACATGTGCCCCGTAAATGGTAGACAAGACAACAATTTCAGGAATGTAGATAACTAGGACCAATCCATGATCCTCATGATTTAGGATCATTTGGCATATGTAAATTCCATTACTATTCAACAACTTATCACATTGTACACTTTCATTTTGTAACAAGGCTGAACTACGATGTACATAAACTTATGAATTCAACATAAGTAATGTAGTCTGGCTGTCCAAATTATCTTCTGATGAATAGAGAATATGCAATAAATTTGTAAAACACACTAGCAGATAAATATATTAGTCTTTCTGGCACTAAGTTTGAATCAATTATTGCAGATTTGATCAAGCAAATTAGCCTAAACAATGCCATGGTTAACTTGCACAATATCAAGTATTGTATAGGAGAATACACATGACTGCATATGAGCGTAGTAAAAGCATTGTGAATTAGAAGTCTATAACTTACAATTTCAGATCTCATTTGCTCTATGGTCCTCTCCAATTCCCCTATGTGCTGACTGAGAGCCTACATGGATACATATAATATTTATCGTGAGGTGAAGAACAAATCAAAGACAAATATCAGATTCAACAGAGAAACTGGGGAAGAGTAAGAAACTGAAACCTCATGGCGTTGCATGGCCACTGAACGTTTCAATGCCTTCGCTTTAGTTAAAAGGTTCCTTGGCCTCAAGGTAATGGGACGCCTATAATTCTTTCCACGATAGTATATAAGAGCATATCCTTTGGGAACTCTTTCTATAGCCACCAGTATGCCACCGCTCTCATATTCCAACAACCGGGCTGAATCTTCAACGAAAGCAAGGGTCTTCTGTTTGGATATTAATTTCACTAGCTCTCTGTGCTTCCAATGCAAATGCATGTTTTCGATGACACCATCAAAGACACCACGTATGCCTAGTACATTATGAAACAAAGATCATCAGTGTTTCAGTTCATAGTTCTATCTTCACTTCAAAAATATAGAGGATCACTCACCAAGAGGCAAGTATGCTTTCATTCTTAAGCCAACCCTGCGAAACATAACTCGCTCCTCATCAGTGATGGTTTCCTGATCATAATCAGGACCTGCAGGAAGCATTGCTGATTCTATCTTGGAAAGGAGTCTCTCTGCTCTAAGCTTTTTAGCTTGGGCCTATCAGCGAATTCAGATTTTAAAACCAAGTCAGACAGATGTGTATACACACATATCAGTAGTATCCAAGTTATAAGTGAGGTTATTAATGATGTCTTTTGGACAAGAAAACATTACACAGGACGTACAAAGTCTATCTCCTACAATTTAGGTCTACCAACACTGGAGATACAAGAGGACAATATTAAGAGACCACATCACCACCATTTTCTCTCATATAAATATGTAAGAAGATGTCCATGTTGACTACTTACAACCACTATGATCCATTCAGCAGCCACAAGAAAATTATTACGAAGCTTGTATAACTTTAAATGCACAACAGGCCCATGGGCAAGGTAAGGCCTTTGTGATTCTTGACATGATTATCTGCATCACTATTTTATAACATATACAAAGTTTTTTCACATTTATTTGACACTTATATGCAAACAATTTTCCAAAATCAAAACCACAGCAACCACATCTAAGTTAATGGCATAATGTTGGCAGAATAGAAGGAGAGCAACTGAGAGAAGCAGAGAGAGGGAAAGAGGAAATGGTGTTTGGAGCCATTGAACACTAAAGGAAGGATACTTACAACGCCTAGCTTATGTTCAATTCGTTTTGCACGCCTGGCAATCTTAGCTTTTGAATCTTCTTCAATCATCTTTTCACGTTCTTCTGCAGATATTTCTCTTCCCCATCGGGCTTGGGCCTCATAGAACTCTGCCAAAGTTCCTGCAAGTGCCTGTCCTTCCTCTGTACCTGAAGAAGCTGCATCTATTGGTTTGACACGCACTATCTCTTCAACATCTTGCACCTGTTTCGTTAGTTCCTGTCTTTCAGCCAGAGCAGCAGCTACACTTGTTGGGATAAAGTCCTTTCCACGGTAAATGACAATGTAATATTTGTTTCTGAGTAGTAAAACACCACCTGTTAATGCCTGCAATATAGAATAAATTTAGTATCATTACCTGTTGAACTTTATCCTGCACAGGCAACCAGGTAAAAATAATGAAAAAGCTATAATAAATAAAAATATATTTATTTATAAAAAACAAATAATAATAAAATAAATAAATAAAACCTATAGTGAGTGCTTTTAGTTCGCCAGAAAATTCATAAAAGAAATGCCTATCTACAAGCTTGCCAATAATGATTAACAAAAGATTGTGATAGGTTCCTTACTTAGAATGGCAGTGGTTCTCATTTGCATTGAAAGAAAAGCACAGTTCATTGTGCAGACTAAGCTTGTGAAAATTATAGCAGCAAGATAAGTATATATGTTGAACACCCACTGGGCAAATATATCCGCATACTTAAAATAACCTCTAAATCATTAATCCATTCAGTCCTGTGGATCTGTAAAGAAATCAAGGTTTGATGCCCAAACAAAAAGCTCTTATGAACACTACATGCTGCAGCAGTAACCAACATCCTAAAATGAACCGCACTACAGGGGCTGGATGCCACATAACTCAGGGATCTATAATCTAAGCCGCAGTCATGAGTAAGTTGGGGTGAGGGAGCTCCTAATGAATTCCAAACAAAAAGATTCAACCATCCCAACCTGAAAATCTTAAGAGTGTTAAGCCACCTTGACTTCTAGTTCAGTAATGTTCTTGTAGAAGAACACTACATTATTGGAACAACCATCACTTTTTTTTCTGAAGAGAACATTGCTGGAACAGCTATCATTTCACATAAAAAAACCACCTTGACTTCTAGTTCAGTAATGTTTACAATGTTTTTCAAGTGGTGGGTTTTGACTCTCAGACATAAACTAAAAAGCAGCATTAAGTTGGGAAAAAGTACCAAAAGTAATGGAAAACAGATAATGTAGAACGGACCTTCAGCTCCTCAGCCATTATTTTGTTGTTTGTATTCTGGATACCTCGTTTGACAGCAATCTTCGCCACAGAACTTTTCTCCCAAACTTTAAGTATAGCAGATGCTAATCCTTGATGGTTTCTATTTCTCCCTTCATCAAGACATCAAGAATGAAGTGTCAGCAAATGTTGACATGCTAAACTAGAGTAACGTTAAAAATAAAAAAATAAAAAGTTAAAAACAGACGGAGAATTTACCAAGGGCAAAATGACATGGAATTGATTTAGCAAGTTTCCGTAAATTAGTCATCTCTGCATTAGTCAGCCGTGATCGCATCCCGGTAGGAAGAAGCCTGAAAGGTGTTTTGTAACCCGGGATTGTTTTAGGAAGTAAATCAGCGTCAACAGGAAGTATTCCTGTACCCCAATACTCAACAAAACGAGGACCTAATTCATCCAATAAGCTGTTGAATTCAGCTTCTTCCTCTGTCATCTTCGGAAGAGGTGCTGGAATTTTCACAGCTTGCTCAGTCTTATCTGGAGTTGAAGTCACATCATTGCCACTTCTTGTTACCGGAGTTTCAGCTGATGAAACATCTGGGATGAAAAGAGCATTTCCTTCCCTACCAACAGGTTCGGATTTAGAAGGGCCTTTGTAGTTAATCCCACGGTACACAACCATGACACTCCCTGATCTCCATAAAACTAAACCTCCTGTTCGACGCTGACCATCACTAAAGGCAGTCAGTTACATTACAAAAGAAAATAGAAAACAGTACGCATTAAAGTTTGGCAAAATTTCATGACATCGGACAAGTAAAAGGACATGAAACCACAAAACACACACACAAAATTCTGAGAAATTCAGACCACATCTGCATCAGCAACACGATTTTAGCTCTGAGTAGCGAGAGCAAGATGTGAAGCCTTAATAACAAAACCCGAGTGCAGTTGTTTTTGTTAACCAAACTAAGTTAGCACAAAAAGAATGAAAAGGATGATGGATAAGAAGCGTGTACTAGGTTTCTCATGCGAATGAGAAACGAGAGTAACTTTACACACCATAATCAGTGTCAATCAGCTGGGAAAATACTCACTCACTTTCACTACATTTAACCATGAATCCCTCAGAAATGGAGCAGCTATGGCAACAGCTCATTAAACTAGTTCATCACTAACCAAACTAGTATTCATATACTACTGGTTCATCATTACTAAGCAAACTAGACATAATCTCCTAATCTGTATTCAGCAAGAATTACATTCACTTCACAATTCACATACAGAAAATTGCAAAATGTACACGAGAATTCAAGAACTGAACGAACCTCAACAATCTCATGAGCAGTTTTCATATCATGAGCCAAAACCTCATGAAACTTGAGCCTCACCAGCTCCTCCTTCCTCCACTTATCATGAATCTTCTCCAGCACTGCCTGCGTAATCCCGGCTTTCGGCACACTGATCCTCTCCCTCAGGAACATTCCCAACCTCCTCAATCGCCTCAGCTCCTCATCCTCAATCGTCAGCTCAGCCAAGCTCGGCGCCTTCGACCTCCGAGCTCTCCTCAGCCCCTTCACCTCCTCATCCTCACTCAATTCCTCCTCCTCCTCCTCCTTCTCCCACGGCAGCGCCACGTCATCGTCGCCCTTCTCCTCCGCCAATATATAGTCCGGCCGGACCCACTCCCGCTGCAGCAAATCGCCGAGCTTCTCCTCTCCGCTCGCCGCCGGCATTGAATCCGGACCGTCCAATTCAACACCATCACCGCTCTCCTCCTCCTCCTCGTCTTCGTCGCCTAACCCTAGGTTCCGCAACCGGAACACGATCCTCTCTATCGCGCTCTGGCCTTTGTCCTTGTCCACGTACCTACCGCCATTACTCGGCTTCTCTCCACCGCCGTTGGACTCCTTGACTCTATCGTTGACCTTACGGCGGGGCAACTCCGACGGAGCACCGCGAGACGGCCACTTATTCAGCCACGGCGCGGTGGAGGAGGACGACGAGGGCTTGGACTTGTGCGGCGACGGCCTCGCGTTCGGGTTGCCGCCGTGCTCGGTGGTTCTGAGAGCAGAGAAGGGCTTGAGGATGTGAAATGACGGTTTTGGGGACGAGAAGAGGAGGTTGAGAGAGGAAGGGGAGTGAGAGGTGAGCGGGAGTGAGTTTCTGAGTGGCATTTCGGAAATTTTGGCGGTTGCGAAGGCCATTTGTGGTGAGGGGTTTAGGTTCGGTGAGCTGAGCTGAGCTGAGCTTATAGTGGTTCGTGGCGGTGGAGGTGTTTGAATTTCAGGGGCATTATTGCTTTGAGTTTGATTGCTCGGAGCTCAGAGAGGGGCGGGAGGTTGGGGAACACTGTTTGTATAGAGATATGATAAGATATTTCTCGTAAAATTTCGGATAATTTTTTCCGTCGGGTATATATATAGAGGAAGGGAAATTTGATTGGGGCGCGTTTGTAATTTTCATCAGTTGGAGCACTCTTTGTGAAACTTGTGATCATTTTTTTTTTTTTTTTCAGACTACTGTCATCTTTGAATCAAATTTAGTAATTTTCATAGACACTCATCACTTCTACCCGTCATTAAGCGACGAATCATAAGAACTTCATTTCCCAAATAAAATATAGGAGAGTGAAATTCACACTCCCTATTTTACAATTCACACGCTATGTTATTATCTTAAGTTTTGTCTATTTGTAGTGTGAATTGTAAAAATGTGATGGAGAGTGTAGATTGTAAAATAAAGTGTGTAAATTTCAATTCCCAAAAGATATCTCTACTAATATCAATGGAAGCCAAATTTTGGTGTCAAATACTTTACCAAATTTTGAAATATCCAAATTACTCTTTAGAATAAAAATAAAAGCTCATAATGAAATTGAAAGATGTTATAAAACCATTAAATATATCTTGAATACATGAATACATCATCATCAATCACTTTGTTTGCAAAACAACCAACATCACTCATACTTTACCGATTTTAATACTGACCGTGATTATATGGATCATGTAAATATTGACATGTATGAATCTTTTAAAATCTTAGAGGCATCAAGTTTTTCAACCTGTTCAAAGGTAAGAAAGTTAAGTTATTCTATCTTCTAACAATATACTTACCTCTTTGATGTGAGGGGAAAAAAAAAATTAGTAATTACCATATTGACATATGTCGGAATTAATTAGCAATTAATTCCACAATATAGTAAAAGAATGTATTAAATAAAAATTTATGATACATAGCGGATCTATTTTTTATATATATATAATTTTTCTCACTTATTTATTGAGAAGTTTTAAATACACTCCATACTTAATACACCACTGATTTAATTTCTCATTCTAATATTTTACTAAATACACAACCCAAAGTACCTAAAATATCCTTAATCTCAAAAATAATGAAATATCCTGTTATTTGACTATTTCTTTTTCTTCTAATGCATAGATGTCTATTTTGGTCATTTAACCCACCTACAAAATCTAATTTGAAATATAAAATAATAGGGGTGTATATTTAAAATTTCTCTTATTTATTTAATGAGGATGGACATAGATGAAAGTTGGATGAAAAAATAAGACAAAAATATAAAAGCACACTCTTTAAGTAATTGAGGGGGTGTATTATACATTTTGCGGAAATGTAGATCACGAACAGCTTCTCAAAAAGCTAAGAATCTAAGTACTTCATTTGCTGCAGAAATATGATCAAGCATCTATGACCCATATACAATTATGCAGCAAGATGATGACCTTAACTGTATAGGACTCAATGTACATACTCTATATGCAAAGGTTTTCATGTAATTACATATAACACCCAAAGCAAACCATTAGGGTTAAAACTCAATTGAAAAGGGCTTAGACTCCAGAAGATCTTCTGCTAAGGGAAGGAGACGAGTCAAACATTTCCTGACCAAGCTCCTTTATCTTGTTAACAAGAAGTGATTGTTCAGTCTCAAGCTGAACCATGTACTCTTCTTGTGTATCCTCGAGGCTTTCTAACTCAGACATAGCCGTTGACAGTCCTTCCAGATTTCCATCCTCAATTAGAGACTGGAACTTCATCATCATTTGTTTCATCTAAACAAACTCGAGAGTTAGAATGGAGTTGAGTTTGTTTGAAACATTTTTTGTACAATGGCTAAGATGAGCAAGTCATAATTCTCATTTACCTCGTTTGAAATTCTGTGTGCTCTTTTTATGGATGGATCAGACTCCAAGCTCGTTCTTTTCTCCAAGTCTGGGACTTTTCTTGTAATCCGAATATGGATCTCTCCCCTTTTCACACCTTGGAGGGGTATCCACTTGTCTGACATCTGGTTTGGAGGCAGTCTCTGATATTCGACAACACAGTCACCGATGCTTGATGTTGGTAATAAAGCATTGTGGTCTTTAACATGCAACTCTAGGGGGCTTCCATCATCAGGGAATTCCAACGTCTGATTCCAGTGGGGATTCAGAGTTTTGTACATAACCTGCAAGGCAAGTCATCGCAGAATTTATCAACCTGATCCATGGAATATCTAGTATAATAGTGTTTCAGAAATATGGTGAGGAAAATCAAAGGGTAAGCGGAACTGCCAAGGCATCTACAATATCATGACTATGATGTGTAACATTAATGTGATACTTCTACTAACCTTTGTTCTTTTCTTCAAGTGCCCATACTGAACCCTCACGTATGGATCACTTGTCCCTCTGATATCAGCAGCAATAAGGTCTTTCGCTTCAAGGAGAACAAGTTCAAGCCATCCATTATTTGAATGCGTAGTCGAACCCTGAAAATACCAAAGAGGTGAAAAGGCAGAATAATTTAGTCACCAAAACAGATATCAGACTAATAAGTTGATCCACATGTATAATCATTCATTAAGTTTTATAAGAACATACCCTTGATCCTTCAGAGCCTTCAGCTCTAACTGCTTCTATTTGAAGCCTAAGTTCTCCAGAATTAACTTTTTCTAGAGGGATCCAAACATCCCTGACTGATCCCTCAACCAGTCCCTCCAAATTAACTCGTGCACTACCAATGCTGTCATCACCGAAGGTATCTTCACTGTAGCACTTTATCATCAAGCACTCACCTCCTCCTATCTCATCAAATTCAAACTTCTGATTCCAGAGAGGACTCAAAGCATGAGCAGTCCTTGTTCTCTGGAGAATCTGAAAGAAAAATATAAATAATATTTACAATTATCTGCAAAGTATATACCAATGAGAAAATCAAAGAACATAATGAAGGGAAGCAAAACATCTACCTTTCCATACTGCAATTTAACATATGGAGCACACTTCCCAGACCTGTCTTTTGCAATAAGATCCTTTCCTTCCACAACAGTTATGTTAACTTTCCTCCCGGTTCTCGGCAGAAAATTTGATGAACCAAAAAGCGATCTTTGGGAGCTCAAGTTGTCCAAGACGTGTGAACCATCAGAGAATTGCCATTCTTTAAGGACAAGCTTCACTGTCAACTGCATGATGCATTGAGCAAAAATAAATTAATAAATAAATCAATCAATACATAAAGTGAAAATGGGATACAGAAACCAGGCATAAATCTTATAATCCCAGGCAAAATCTTATAAGTGTTACCTCCCCAGAATGGACCCCCTCAAATGGAACAACTATTTCAACTTCCTTTCCACAGAATAAAGCATGTTTGGCTATTACACCAGAGTCAGGTCCTATTGCCCAAAACACTGTAGAATCATCCTCAACATACTTCACCTACTCGAAAGGAACAACAATTCAACTTAGTTGACACTCAACAAGGTGATAAGATAAGGTTAAAGTTATCACTGTAATTTCAAAATTAAGTTAAGCATGGTAGTAATAGTACCTTAACTTCACAACTCGCCAGATAGTCATACTTCACATTGTTTGGTGTGCATTCATAAAGATTAAATCGAAGAGTACCGGTTTCTTCATGTAACACCATATTAAATTTTGAATTCCATCTAGGGTTTGAGCCGAATTTCATATCTGTTCTTCTAGTTAACTGCTCAAGCTCAACCTCCACTAATGTCTGCAGATCTTTATCAACAAAATGCTCTTCTGAAGTACCATCAAATTGCCTTCTGGATGGGCTTAATCTCAAGCCAGATCTAGAAAGTTTACTGGCTGAAACAACTGTCACATATATAATACCTCCAACAGCCTTTTTCCTTAGGCTTACTGCTGGCATAGAGTAACAACGGCGGCGAGGTTCAACCATCGTCTTAACCAAGGTGTCAGTAAGAATTTTCACCTATGAGAGCAAAAATCTATTATTTGTAAAAGTAAGTTATTTGTAAAAGTAAGAGATTTTGAAGACATTCAGTACAAAAAAGTTTTCATGCTTAAGAGCCAAACCAGCCAAGAAGAAACACCAGGAAGCTCTGTAGCAGGTAGTGATTGGCTTCCACCACTACCAAACGCAACTCCTATCCTCACATCAGGAACCGACACAAATGAGTACAAAATTGCTCTCCCATTCAAAACTGGCATCAGGAGAAGCTGCAAAATGCAATTTACTGGATGAAGGACTCACCAAAGAAAACTTAAATTGCTTCAGAGTGATGCACAACAGTCAATGCTTTCCAATAGGATAGCCACGACTCAGAGAAGGAAAAGCAAGCTAAGTTATGTTTGTGTATATATAATTTCAGTTGTAAATTGGTTTGAGATGAACTGTACAAGAAAAAAAGATGAAAAGGAAGCTGCTTTACATACATCTCCCTTGATGTGGAGGCTATTTATAACAATCCGTGCAGTCCCCATTAATGGCATGGCAAGCTTGGCAAGCAACATAATACTCATATCAGTTGTGTCCCAGTCAAAACCCAAGCGCATGATTCGCTGTAAAAATGCAAATAGAAATACATTCTTCAGTCTAAGATCTAAGAATAGAATATGAAACATTGATGAAGTGATAATTTAAGTCAACAAACAGAAACATATCTACCACCTTATATAAACCTCAGTCTAAGCAATATCAATTTAATTCAAGAGAAATGAGTACAAAAGTACCATTCTGGATAAAGTTTGAGAACTACAAGTAAAATAGAAACCAAACCTGATCACCTGATGTTGACCAACGTGTCCCATGAAGGCCCAAGCTTGGAGGGCTTGAACCTAGTGAAAACTCTTGCAGTTCAATTCTTTCCTACATGAAAAAATGGTTGCTCTTTAGTACACTCGTTAAATATGTCACTACAGTGAAAATTAACTCAAAGTTTCAAACTTCAAACTGTAGTAGAAAAGTAGAGGAATAGATCACTTACTATAAGCCTTGATTTTCTGTGCTTCAGCCGTTTCTGCAAACAACAAGAACTTAGCTAATTAGCTGGGACATTAAAAACTTTCGTTTTGCATGTACAATGGACAAATTGAGACATCCTGCCAAAAGTAGAAGAATGATAATAATAATAATGACCACAACTTCTTCCGGCGTTATAAGCATGCATTTAGTGAATGCAAAAGAAACTCAAAATCCAGCTAATGAGTTTCTGCAATTATAGACAACTTTTCTTGACTTATTAAAAAGTTACTGGAAGGATGTCATGACCATAAAACACAAGTGGCACATTGCTCAAGGAGCATCTTTAAAAAGTAAGCAAATGTAACTAGCTAAACAAAATACAGCATAGTATCAACTGACACTAACAAAAAGAAACAGGATAAGATTATTCTCACCTCAACAATGGATGAAAACCTTGAAGAAAGCTTCGGGTTAATATAGTTGGGCCATACTTCCGTCAACATCCTATTCAGCCATTCGCAGGGCTCCAATGGCGTTATGGGCTACACAACCAAAAGGATCACAAACAGAAAATTCAGCTTTGATATGCACACATTTCATACAATTAAAAATAGAAGAAATGTGAACAACTATCGTACCGAGGTGTTAAGTATCACTCTCTTCCATTGCTTGTTCAAATCTTCAACAATTATTCGACGCTGATAGTTCCCATACTGCAGACAGAACAAGTGACAGCTTATTTTCAGTGAAGTTGAGTGGAAACAACTCAAAGATCTGATGAATTGCAGTTTGCTAAAAAAAAGAACATACTTAAATTGAACTCAATCTCAACCAATGGATAAAGTAGAACTAAAAATAAACCAAGCACCCTATCATCCACAAACGGGAAACTTGAAAAGAGGGCAAACAGATTCCAACCTCCACAAACCAAAATCCCTCACAAAACACAAAAAAAAAACTACCATTCGATCTCACTCTACCAAATATAAACTCTGGAAGCAAAAATTGAAACTTTTTCAAACTCCAAAACTCAACCAAATGTCACATTGACCTGAGATTCACCTACACAAATATAGAAGACAATAACAAGCTCATCACCAACCTGCACAGTTGCCCAAACGGCCACAGCGAGTGGGACCCAGTTGGAGAAGGAGAAGACCCATCTCTCAATAGCCCAAGCAAACAAAACCACAGGAATCAAAACAGGAAGAAATGGCTTCTCTTCGACCACAAAGTTGAAGAACTCCACAGCATCCTCAACCCTCAAGCTTCTCTTATTCTTTGCTCTACTCATTTGATCAGAACACACACTCAAATCAAAAACCCTTCTCTGAAAACACTTCACCTTCCTCTTCTCATCAACAAACCTCGATCAGAAAGTTTTGATCTTTGTGATCAAACTTATGAAAGAAGTAGTAAATGAGTAAATGGGGATGTAGTTATTATGAATAAATTGATAGTTGAGTAAGCTCAACGGTGATTGTGGAATTTGAAGCAGCTCTCTACATTTTCATGGAGAATAGAAATTTAATACAAAGAACACACAGAGGAAAAGTCAAGGCCAGAAAAAAGAGAGCATTTTTAGTTAACAACTCTGAAAACCTCCGGGTGTAATTGTCCGAATAATAGCAGTTTATAGAAGCCACCAAAAGTGCTTTTGTCCCTAAAGCGCTTTTCCCAGGCGGGTCCCACCTCATCCGCCTTTGAAGGTGGCGTTTGGGCCGTCGGATTGGGGAAGGGTTTCATTCGGGTGTGGCTCGGATGCACCGTATTTCCGGTGTGAGTGCTTTTGGGTTTTGACCCGTTGACTGTGGAGAGCTCTTCTGGACTCTGGTGGTTGTTGTTGTCAGAGCTGGTTGGCGATTGAACGACGAACGTTGAAGCGGGACTTCCGTACGTGGCAGCATACGATTGCAGTACTAACTAGCTAGCGCTAGCTGTGATTGGGTAGTGGCGTCCACGCGCCGGAGGGCCGTACAAGTCTGAATCACGTGTCTTAAGGTTGGACAACCAAAACTTTACGTTTTTTCTAACTAATGCGGGGGTAGTTTGGAATTTCTAGAATCAATCCACCATTGAAATCTGGTTTCTGTAACCCCATTGACGAGCACAAAAAGCATGGTCATGCACTCACGGGGTTTCTTTTATTTTCACTAATTAAGATTAGTGGATGAGATTAATTTATCCAATAAGGAATCTCAAGGGGAAAGTAGGGTTGTTACGTTATTAGATGATGTGATTGTGTTCTTACTTAATGGATTAGATTAACTTATATATTTAACGAGAAAATATCAAGAAAAAAGTAGGGTTGTTAGACGATGTACGTGTTCTTACTTGAGTAGCATGCATCGATGTCGTACAAGTAAGCCGAGCCGAGTTGGGTGTAGAGTCGAGTCCCTGTCAACTCGAATAGTTTTTATCGGCTTAAGTCGAACTCACAGTGTGTGAATTATGCATGTCACGCTCATTATTGGTAATAATAATTGTACTAATGATAAATTTGATCTTATTAGCTAATGTGTAGTATATAATCTAAAATTTCGACAACCGTACATCTGTACGTAGTTTTTTAGTGTTGTACGTTTTAAGGACAATTTTTTTTGTCTTTCTTGTTGGTAGGGAAAAAGGTCAATTGTCTTTTCTCAACCTATAATGATCTACAAGATTCATCAAAAACAACACAAAATTACTTAAAACTCTAGATTTAAGAGACTCTGATAATATAATTGAAATCAAATTCGTCAAATTATATCTCTATAACAGATTACAAATGAAACTAATCACAATCATACATTTTTCATCATATACTGATCCACAAAATTCATCAAAAATAAGATAAAATTAGTTGAAATCTTAAATTTAAGAGAATATGAGGATATAAACAAAATCAAATTCGTCAAATTATATTTCCTTAACAGATGAAACTACAATGGCGGCAAACCCTAACCCTAGGGCTTCGAACGTCAAAAATTTTGGCTCCGGTTGAGGTCTCCCCTCCTCATTGTGCCTGTTGGTCGACCTCTCTGAGATCGTGGCTTACCTCTGTTCAACCCGCTGGTTGTGGCAACTGGAATGCTTTAGCATATCGATCGGAAGCTTGCGGTGCAGCAAATCGTGAAGCTCATCGGCGTTTTCGCTTGGTGGTTCACGACGGAGGGACGTCAAGGCCAAGGCGAGCGCGCCTCAAAGGTTGGAACAATCTGAATCAGTACGGATCTGGGTGTTGTAGGACCGGCGCCTTTTTGTCCTTACGTTGGAGATCGGGTGTTCTCCGATGGGGAGGAGTCCTGTTCAAGGAGTCACAGTGTTCTCCAAGACGACCGATGGGCACCTTCTCCCAGTCTGCTCCTCTCCAAGTTTCGTCGACGGCGCGTCAGATCGGTTGGGCAGCAAGGCTGTTCAGCGCAGAGATGGTCGGCGCTTGGGTGCCCAACAAATTGGGTGTCCTTAGAGTTTCTGGACAGGCTGGCCTTCGCACTTGGGCCTGGGCTCTTGCCTTTTTTGGGCTGGCGGGCTTGTCTATGGATTCGGGAAGGATTTGGGTCAGAATTTGGGACCCAGGTCGTATCCAAATTCGGATCTTGGATCCGAGACAGATGCTCGTTTTGTGCTGGTATTGGTTCTGGTTCTTGAGAGTTCTTATGTTGATATTCGAGTTTTTGACACCCTCGGTCACTTTCGAACTTTTGGTGAGCGAATCACCTCTCCTAGGTGATTCTATCATCGGTTACGGTTACGGCTACGGCTACGGTTACTACTACATTTACACTGCTCTCGTGACATATGCAGTGCAGCGATACCAAATCTTTTTGGTATCAAGTCACGTCCTGGTTACCCTTTACTCGAGATGCGTTTGTGCATCTTGTTATGTTTTATAATTTTTTCTTCATTATAGATGCGTATGTGCATCTTGTTATGCTTTATTATTTTTCTTTCGATGCGTTTGCATCGCTCCATGCATGTACTCCTCAGTTTCAATTAATATAGAAAAAAAAAAAACAGATGAAACTAATCACAATCATACAATATGGCCAATTTGAAATCTATAAAACTAATTAGATGAATCAAATCCATTTATTACATATTGAATGAGATCAATTGATGATGCCATATTGTTAAAGGTGTGTGTACGTGAGACTACACTAATAATATATCACAAAGACCCGGACTTCTTTTTTTATCCTTTCTTTTTCTCATGGCTATCTAGAGGACTAAAAGCACATCACAATTAACCGTATTGATATGACATAAAATTTTAATCACATCATGATCATGAACATCTTTTGTTTTTTAGTCTTTATTTGAAAAAATTATTCTCAACGTGAAACATACACACCACTATTATATGTGTATATTAACAGGGCAAACAAAATGTAGTGACGTTTAATTAGTCAAATAAAAACTTTATTAAAATTACGAACAAATCAATGGGATCAGCAAAATGCAGTCAATTCAGAGAAATGACGACTGCAAGATGACGAACAAATGGGAGCCGATTCCAAAAGTTGTTGCTTTTGAACTTTGATCAAGATGACAGAATTGATGCTAGTTTCTTCTTTAATGTTTGTGTTTGTTTATGTTAATTATTTGAAATGATGAAGTTACCATGAAAAGGACGTAAGAAACCAGCCGTGCACCTAATTTGACTCTTTGAAAAAGTCTATTAAGAAAGCTTCATCAACATAATCACCACGATAGGGTTGGATTTCTAGCTAGATCGAGAGCTCGAGCTAGGTAGTACGTGTTGCCTTGCTCTCATATTGATCCGGTTGTGGAGGGAATGCAGTCATACAAGTTGTGATCTAAGAACTCTGAGTTGACACAAACTAGAATTTGAAAATTAAATGTAAAATACAAGTAGATAATTTTTTTGAGAAGAATACAAGTAGATCGGTAACTTTTTTGGACGAAGATCCTTCATCCATCTTTTGCTCAAAGGTAGTGTGTAATCAAATCCATCGGTAGCTTACTGTCGATTCCATTCAGTTGTGACGAGAAAATATCTCTGCTAATAATTGTGAACCAGATCGAATTTCCAACCAATAATTAAGAGCACAAAATTGGTGGTCCGTGGACCACAGAAGCATTAATCTGGTCTAGCTACTGCCTACTAGCTAGCTTATATATATTGTTAAAGTCAACGTACGATATGCTGGTCCATACATATATGATTGCTCCATACATATTACATGGTTTAAATCATGGACTACAGCTTAGCTTGAACCAGTAGCTCTCGCATCTATCTCTATATAAGCATATTCGATAGTCGTCAATACCAACAGATTCTATATATTTTCTGCTGGTTTACTCTCCTCACCGTACTCATCACAATTAGGGGTACACATATCCTGATATTTGTCTCTCTCTCTCTCTCTCTCACACACACACACACACACACACACACATATATCACTTGAATTACCCACCATAATATATGCAATAATTAAAGTCTCTGAGGAACACTTTAAATTAAATGAAAATTCATTAAAAATCTTGAAACTCAATCGTTGATTCATTTGAATGCGATATTTAAATATGACAATCGAGTCTAAAACTCGTCAGTAATTTCTCATTATAAAGTCATTGCGCTTGTACATCTAAATCATACGAATGAATTTTCTATATCGTGCATGACATGAGTATGACTTGTGTGAATATAGAGAGAGCACTGCTCTTTTTTTTCTATAAGAAATTACAAAAGTTAAATACAAAAGCCTCTAACTAGGCAGTTCGACCCTAAGCTTTCAAATAAAAGGGTGTTCGACTCCTGAAATGGAATAGAATTCTCTCAAATTTTATCTACTATTGTATCTAACATCAGCTAAGCAGAGCCACTCCTCGCCGGACTCTGCCATTGAACTGAAGAAATGGGCTATCAGGACAACATGAATCATGCAAGGAAGCACTCTTTGCATCGGTGATGGTCCGTGGGTTTTGATGAAATGGAACGAGAAACGGTCAGAACAAAGCTTACCACAGTCAGGTCAGTTTTCAGAAAACCTTGATTCAATTACGTCTTCTATTAATTGATGATCACAAGAACTCTAGTTGCATTCCCGGCGTGCGCATAGGCTAGAGTAGATGGTGACCGGATGAAATTTATTTTTCTTGGATGTCTTTCGTGTTGCAACTGAAGGCATCTGTATTGCTGGGAGCATTGGGAAAACTATATCTTTGAGTATTCAAGCATCAGATGGCTGTTTGTCCCTGGGCATTCTTGGGAGGCCTGGACACGGTCTCTGCGCCTCCTTCAACAGCCCCAAAATCACGCACTTTTGCATCTATCCTCGCTAACTCAACAGAGGCTGCTATATCTCTCAGCCAACTACCATCTCCGGTTGTCCGCGGGGATAAAATTTATGTCAATATCAATGAATCCTTATATCAGGAGCAATTGAAGCAATTCAAAACCAATCTTATTGGTCGTCTTCTTCTACGTAAGGGTTCTAAACCTCTTAAGGCTGATGCCCTAAAAGGGTTGCTTGCTGCTCTCTGGCAGCCTTCAAAGCCATGGCGTCTTGTGCCTCTTGGTAAAGGCTACTTTGACATTCATTTTGCCACAGAAGACGATCTGCGTCGGGTATGGAGTGGAGGTACTTGTACTCTTCCTGATGGAATTTTTCGCCTAACTCAGTGGAAACCAGACTTTGTACCAGGAGATACCTTTCCGCAAACTCATGCTCAAATTTGGGTTAGGATTTATGGTCTGAGTCAAGATTATTGGCACCAACAACATCTTATGGAGATCGCTCGGGGTGTCGGAACTCCATTGCAAATTGATAAAGCCACAAGGGAAAGGCAATTCGGGTACTTTGCTCGAGTCTTGATTGATGTGGATCTTGCAGGTGACTTACCACCTTCTTTGATGGTTGAGCGGGAAACTCACTGTTTTCCGATTGAAGTAGTCTATGAGAATGTGTGTACTCATTGTGGGAGGGTTGGCCACATGGTGGATCAATGCAGGTTCTTGAAGAGCTCTAACAAAGAGCAAAATGCTCAAGAACAAAAGGCTGTTAAAAAGCCTTCTCGCATTGGGCGTCAAGAGTATCGTCCCAAGAGGGCTGTAAACAATGTTTCTGAGAAAAACTTCCCTCAGGTGCAACACTCCCCTGAGGTTGCAAACCATGATCAGATTACTAAATTTGCAGAAGATGTTCTCACTGAGGCCGTTGACCAGGAACTGGATTGTATTGCAGATTTGGTCATTAACGAAACCATAGTCAACGGGAAGCCTGGAAGTTGTAGAGGCAGCATGACTCCTCTTATCAATAAGAATAAACTTGCCATCCTTGCAAACAAGGAAACTGAAGCAGTGGTTGACATTATTCCTAATGAATTTGCTCTAGTTGTTGGAACAACTATTTTGGAGGACCCTAAGGTTCATATTACTGATGAGAATGACGAAGTTGACAGTGATAATGAAATGTGTGATGAAGATGTGAGCTCCAATATGAAGCAAAAGGCTTATAGTAGTGCCCAGCCAACCAACCCCCTTTCTTCACATAGTGGTCAAAGTTGGCATGATATGGTGGAAGAGGAAAATCTGTTTGATCTGGCAGATTTATCTACGGGTCATGCTCCCCCGGGATTCGAACATGTTGCAACTTTAGCCAAGGATGTTTCATTAATTACTGGTCAAGGAGTTAATGAAGATACAGAGAATGGTTTCACACCGGTTCTTTCTAAGTCTCAAAAGAAGAAACAAAGACGACAAGCTACTCAAGCTCTTGCTCGTGAAACTCCTTATCCAAAGAGGGACAGAACAAAGAATAAAAAGTACAATCAATGAAGGTTCTTTATTGGAATATTAGGGGAATAGGAAACAAGGACTCCCAATCCGAGCTTTCTAATATTTGCCATATTCACAAACCAGATTTTGTTTGCATTGCTGAGCCAAAGGTAAAGTTCACCTCAATTTCAGCAGTTTTTTGGTCTTCTTTGAATTTGGATCTTGTTGCAACCAATGATTGTGGAGCGGCTCTTCCAAATCTTTGGTTGTTGAAGGGTTTTCATATTCCTAATCCGACGATTATTTCCAACTCCGAGCAGCAGGTTACAATTCAGGTTCCTTTTGATAATGAGCCCAGTCAACTTTCTTTTGTATATGCTTCTACCTCTTATATCAAACGCAGGGATTTATGGCAAGATCTTAATGCTCTTCGTCCTCAAACGTCTATCCCATGGATGGTAACTGGGGACTTCAACGCTGTGTTAGGAGCCCACGAGAAATCGGGAGGCCCATCTCCTTCTCGCCTCTCCTGTGCAGATTTTCAAAGTATGTCAGATACTTGTGATTTTGTTCATTTAGATACTTCAGGTTTGTTCTTTACTTGGTCAAATGGTTGGAGCACACGTGGACATGTTGAGCTTCGCTTGGACAGATGTCTTTGTGATACAACTTGGTTTGAAGCTTGGCCTTTTACTAGTTGTGTTGCTCTTCCACGTGTTGTTTCTGATCACTCTCCATTGATCTTCTCTGCTTCAAAACTCTCCCCAAGTGGTCCCAAGCCTTTCAGGTTTCAGTCTATGTGGTTGCAGCATCCAAATTTTCATGCAGTAGTGTCTAATTGTTGGAGTTCCTTTCAACTGTGTGGCTGCCCAATGTTTGTTACTTTGCAGAAATTAAAGGCTTTGAAGCATTGTTTGCGTGATTGGAACAAAGCGGTTTTCGGTAATGTCCATCAAAATGTTGCTGCTGCTCGTGAAAATCTAGTCACCATTCAACAAGATATCGCGACCCGTGGCATGACTGATCAAAGGTTTGAGGATGAGATTGCTGCAAAGTCTTCAGTCTTAGATGCTCTCAGGATGCAAGAAACTTATTGGAAAGATAGAGCTCGGGTTAAGTGGCTTACTGATGGGGATCGAAGTACTTCTTTTTTCCATACTTATGAGGTTCGTGCAGCTAAGGGTCAAATGTCTTCTATCCGTGTGGGGGAGAGGATACTTACTGACCCTTCAGATATTGCAGCACATACTGTGGCTTTTTATCAGAATCTCTATGATATTTCCTCCCCTTCTACAAATGTGGATGAGGTTTGTTCAGTTATTCCATCTCTGGTGACAGACAATGAAAATGCGGTGCTATCTGCAATTCCTACATCAGAGGAAATTAGAAGTGCAGTTTTTTCTATGGATGGTTCTAGTGCTCCAGGGCCTGATGGTTTTTCAGGGTCCTTTTATCAAGCTTGTTGGGATATTGTTGGTTCTGATGTGGTGGCATGTGTTCGCCAATTTTTTCTTCAAAACTGGATCCTCCCCAACATGAATTGCAACTTTTTAGTTCTCATTCCAAAAGTCCCAAATGCTCAGCTTATTACTCAGTTTCGCCCAATTGCCTTAGCCAATTTTCTCTTCAAGATTATTCCTAAGATTTTGGCTTCTCGCTTGGGGTCTATTGCTGCACGTATAATTTCTCCTCAGCAATCAGCTTTTTTGCCTGGTAGGCGAATTAATCATTGTATTGGTATGGTTTCGGAATGCTTTAATTTATTGGACCGAAAGGCTTATGGTGGTAATGTGGGAATCAAAGTGGATATAGCAAAGGCGTTTGACACTCTGAATTGGGATTTTCTGCTCCGAGTTTTAAGTAATTTTGGATTCTCTCCCACTTTCACTAGTTGGGTCAGCTCTATTCTTCACTCAGCAAGATTATCTCTTTTAATCAATGGCTCTCCTCAAGGCTTTTTTACGTGTGCTCGTGGTGTTAGACAAGGAGATCCTCTTTCTCCACTTTTATTCTGTCTTGCAGAGGAGGCTCTTAGCCGGGGCCTTCACTTACTTCTCCAAACCCGTCAATTGAAGCCAATAGCTTTTCCCAGGAAATGCACTGCACCGTCTCATGTGTTATATGCAGATGACCTCATGGTGTTTTGTCGTGGGGACAAAAACTCTCTTAAACGGCTGCGTGGGTTTTTTGACCGTTATAGTGCAGTTTCAGGGCAATTCATTAATGCGGAGAAAAGTACTTTCTATCTTGGAGCTAGGTCTCGTCACAGGAAAGGTACAGTTCAACGTATATTGGGTTTTCATGCAGGGCGTCTACCTTTTATTTATCTGGGAGTTCCTATATTTTGTGGAAAACCCCGCAGCTGTCATCTACAAGTTATTGCCGATAGAGCTAAGTCAAGGTTAATGGGTTGGCAGGGGAGGCTTCTTTCTATGGCTGGGCGTACTCAACTTGTGCAATCTGTTTTTCAAAGTATGGTTCTTCATAGTTTTTCAGTGTATCAATGGCCTGCATACCTTGTGAAGAAGTTATCTAGTTGGACGCGTAATTTTATATGGTCTGGAAATATTGAGACTCGGAAAATTGTCACTGTTGCTTGGACTCAAGTTTGTGCTCCGAAAAAAGAGGGCGGGGTTGGTATTCGTGACCTGGCAACTCTTAATTCTGCGGCTGTTTTAAGGTTTGCATGGAACTCTTACACTTCTTTGAACCAATGGGGTGATTATATGCGAACTCGCTACCCTATATTATCTAGTTCCAAAGTCAGTTATCGCAAATCCTCAATCTGGCCAGGTTTTCGCTCTATTGCTCTTCATATCACCCACAATTGTCGTTGGATTATTGGAGATGGTCGTTCAGTGTCCTTCTGGAAAGATAAATGGCTTCAAGATCCAATTTTGGAAATTTTGGGTTTTTTCGACTGGTCAGGAATTAGTGATCTTCGAGTGGCAGATTTCATCTCAGATCATTCTTGGCAGTTTCCCTCTTTTTTCCTTGATACCTTTCCAGACTTGTACTATAAAAATTTCTGATATTTGTCTCCCTTTAGATACAGAACCTGATATGCTCATTTGGGAGTCTACAGCCTCTGGAGAGTTATCTTTCACTGATTCTTATAACTTGCTTAGACGACACTTTATTTTGAGAGATTGGGCTTCTACTATTTGGCATCCCTTCATTCCTCCACGATATTCTTTCTTGGCTTGGAGGATTTTCTTTGATCGCTTGCCCACTGATGATCGACTGAAAAGAGGTGGGATTCCGGTTGTGTCCATCTGCCAATTATGCAACAGTTCGGCAGAGTCAGCCTTACACTTATTTTTACATTGTCCTTTTTCCCAACATCTTTGGGGATGGCTGGCAACTCAGTTTGGAACCTCATTTCCTGCTTATGGCTCACTGTTGGATTTTTGGGTGGGCTTTTGTCACAAGGGTTTTTCCCCTCAGCTTTATAATTTGTGGTTGGCAGTTGGATTGCTTACTTTCATGGAAATTTGGAAGGCGCGAAATAGACTCAGGTTTGATAATCGCTCTCCTATTTTTTCTACACTGTGTTGTTCAATTATGGCATGGATTCGGCAATTTGGTTCTTTTGTTCCTGGTTACTATAAGGGCGTCCTTGATTCCCGACTTCTTTCTTCCCTTGGGGTGTGCCCCAAGCCCCGTAAAGCGCCCAAGATTCAACGTGTCCTATGGCATCCCCCCCTCCTTCCTTGGGTTAAAGTTAACACTGATGGTCTGGCGAAAGGTAATCCTGGCCCTGCAGCTTGTGGGGGAGTTTTTCGTGATGCATCTGGGGTTTATTTAGGGAGTTTTTGCCAACCTCTTGGTCGCAATTCTTCCTTTTATGCTGAACTTTGTGCTGTTATTGTGTCTATTGAAGTTGCATTCACTAGAGGTTGGACTACTCTGTGGTTGGAAAGTGATTCTATTAGTGTATTAGCATCTCTCTCCTCTAATTCTTTCTCTCCTCCATGGGACTTGAGAGTTAGATGGCAAAACTGCCTGAAGAACATTCAGCAAATGCAATTTCGTAGCACTCATATCTTTAGGGAAGGGAATGCAGCAGCAGCAGATAAGATGGCAAACTTAGGTGTTTCAAAACACTCATTTACTTGGTATCCTAGCCCTCCTGCAGAGCTTCACAGGTACTTGCAGGCTGATTTTTTGGGACTCCCAAATTATCGCTTCACAGGTTGCTGAGATGATTATGTTGGCCTGTCGTTTTTGCCCTCACCCTCTCAGAGGCTTTTCTTCCCAGAAAGTTGTGCGCAAAGTTAGCTTCATAAGCTTCTACATGCTGGTGCAGGGGAATTCCTGGCATATTTCGAGAGCCAATTTTTCACTTATGTGGCTGATTTTTTCTTCTTTTAGATTTGTTCATGAGGGGGAAGTTCTTCTCTTTCGTTGTTTTTTTTGTTTCTCTCTTGGACGATGTATTTTTCTTCTTTATTATTAATAAATTGAGTTGGGGGACGGGCGGTGGGTTCCCAGAGTGGGGCAGACCCTTCACCTTCGGGTTTGAGGGTGGGACAAGTGCCCTGCATTGTCTGTCTCCGAGGAACTAATATCGTCTAATCCCTTTCTCTTTAAAAAAAAAAAAAAAAAAAAAAAAATCAGCTACAAATTTGCTTCTCTAAAGATGTGTCTGAACAAAATGGACTCGAAGGGTCTTGCAGTGTTCTTGATGTCGTCCCCTAATAAAGCACTGCTCCATTGATCGGATATTCTTGACGGTGACGCAAAGAGTACGTGCATATGAAATCAGCACAGTGCATGGACCATACATGCAAAGATATGTTTGGGACATAAACAAAGGTGATCTCGCGGCCTTATTAAATTTCCAGCCAAGCCCAGCCCATCAATTCCAAATATCCAACTCTCAAAACTCTTTTTATAAGAATCCATCTCCCTGCTAATAATTGACCACTCCTCTCCTACAATCAGCAAAACCCTAGAAAGCAGATGGCTTCTCCGATTCATGGTGTGCAGAACCTCTCGGGCTCTCTGCCAAGGAACAAGGAAGTCATATTAGTTACGCATTTACTAACAAATAATATCAGATGTGGCTGACCTTGCCTGAGCAAGTTTACGGATTTTACAAAGATAGTAGCAAGCTCGCTCGTCCTGAAGATAATGGAGTCATGAGCATTACAACCACCAAAGAAAAAATCAAAGAGAAGTTGATAGCTCTTCAAAATCTCTGTACTTGGAGATCCTTGCATGTGGTAAATGTTGATGCTCAAGAACATTCTTGTAGTGGGGGAATTTTCGTCGTAGTAACTAGGTATTTAACTGAAGAAGACAATCAAGGGAAGAAATTTGTTCAGAATTTTTTCTTGGCTCCACAAGCCGAAGGAGGCTACTTTGTTGAGAGCGATGTTTTGAGCTATCCAGATACTTTGAGTTTGAATAGCTGGCTTTGAACCGATTACATTGTTCAAACTCAAACAAAGGAAAACTCGATCTGTTCCCCTTACTAGTTTTGTTACTTAATGATAAACAAACGGTGATGTAATGATGTTGATGTAGGTTGTTATTGATCGTAGAGCTATATCAGTGTGATAAATTTTGATGATGTTTTCATATCTATGAATGTTTACCTTGTGAACCTTAGTAATTTTGATCGAGTGTGAAAAACAAATTAATGCTCTTTTTTCGTCAATAACCAGGTTTAGTTTGCTATTGCTCAACTCCGAATTGAGCTTGGCCTTCTACGGTCCTATCTCAGGTTAGAAATTGACCTGTTACTCTTTTTTTGCTCCCGGAGGTTTCTGATTTTATTGTTAATGGTGCTTGGATTAAACTCAGAAATCTCGACAACAACTCTTTGGGTTAACATTTCTAGGATACGTGTTTCTTCTCATTTAGCCGGGAGGGTAGGATAACTTCAAAACTTGTTTGGAAATTCTCTAGTGATGGTCAGTTTTCGGTTGCTAATGCTTAGGATTTAAAACTCTCTCCCAACCCTCGGGTTCCTAGGGATAAGTGGATTTGGAACTCTTGAAACATGAAACTCTTTTATGCTTTGGAAACTCATACATGGTAAGCTAATAATCCTAACCCAGGATTGAATGGGTAATTTGATTTGGGTCAGGACAATCCAGGTTAATCCCTATTGTAATCAAATACTGAATCTTTCTCCTAGTAGAAGATGACATGTACTGAAATCATTCTCATCAGTCATCACTCCTATATAGAATTATAGATACTGAACCTTTCTCCTAGGTAGAAGATGGATGTGTACTGAAATCATTCTCATCACTCCTATATAAATACACGCCAAGAAACAAGCACTTTTCATCGCTCACACACACAATATTGTTCTTGATATTTAGTACTGTCACTTTGCTCTCGTTTTGGGTTTTTAATTTGCTTCTGGGTTTTAAAAAAGATGGAGATTGATCTTACACCAAGGTTGGCTAAGAAGGTTTATGGAGGAGATGGTGGTTCCTACCCTGCCTGGTCTCCGTCGGAGCTTCCCGTGCTCCGTGAAGGTGACATCGGAGCTGCCCAGCTCTCTCTAGAGAAGGACGGCCTTGCTCTCCCCAATTACTCTGACTCTGCCAGAGTTGCATATGTCCTTCAAGGTAATGGAGTAGTTGGAATTGTTATGCCGGAGAAGGAAGAAAAGGTTCTTCCAGTGAAGAAGGGTGATGCCATTGCTCTCCCTTTTGGAGTTATCACATGGTGGTACAACAAGGAGGACACTGAATTTGTGGTTCTTTTCTTGGGTGATACCAAAACGTACAGCTCATAAAAAAGGCGAATTCACTGACTTTTATCTCAATGGTTCTAATGGCATTTTCACTGGCTTCTCAACTGAGTTTGTTGGCCGAGCATGAGATTTGGAGGAGAGTGTTGTAAAGACTCTTGTTGGCAAGCAAACCGGCAAGGGCATTGTTAAGTTAGGGGGAGCTAATTTGCCTGAGCCAAACAAGGAACATAGAGATGGGATGACATTGAATTGCGAAGAGGCTCCTCTTGATGTTGATATTAAGGGCGGTGGAAGAGTTGTTGTTTTGAATACTAAGAATCTTCCTTTGGTCGGTGAGGTTGGGCTTGGTGCTGATCTTGTTAGGCTGGACGGAAGTGCTATGTGCTCCCCTGGGATTTCTTGTGACTCTGCATTGCAGGTGACTTACATTGTTAAGGGAAGTGGCCGTGTGCAAGTTGTTGGTGTCGATGGGAAGAGGCTAGGGTCTTGGAAACGACCGTTACAGCCGGCAACTTATTCATCGTTCCTCGATTCTTTATCGTTTCAAAGATTGCTGATCCAGAAGGCTTGGAATGGTTTTCTATCATCACCACTCCCAATCCAATATTCACTCATTTGGCTGGAAGTATTGGTGCTTGGGAGGCGTTATCTCCCCAGGTGCTTGAAGCTTCCTTCAACGTGGATTCAGATACTGAGAAACTCTTCCGATCAAAGAGAACTTTTGATGCAATCTTCTTCCCTCCTTCCAAATGAATCGATGAACTAATACAATAAGCGCTATTTGCTTTAGGTTTCATTGCATTTTTTAGTTGGAATTTCTTTTCCTTTTTAGTTCGGATTTCTTTAGCTTTTTCAGGTCATTCGTATCAATTTTGAAATTTTTTTTATTATGCTTTAATTTATATTTTTCATTGACGCTGATATTAGTAGTTTTAGTTCTAATATTTGACATTCTGATAATGATTTTCTTTAAACTTACATTGTTAATTATCTACGAGATTGTTAATTTCACTCTCTAAAAACAAAAAAAACTTTAATTGAAAAGTTTAGATGCAATTGGAGCTAATATTATCAACAATTAATAAATAAGTGAATAAAAAAACACATTCAAAATTGACTTTTATAGTAAGTTAATAACAATATATACCATAAACTAAAACAAGTCAAAAAGGCTACCGAATTATATGAGGGATTTTTAGGTTCTTTCTAAGGTATTTTATTACCCACATTTTCCTTACCAGTCATGAGGGGATAACATAGCTCAAACACACTTAAAAATGGGAGTGAGAGAGAGATGAGAACGTAGTAAGGAAAGCGTGTAAAGCCATCTGCAGCTTCCACAAAATGAACACTCCAACTGCTTCTTCCGATAAGCCCTCAAACTCACCAAATATGTCTCAACTGTCCTATCCCATCTGTCACACACCAATACCCCCAGTGCTAAAATCATGGAACTACCCCTCTTCCCTCCCTTACACAAATCACAACCCCATACGTGGCACGGCGGCACTACGCGTCTGCTCGTCGAATAATAGGAATGCCTGCACTCGATCATTGTGATCAGGATGACGAGTAAAACATTAGTGGATTAGACGTATTATGTGAGCAGACATGACAAGTGGTACGTCCGACCTTCCAATCACCGCCCGTCATATTGGTGGTATTTAAAACGAAACGTGAAAAATATTCCACAACTCTCTCTGCTTCATCTGATCGATTAGTAGGAGGTATCCAGCGTGCATAATATTTCAGATAAACGTGCAAATTACTCTGTGGTAAAGTATTTTTCTCGATGCCTCTCTTACCCTTCAAATTCGATAAAACCACACAGCCCCCTATATTCTTCACTCACCCTCTAAATCTGTTTCAACCAATCCCACCCAAATAGGAGGAACAAAATTAAACGTGCTCTCTCTAATCCCCATCCCTATAAACAATTCCATTCTCAGCTCATTTCTCATAGTTTTGAGGTCCTAAAATTGCAATTACCTAGTTTCCCAACCAATTTCAAACCAAGATGAGCCCCCATGCAAATAAGATCACCACCAACACCACCACCACCACCACCACCAATGCCCTATATCCACCGCCGTTGAAGATCAACAAGGACTCCCATTTCATCAAGAAACCCTCCTCCTCCTCCTCCACCTCTTCGCCGCCGTCGTCGTCATCCTCATCGTCCACGTACGCAATGTTAGGGTCCACCGCCACGAGACCGCCGCAGCAGCAGCGTCACCCGGTGATCATCTACACGCATTCCCCTAAAATCATCCACACGCACCCGCGTGACTTCATGGCGCTGGTGCAGAAGCTCACCGGCCTCTCGCGGTTCGAGGATGACACGTCGCCGCCTCCCTCGGCGGCGGCGAAATCCGAACCGCCAGAGACGGGAAATAACAACAACAACAACGTTGGCATGTCGTCATTGGAGGAGGAGATGATGAATAAGAGCCCTAATCAGGTTAATAGCAACAATGTGATGATAAGAAACGACGACAACGAATCTTCGTCGGTGATTACCGAAGAGAATTGCAGCAGCAATAACAGTAATAATAATCTTAGCAACGTAGGAGGAGGAGGGGATTCATCATCTTGCTTTGTGCCGCCGAATCCATATCTAACCAACATTCCGGTGTTCACGCCGAACACGGATTTCTTGTGCACCAATTCCATGAACATATTTAATTACGACTCTATGATCGATCATCGTTGATCTGGAGACTACTAGTTCGTTTTAATTCGTCGGCAATTCTTCAATTCACAGATAAAAGCTTCCCAGCTCGGAATGATGGCCGTAATTAATTACGCGCAAGACTGGTTAAGGCCGGGAAGGACTCATACCAATTTTTTGTTAAGAGTATTTGATTTCAATTCATAATTGTTGGTACGTTGTTGTTTACCATTTGATTTTTTGGTATGGTCAAGTCAGTTGCAAATAAGAGTTCTAAGTTTTTGGGTAGAACTTGTTAATGTTAGACTTGTCTGTTTACCACTTGATATTTACTCTATACAAAGAAATTCATTGCTCGACTAAAGGTTCTTCTCGTTGCATTTCTCTTTATTTGTTTCTACAGTAAATTATGTGCTGAATTGAGTTTCCGCAATATATATTTCGTATATAATGTGCGACACATTTACTTACACGGAATGTGAATTTTGATTCACGAGTTTCTGAGGACAGAATTTGGAGTTGATAATGATTGAAACAAGGTTCAAACTTTGACGATTCAAATAGCAGCAATTTGTCATCTGTATCAGTTAATAAGCTGGAGGCGCAGAAACAGAAAGCAAAGAATATTTTGGGCTAGTTCTTAGATCAAACCTTTTCATTTTTACAAATCTTCATATCAGTTTGTTTCGACTCTCAATGTTAAGATTTACACACTCACCTCTCTCTACTCGGGAGCTCTCTCTATATGTGCAAAGAAAACACTACATATATTAGCATACAATTACAATACAGATATTACAGCATCATCTCTTCTTTTTCTCTTCCTTTTCTCTCTCAAGTATAACTGGAGCTGCAGGTACGCTGAACCACCACTCTCGCAATCTTCTCATCCATCTCTCCGTGCTAGTTTTCCTCATTGGTGAATACCGTGTAAACGCTTCCAAGAAGATCAACAGAACAATGTATTTACCAGGGAGCAAGGCCAGAGTCGAAGCCATCACTAAAAGAGCCACTGCAAATTTTTCGCTTGCCTGATCATCAGATGGAAAAACAAGCAAATATGAGCAATTTACTAAAAGGTGACGGAGACAAATGGTAAGTACAGAACACCATATATAATGATTATCCAGCGACATTGTTGTAGGAAGCAGCAATGACAGAGAGAAGAACCTGCGGAAAAAGTGACAGCAACAAAGCATGTAGCTTTAGGAGAACAATGTTCCCATCCTGGACAATCCCTTCAGCTTGGGAAATTGCATTCTGAACAGCCAAAAGCTGCTCCATTGTGTTCATTGGTGGTGGTGCTAACACCTTAACCTCGTGATTGGATATTCCTTGGCTAAAAAACCGGGTGAGCATCATGAAGATCGCAATAAAGACGAGCATCAATGCAAAGGCATAACTCAGCCATCCCCTGAAATACACACCCTTTAAGTTAGCTGGCAATAGATGCCCAATGGTGCCAAAAGAAACACAACAGAGCATAATCTCATTCTCCATAGTCTTTATTCCACAGCTATCTCATTCTGAAAATCATATGCAGAATTTATTTCTTCTGATCACAATTGCATGAAGGTAAAGGCGCATAGACTGTAACATGTAACATCAAAGTATATGACGGTTTTATACATTATTCATTCAAATACTACTATAGTGGCTTAGACCAAAACGAGTACCACTATGACAAACATGCACTGTTGCAGTAACAGTGCAGATAACATATTATCTAGTATTATATAAGTACTATACACAGACTTCACGCCAAGAGAAGTTAAACAAAACTATTATTACATTATGCCATCATCAAAGTTTATGTGTAAAAAATTCATTTTCCCAACCCTCCCCTCCTTCGTAAGTCTGGATAATGATTAATGAGTAAAGCACGAAGATGTTACACTCGGGATTACTAATAAAATGTTGCACAATTTTTAACTGGCCCACTTTACCTGCATATGATGTAAGTGAAAACAACACAGAAACCCAGAGACTTCAGTGGATCCTCCCATAATGCCAAAGAAAGAAGCCATTTCCCTAGTTCTATCATTGGAAAGAGCAACTCCTGCAAGCGATCAAAGTTCAGAAGATGTTGCCAGAAAATGGAGCAAAACATAAGCTAGGTGAGAAAAGAATGCAGTAAACTCATATTTATATCCAATTAAGCATCAACTGGATATTTACATCAAAACTACCAGCACATAATGGAATAAATGGCAGATGATGTCTCAAAGGGAATTAGAGATTCACTGGAGTCTTTTGGCCACTGCTGAGGATTACAAATTAAATGTTTTCATAACTCCTTTAATTATACTCTAATCATCTTCAACTAAAACAGGAATTGAGAGAGGATAAAGGGGAAGGTTTAAAAACTGGGCAAAAAACCTTTAATATCAGCAAATACCTTCATCACTGCAACATTCGTATCAATGCCTTCCACTTTGACTCCATCTACCGTTGCTTGTGCTTGTGCCACTTTTTCGTAATTGTTTTTTGATTCCTTAACTGCTCTTTCCAGCGAAGTCAGTTGTCCAACAGTTACCTCACCCACAGCAAGACCAGCCTCAACCGAATTATTGGAACTTGTTCCAAATGCGAAGCCCAAGTTAGAAATCATATCTAAGGCTGAGATCGAATACATTCCACCTCCAGACTTAGAAGTGTTAGACCTATTTAATTCACTTACGGTTGACATATTTGCAAGAGTTTCCAGTATCAAGTCTCCACCTGGTAATTGGTCACAAAGATTGAACATTAAAAGACCCTCAGCGCGTAAAGGAGAAGAAGAAATTTCTTGAATGGCTTGTACTCGCAGAATCCCAAGCACAGCCTTTGATAGTGCTTCATCTCGTTTGACCCCCTTGATTTGGTATTTATGTATAAACCTGTGAACATACAAAATCTCTCTTATGATCGCTAGCCAGTAATCACGACGAGAATGCCCCTTCAGCTCAGGAAACTCTATCACAACTGGTTCTGATCTACAGAAAAATAGTATGAAAGTGATGATCATGTTCTAATAAAACGATATTTTTTGCAAGTTTAAGTACTATGAAAGTAAATGTACAGCAAAACTCTAACCATAAGAGAAGCATGCAACGCCTAATAGCTTACAATGAAATTGATTTATAAAAGACTGCCTTGTCAAACAGTCTAGTACCCCATGGGCCGGTCAACTCAGGTTTCACAACCTGTTTTAGGTCATCTGATAGGTCATATCGTTTTGCCTTGTCATAAGATACAACACGCAGAGCCTCGAAGTAAAGTGCATGGTCTGTCAGAATCAACCGTCCTGTTTGCAAACCATAAACATTTAAAAATTTAAAAATACTGGATAGTTATGCATTGACCATTTTACAATCTTAATCACATCCTGCCTACCAGGCCATGTAGAAATTCCCACATGCTCAAGAACTGGTTGTGTAGTTACCGTTCCATCCACTTCCAGAATTCTCTCTCCTCTTGATGATCGTACAGCAGAAAGAAGAGATGACTCTGATTGGGTCCTCATTTTTCTTATTGCTCTGTATGACAAAAATTTTAAATAGCAGGATTAGATATGAGATCGAATGAATATGCTCACAATGATTACACAAACTTTAGGAAATCAACATGTGGTAATCCATTCTGGAGATTGCATTCCACCAACTAACTGATATATGCATTATGCAGTATTTCCTCAAAAAAAATGCCTTTCAGTTGTTATTCTCTAGTGGAAATTTCTTTTCCTCTGTCAATTAACAGTACATTATATGTTAGAATGCAAACCAACTATAACTAAGCTAACTCCTGTGTGGGGTCTTTGAGACCTAATGGAATTCATGAGTCATGACCCTCACTAATTAGGGTGGAGACTAGTTAACTTATCATAATGATGACCAAACTCATGACAAGAATTTAACTGCCAGTATTGACTAATTAGGCTTTTCCTAGGTCGATTGCTTGTTATCTCCTTCTAGTATCCTGTGCTTTTATTTTATTTTTTATAATGCTTTTGTTTCCTGAAATGTATGTGCAATGCAAATTTAATTGAAGTATGTACCTTTCCAGTCCACTTAGATACTTGTCATAAGTGGAGAACTGAAGTCTCCCACCAGTTGATGTTGCAAGTACCTCAAAAAGATTTTCGCTGATAATCACATTTGCAATAATGGGAACTGACGGAGCTATTCTAGAGAAAGCCTCTATCCCAACTGATAAATCCTCATTTAACTGCACAAAAGACAAGGGCCCCTTGTGAGTGAGTGAGTGGGAGAGAGAGAGAGAGGGCACCACCAGAGCTAAAGAAATTTTGAAACTAAACAATTAATTACACAGATAGTCAAACACATGTCATTAAGAGGAGTGCAAATAGAATGCTTATAATGTGATTTGCATGTCTGAAGGTATAACCCGCTGAATAGTTTGGTGTACAATGAAAATAGCAGTGGGCAAAGACATTTCAAAGCACTGCAGACATTCTAATGCAAATCACAATTAGGTAGGATAAGCATGCTTTTATTAAAATTATAGTTTAGAATGTGTATCAGGACTTAAACATCAAAATATCAACAATAGATGAAATAAGCTTCTAAGGGGAAAAAAATTTCAGAAAAACTTTAAGCTTACATTTAGCAAAGGTTGGCTGTCAGAAGCTGGAGCCTCCCAAGCTAGCATCATATCATATGTTAGGCGTCGAAACTTTTTATCAGCCAGATGACCTGTCACCTGAGTTGACAGAGCGAGAGCTCTGAACGAGCAATATTCCAAAAAGTTCCTTGCATAGCGAGATGGATGCTTTATAGACTCAGAAGCCTCTGCACTGAAGCCTTTACAAAGCTCAGTCGTAGGAACACCAAGGATTCTGCACAATTATTTTGTAATCATAAGCAATTCATTTCTCCAAACTAGTTACAACATTTTGAAAAATAAGTTACGAATCTTGATAGTCATATGAAGCACCTAACATTGAAAAATAGGGCTCTAATGGAAACAATATCATGATCACTTTCACTCTGGTAATCTACAAGTTAAGAGTGTATGAGATGTAAAAGCAGGAAACTTACTTGGAGCATCTACGGACAACTACATTTGCAATAGGAGATAGCTCCGGTATCCAATTTGTTGGGGCTGAAGGAGACCTCTCCATCTCCTCCAATTCGTCATCAAAAGGGCCTCGATTTCCAATCAACCATTTGAACGATCCTTCTCTTACAAGATTCTCAAGCATATTTCTGGTTTTGCTTGCCACCGCCATTCCCACTTCTCCCCTCCTATGTACTTATGTAAACTGCAATGAATTACAGCACCAAATCATACTCACATTTCTTGATTTTAACTCATGAACCCAACTTCACCAACCCCACTGCCTCTAATCACCCTTTCCAATTATTCAAAAAAAAAAAAAAAAAAAAAATCACCCTTTCCAAACCAATAGAAACATAAATACGACCCAAGAACTTTCAAATTTGTTATTTCCCAATGACCAAAATTTAGCTTAGCCACTTTAAAATCCAATACCATGTTCCTCTTACAGCACATTCAGTAACTTCCCATCATAGTCATTACAGTTTCCTCATTCGATATACTATGTACTTATTGATCATCAAACTATCATTTCAGTTCTTATTGATCATCGAACTAACTTGCAATTCATAATCCAAAGAACCCTTTTCTTTACATCTAACCAATAACCAAATGTCACCACCAACACCGTTAGTAATCAATCAATCAATCTCTTTGAAGTTGCCACACACCCAACAAAATCTCATTAAAGTCAAAATCAGCAAAAAAAAAAAAACTAAACCCAACAACTACAACAACCCAAAACATAATCCACTTACCACAAAATGCACAGTCAAGCTCACACCTTTATCAGCATCCTCAGCTTCTCCCGATCAAAGTCTCCAACTTTCTGCAACTTTCCACAAAACCCAACTCGGATTATATGCTCAGGACCAATCTCCAGCAACCCAGTTCACCAATTTGCGAGATTGGGATTGGTACCAAAGCAAAGAAGAGTCGGTGAGACAAGCCACGTAGAAGGGACATGGTTATTCTGGCGTGGGGTTTGGGTTTTTTTATTATTATATTGAAGAAAGAGGGCAGACTAAGATTGATGGATAAGAATAGAATTTGATAACAGCAAGAAGAGTAGTGTCCAAGAACTGTTCCGTCATTCTGAGTTCTTTTTTTCTTCGTTGAGAAATCGGTGACTCGAAAGTCGAAACGATTGTGAGAAAGGGTGCAGGGCCTGAGAGTCTGACTACGTTTTAGGCCTAAATAATTAGCCTCATACTTTAATGCATCAGATTATTAGAATCGTGTTCTATGAAATCTATTTAATGAAATTTCTTTTTGGACATTGTTTTTGACATTTCCAAAAAGTCCTTGATTTTTTCTACTTTGGCCTCGGGAAATTGGTTTCTTGGTCTTTCCCACCGGTATGGGAAAGTATTCGCAAAATATATTTAACTTTAATTTCCGATGTTTGGTTTGTGCATGAATAGGAAAGTAGGTAACATCAATTTTCTAATAATATTTTTATTATCAAAACATAAACAATTCAGCATTTAAAAGTTTCATGGATAAATAGGTAATAACAACCATTAAAATAATATTTATAGTACGTAATTAATGTGTAACTAATGTAGGGAAAGTATGAGGGAAAATGAATTCCATGGGGTGTGGGAGGATCCATTCCCCCCCCCCCCCCCCCCTATTTTCCCTTAATGCAGGAAAGTTGTTCATTTCCTTGGGTGTGCCAAACACAAGAAATGATCAACTTTCATTTCCCAACCTTTTCATTTCGCGAACCAAACGAGTCATTTAGATTTATTTTCGAAGGAATGAGAAAAAAAAAACTCGAAATACACCACACTTCGAGTACTATAAAATTGATGGGAAATGTTTAAGTTTGTATATAGACTGATTTTTTAAGAGTGGTCAAACATTGAGAAAAATGTTCTTTATCTTTGTATGTAAAAACCGATGAATAAATCATTGCTACAAATCTCTCATTAAAAAAATAAGATAAAAAATAGCGCACGCTTGCCTACACACGAATTATTGGTACAAGGTAAATTTTTTTCCACGAATATGTTGTTACTAGAAGTCTCTCATGAAAAATAAAATAAAGATGACACACTTCTATTGAAAAATACATCATCAATAAAAATCTCACATGTGAAAATACATATTACTTTTGTCTTTTCGTTTTCTATTTACAAAATTGTAAATGCCAATTGTAAAATAAACACATACACACATCTGAAATAATCCTACCAAAGAAACAGAACTCTAGAGTGAAATGTTGATGAAAGGATTGTTACCATATAGGGCACAAGAATCACAATACAAGGTGCACATTTGCAACAATGTTATCACCATTAGACTATTCACTGATGTACACCAACAATTTATCATCACAATTCCCCAAATGATAAATTGTCACCATACCTCATCATTTGTCTTACTCTATCACCTTCATAAAATGATCAATCCTATCTTCTTCTTCTTCTTCTTCAGATCCCTATTATTGTCACCATATATTAACATCCATCCTTATCGAAATTGTAATTTCAACTCTGTAACAGTATCTCCTAGTTAAACTGAAATTTGAGCATGAATTTCCTGCTTAGAGCCCATAAACACCACAGCAAAAAGCCCATCTCACTATATTATGGGCCTTTAAATCACAAGACTAGACGTTGTGGAAAATTTCCTAAAAGCCATCTAGTACTGCTGCTTAAACTAGTGGGTTTGCCAAATTGAAAGACTGAAAGCTCTTCCATATTGAACAAAAGCATAGCAACGTTAACTACTAGTAACATGGATTATTTGGTGATTGGTGATTCCCAACTTTGAGTTGAACAGCACAATACAAGCTAGGGATCAGGGATGTTTTACATTGCTCCGGAGGACAGTAAAACTTTCGCACGATACATAGCTCTGCACAAACATGCAAGTTAATACAATCTGTCCATCACTGTCCCCTAGCCATTTCATTTTCTGCAAAATTCACATGAATATTCAAAGAGTTTAATCCCTGTAACTCTGTTTGATCAGCATTCACACTCCCCATGCTTCAGCATCAGTATATGTAAATATAGGGCCACAAACTTTGGAGCTAAGCTAACTTCACCTCAACATTTTACTCTTATTGGGAGAAACCAAATCATGCTGTCGACTTAAACATTCTGTATTTGAATTGATCTTGCGCATAATCCAAATCCAAATATGGACTGTTTCATTTAGCATTATTGTTTGACCCCTAGTCTTCAGGCATTTCTGCATATATGCCTGTCCCATGAGAATTGAACAAGATAAGACATGGACATAAATCTATCTAATATGTGATCTATATTTCCTTCAACCTAACTATGCACATCATGTTCGTTGTCGATGAATAGTTGTAAAAACTTGGAATTAGGTCACAAAGTATGTAAATCACATTCGACTTTAATTGTTTTGGCGCCATCTAACTCGGACGTTATCCCATGAAATGTGGCCTTAAAGATGATCGGAAAGTCAATTTGGTTATTGGATCATTCACTTAGAGTTTTGTCCCACTAAATTTCTCCGGACAAAGTTTTAATGAGGCCTCTAATTAGGCCTCATCATTTAGTCCTTCGACCCTAAGCCCGCCCGGCCCTTGCATTAGGGCCGGCCGGCCCTACCCGGCCCAACCCTAAAATTTATATATTATTTTTATTATTTTCTATTACATAGGCTTTGTTTTCTTTAATTTTTATTTTCTTTGTTACACAACAATTAATATTGGGAGATTTAGAGAAATAGTTAATTGAATATAATTACCTTAACTAAATTAATAAATGTTATAAGTTAATTTCTATATATATATGTGTGTGTGTGTGTGTGTCTTGTATTAAATATGATCAACAAAAAATAATAAGTCTTGTATTACCTATATAATCATTGAGCCACATTTTGAGGAAAAAAAAAACAATATATATATTTTTTTTGTTAAACAAAATAAGGCCCTATTTGGCCCTATTCGGAAGGTCGGCCCTAGCGGATCGGGCTTTTCGGGCTGGTAAGGGTTAGCATATTTAAGCCTTGGCCCTAAATTTTGTTGACTTTGACTAGACCCGCCCCGGCCCGACCCTAAGTCCTAAAATTTAGGGTAGGGCCGGCCCTAGGCCGGCCCATGATGACCCCTACCTCTAATTGTGTTTTTAACTTTTCGTACAAAATTTTTTCCTACTCTAATTTAAAAGTGAAAAAGTAAATTTCATTCAACTTTTGTAAGTTTGAGTTTGGGGCTGGGGATCAAGGACATGCATGCACATACAGTCCTTTTTCAATTTCTTTCTCAATCCTAGTTTTTTTCATAGTAGTGGGGATGACACCATTTCCACTTCCAAATAAAAGCTCTAAAGACTACTAGTACAAGGGTCCTTGAACTTGCCCAATCTAAGTTCTCAACTTCCCAACTTCACTACCTAATTATGATCCTCAATCTAATTATTTGCCACTCTAATTATTTGGCACAATCCATTCACTAACTGTTTCCATGGGACCCTTGAACCCTCTTCCTCCTCTTTGTTCATGCATATTCTCCAAGAGACAAACCAAGACGTGGTCAAAAGAGGGTCAAAGAGAAAAGAAGAAAGATTTAGTTCAGTGGGATATGATGGAGGGAAAGCAAGATATAACTTTAGAGATCAAGGTTCATAAACCCTTATCATTTTGAGAAGTCGGAGAGTGAGTGAGTGAGTGCCCACAATTGCCCATGCCTCTTTTTGGAGGCAACCACTGGCCCATTCTAGCTGTCCCCTCTCTCTATCTCTCCAAGCTTCATGGATGCAATGCATCTAACCCTTCTTCCTCTCCCAAACTCACTTACAAACTAAACTTGAAGACAAAAAAAACGCTTCAATTCTTTTTTTCTCCCCCAATCATTCACTTCATGAATTGGCAATGTCCTAGAGGATTTCATGTGTATCTATCTAATTGTGGGATATCACAGCAAGCTTTGGTTAACTAGTCCTCCTAGATGGTGTAGGTTGCTTGTCAATTCTGGTTCCAAGTTTGTGACAGTTTGCGACTAGGCTACTCTTTGGTTCAAGGGTCTCACTCAAAATATTAATGCCCCCAATTAGACATTTCCAAACTTTTAATTACCGACATAAATATAGAAGATAATTCCAAAGTTTTATCTAAAATTGCTGGTGTGATATATATCCAGGTTGCTGTTGTGCTAAAGATGATGTTCACATTAGACAAGTTGGAGTTACTGATCATCAAGCCGCGTATGAGCTGTGGCCTTCATTTTAGTCTTCGACAGCTTAGTGTTTATCCACGTCTTAGTTATGACTCAATGTGGATTGACTGTGTTTTTCCAACCATAACACTATTTGTTCCACTGTTATAGTTACATCTCTTATGAAGATATATATAATGATATATCTCATTCTCTTGTGAACCTCAGCGATGACGTTATCAATATGATAGGTAAATATGATACGTGTAAACATTACTCGGACTTTTTATCAGTAACAAAGAAACTGAATTTTTTTGGCCAGGGTGGATAAATGAAGTGATAGCTAGTGAAGGCACTCGGCATTCACTCCCCCAAAACTTTGGGGCAGCTATTGAAGTATTAAAATGCTCTCCTTATATGTGTGGAGGCAAGATGTTAGTTAAAATAGCAATGCTAGGTGAACTACCTTTTTAGATACTATCAGCATTCCACCTTATGTGGCAGAAAGTCCAACCTATCACAGAGTTTCATTAAATGACGTGGTTGTGTCACATCAGCCAACACGTATCCTTAAATACATGTGATACCCAAAAATGTGGTTTACTTAGCACTATTCTTGGTAAAAACTTAAAATGCTCTAGGATAAAGATATCTTGAAGGAGTGAGGGCCATGCGAAAAAGCTGAGATAAGATGTTTGAGGAATATATCTTTAATTCTGCATATTGATTAAAAGAGAGATATATTCCTAAATCCACTGTTGATGATTTATGACAGTGCTGGGTTAATTAGTTTCCACCAAATGTAGGTAGTAATGGCCAGTTGAGCATATCCCAGTTGGAGTCCAAGTATTGAAAATTAGGATTCTGTCAGAAGAAGTTATCACAGTTTCTGTACTTATGAAACAGCTGTATATGTATTGGAACTGAAGGAGATGAGATTAACTCCTTTCCTGAAATAGACATTTTCCTAATGCTGTCTGGATTATGCTTCCTTGTGACTCTGTTTTTGATTTGGCAACATTACTCATTCTTCTGTCTATCATCTATGTAAAACCACAACTAGGAGAAAAATTTGACTGTAGTCCTTGTATTAATCTGGATAAATTTTCCCACATGAGTGAGGCTTTTACAATTAAAGTATGAGACTTTACACTTATGCCAGACATAGCATGAAGTGCATGGGGACAAATTTTATATTAAAATGAAGGCCCTAAAATTATATATAAAATATCAGGAGATGGAGCTAGAGCAATAGCATCTTCATGTGTTTGTTGTATGGCATGCATAAAATTGCAGTAGCATCCAAAATTGTAGTCAGACTCTTTGAGACTCAGAGAGACCAATAATTAGTTGAGGAATACTGGAAGCTACTGTCAACTACTCCTCCATATCCTGCTTCTATCTTCACTCTCTCCAACTGTTTTGCCCTCTGCAACATATAAATATATACATCAAGTCCTTGAATGGATTTTCACTTTTGAGTGATTAGTTTTTAATCTCAAAGGAGCTAAAGCTAGCTAGTACCTGCATTGTTTCCATAGCATCTTCTGTCTCTGAGTTGAAGTCATGGAAAGAGCTTGCTGCAGTTAACTTCATAGACAGGAACTGAATTCAAAAGAAAAAAAAAAGGTATTAATTTCTTTAGAACAAGAAGTAGAAAAAATAACTACAATTTGTTTGATCATTGTCAATTGATCAACTGACCTCAACCTGGTTCTGCAAGGACTGCACATAGTTAATTATCTCGTCTAGCATTACCGCCATTCCCATAGTCTGTAATCACATGATAATGATCGAGTACCGAAAAATTATAACAGACTCAAGGTGTATGTTGTTGTCACATAATATGTATTGCTAACAAATTTCTTTACCTTAGAGCAACCTGGGACAATATCTTGCAAGCATCTCAGTCTCTCATTGATTTTTCCTCTTCTAACCTGGTGGGATAATAATGCAGCATTCAATAAAACCCCATAATGCATGTATTTAAGAATGATATCTATTTGAGTAAAAAAAATTATTTGCAAGCTAGTATACCCTTTCTGCTAAACTGTGACTATCAGTGGCTTGGCCTCTCCTGGCTCTAACATGAACCACTTCCTTTGGTTTCTCATCTTCCTCCTCATTACTGATTTTCACCCTCTTTCCTCTTCCCAAGCTCTGCAACATACACAATCCAAATCAATCAGCACTAAACAGACAATTACAAGCCAGAAAAGAATTGAAAAGATTTTAATTGATGGTTACATTTTTTCTCTTGATCCCAGTTTTCGAAACTGAGGGATTGGAGACTCCAGAACTGCTCTCTGACATCTCCATTGCTATTCTCTTCTTGCTTTCTTGGAATTCAGGGTTTCCAGCTGCGACAAGGCACTGAGCAGCTGAGGCCTCATCATTCTTCAAGTTGTTGTCGCTGCTGCTGTTCTGTTGAACAAAACCAGCCGGAAAGTTTTCGACCAAGGTTCCTGGGAATTCAGGTCCTTGGCTGTTGCCAAAGAAATTGTCACTTGAAAAAGGCATGTAGCCTTGGAAGTGATTCAAGCTTGAGTAGTCCAAAACACCAAGATGATTGAATTGGTCTGCATACTGGTTTATAAGTTCAATACTGCTTGGCTCAATGTCTAAGAAAGGAAACGAAGGCTTCAAATCTTCTGTGAACTGAGCCATTGGATTTGGTATAGCAGACTCACAAAGCTCTCCTGCTAGCTCTAAGCTTAATTGGGTTTTTGGATAATGTAGCTGTGCAAGTGTGGAACTACTATTTATAGTGTAGGATTACATCTGCATGTAATCTCATCTTACCTTAACAACAATATATTAGTTGATATTTAATATTGATCATAATGAGGAAGAATTGGAAAGGGACCACGTGGCAGAGTAGTGTGTTCCCCAGTGGGACCCCTTTCAGGAGGTATGCATCCAATAATAAGGGGGGGCCGTGTAGGGTTTTGGCACTGAGCTTAAAGTGTGTTGTGCTAGATCATATGAATGAAGTGATTGAGTTTTGAAAATGTTTTGGGGTGTTTTGGATTGAATAAGACATGGAGGGTTTGGAGGTAAGGACTAAGCATTAGGTGCTAAACCTTGTTGGGGTGGAATTGCTGTCAATTGCAGAATTGTTGGTTGCTTCCTCTGCAATTAAGTGAGTGAATTACATTGTGGATTGTTGTTGCATTGCTCTCCACACACGAGCAAACTTTTATTATAATTTTTTTTTTTGCTTTTTTTTATCCCACCTCACACGTGTCAATGATGCACGAACCCAAGACCTCCGCAACATCGGTATAACAAGTAACCAACAAGTCATAACTCACCAAATTACTGGATGTGTGTAGATAGAAAAGCATAGACCTGCATCATGTCCTAAAGGCATTGGGCCTAGAAATAATTAACTTTCCTCCTAAGTTCATTTGGGGCCTATCCAAATGAATATTAGTCCATATCAGAGTTTGCTTCAGAGAAATTCTCACCATAAACATCTGCATCAAAGCAGAAGCTCTAAATTTCTATCATATATAGAAGAACAGGAGATCAGAAACTCCATACTGTTTTCACTTGAATTCCAAGTGATCTACGTGGATCATCTTTAATAAGTATCAACAACATGAGTGGAGCCACTACCCAAATTTTAGGGTTTAGTGTTTGTACAATACAAGACTCAAACACATGCTACAAAAGAAGAACAGATACACAACAATACTGGGCCATGAACAAGTCTCATTCAAAACCAAGTCCAAAACTTCATCACCTTCCGAGAATTAGTGTGAGTATATATATTAGTTCAAAGAGAGAGACGGCCTGACTATTGACAGTTTCTTCTAGCCGGCCCTGATTGTTTCTTTGAAGTTCTACTGATTGCAGAGTCTCAATCAACAGCTAGATATTCATATTCAGAGTTCTGGATGATTAATTTGTTCAGAACTGGTTACTGTTACAAGGTCAAACACTCGAAGTCTGAAACTGAGGAGGATACAGATAGTAGCTAGCAATTCATATCAATATACTGAGATACAGAATAAAGACCAAAGTGAATGTATGCGCCTTGATCTTTCTTGTAATGTAAGAAAGCTAGTAGCAGAGCCAAGCTGAGCTAATTAACTAGCATGGTCTGGAGTTTTAGTCACTGTAATACCAAACCTGTGCAGAATAAAGCAAACTAGCTAGCTAGGTATACTATGCTTCGGAATACATAGCTCACTGCACAATATGTATGCAAGATGAAAATATATATTGCTAAAAATATATATAATCTGCAGGTTTCTATAGGAAAATAATAGTGTGTCAATCATATATATGTCAATATGTGTGTGTAGCGTTTGGATTTAGTACAATACTACAATGTGATATCAAATTTGTTGTTTTCTTTGCACCAAATAAGCTTTGTTGTTTCCTGTTATATATATATATAACCAATCATGGTGGGCATTGGGGAGTACTCGCCGTTAATTACGCTTAAAAATCATAATAATCCTGTCATGTCATCGACTTATCGTCATCAAGTAAATCCTCATCAGAATGTCCTTATTATCCAACTCCTATGTCATGCACAAGGTCCCCGAATTTTATTAGTTTATATAGTCATCAACATGAGGCTGTAGTTTAATTAAGTCTAGCTAGCTAGCTAGATAAGTTCACCAGATTGGCATAGCTTGATGTCATGCTGGTTGCTGACTTGCTGCACAGTCTTAGACTTTCCATTTCTGTGCTTATCAGTTTGGAGTCCCTTTCCTAAGATTTAAATATACATGTAGCCTGTGAAAATTAAGAATGACTCAAGATTATACAATTGTTTGAAGGTAGGTGATGAACTTGTTATTCCACTCCAACCCATTGTTTGGTTCTGTGTCTGTTGTTTGACCAGTATAGAGCTAGATTACAAACCAAATAAAGGGCTATTTGCACTTTCTGGCTTTACCTCTTACTAACTAGCTTATTATTTTGTCAAACTGATCTGAAATCGATCTCCAACTATGCCCGAAAGAATGATGTCTTCAAGTACCAACCTCAGTAAAGTGCAGTTGCTTCTGCTTGCGCTTCTTCGAGACATTTGAATAAACATCTTGCTCTCGCACCCTTGAGAAAAAGAACAAAACGATATAAGTAGCTGGAACATAACTTGAGATAGTGTAGCTAGCCAGGTTTACTTCATAAAGTGTAGGCAGCCAGTTATGTTTATTCACTATCCCGATTGAGGCGGCTAGTGATCATCAAATAAACACAACTTTGAGTGAGGTGATAGATTGTCTACACTAGCCTTCCTCATTCTCCTCCTCTAGCCATCCGGCTTCAGTACGTCAAGAATTCTAGCTGCTGTGCACTATACTAGAAGCATTACGACTTTTAATCACCAACTTTTGTGGCACATAAACGGTTGAGATCATACTATATATACCTCTTGCCGACTATGATTGTGCCTAATTAGGACTAGAATCTCCACTATTAATTAGCTTAAGCTACAAGGTAAAATGGCAGCCATCAAGTACTCAGCAAGAAAAACCGAACTAGTACTATTTTATACTGATATACACGAGAGAAACAGAGGAAGAGAATCTACAGTACCTTTTTTTTTTTACAACGAATCTACAGTACCTTTGTAAAGTCAAATTTAGCTGCACTTAACAAAATCTGCAGACTTTTCCTGTTCACCTCTTTCCATGTCTCTGTCTTCAAAGCTGATTGGGTTTGGAGGAACAAGAACCACAGAGGCGATTACACTGTTTCATAGAAAAGCCGACATCATATGACAACCAAGTAAAATATATAAAAGGAGTTGATAATGTGTTTTGAGATTCCAAGTAAAAGCTCAAAATGCCGCCCCCCTCAAATCAACAAGAAGGCAAACACCAACAAGAAGCAAACTTTTGGGTGTGCAGGACATACGAATATTTTGTTCAGTCAAGCACGTTTCATATTCTATTAGCATCTTGTTTTAGATCATCTAGAAAGAAAGAAGAAACTATGAAACTTTGAATGACCCCATTTTCTTAATTTCTTTCATAAGAAGTTGATAACTCATTTCTCTCTACCTCTTGTTTTGGGCCTATTAGGCGATCTGTAGCCCCATAGGTGTAGGATATGATAATTTTCAGAGAGAGACTTGCGTGGGGCACCTGCACCGCCACGTGGTGCGGCAGACCAATCACTGCCCAGCAGGGGGGGTCTTTTGGATATTGTACATTTAGGGAGCCGGAACAGTTTCGGAAAAGAGGAAAAAATTTATTTCTTCTGATTGGGTGGCCCTAAAGCCACGTGGTGGGGAAACCTCCCACCTAAGAATTTCTCTAATTTTCATTCAAATAGATGAATAAAATGATACAAAATTAATATGGGAAACGAGTAAAATTCTAAGCAGATGGTCAAAGTAAGAACAAATTTCTCAATTGCATTGCAGCATCGTAAGCAACTCGAACTCTAGCAATTTTATGCCCTGCTTTGTTGCTCTTAACTTGTAAAATATCTTGAGGTGAGGGTTCAAGATTGGACCTCAAATCTATATCGAAGTAAATATTCTTAATCACTAGAACTACACATATCTCGTTTTATGTTGATTTTATTGCCAAACATGAGAAGTGATGCTAGGTCATCATCTATAAACCCACCAAACCCAATTCAACATGGGGTCAAAATTC
Source organism: Rosa rugosa (assembly GCF_958449725.1). Classification (NCBI taxonomy): domain Eukaryota; kingdom Viridiplantae; phylum Streptophyta; class Magnoliopsida; order Rosales; family Rosaceae; genus Rosa; species Rosa rugosa. The sequence continues at coordinate 53,142,582 of NC_084823.1, read as the reverse complement.
AAAAGATGATCAAATCTTATCTCATTACATGTTTGAACAGTTTCTGTTGAAGACTTGGGTTCTTGGAGGTGGCTGGTGTCAACTTTTTTTTTGAGAATAAGGTGGCTGGTGTCAACTTAAAGAAACAGCTTCCCTCTAATTAATAATAATGATGAATTTCTATAAGCAGATCATGTTTTTCCACAGAAGTCGTCTTTCATAAGTGCATCTCTGTAAACTCGGACTCTTCCTTGTCCCTTTCTTTCATTATATATTACCACATGCGTTTTTGCAATGTTTAGCGTTTACAATAAGTCCAATACATGCACTTCATACATTTCGATCTTATTTTCCAAATGACAGCTTTGCACCCTCCTTTCTTGTAAAACTCCATCATATATCATTTCCATGTTTAAAAATAAGAAAAACAAGGGGCAAGAAACTAAATAAGAGCATTAACTTGCAAAAATTTATCGGGGGAGGATTCAGTGCACCGACATAAATGAATGGTTAGATTATAGTAAATACACTCTTAGGTTATTAATAAAAATATTAATTATAATTATCAAGGGTTGAGATCATTTTATAAGTGTTGGGTCGTTTGCACCGTCGGTGCATAGAATAATTTCTAAATTTTTTATCATGAAAAAAGAAGAAGAAATAATCGCTAATTAATAATTCAGTCTTATGAAAGTGATATGCAACTCACTTTCATTAAATTGCATTGGATGGGATTTTTTCTAGTTCTAAGATCTGAGTACGTTGAATTGAAATTATCGCAATCCCATCATTTGATGAAGTTATTGTCAAGATTTAACAGTTTTGAAATGATGAATAAGTTTACATTGACGAAGAATTTATGTTAGTCCAGTAGTGTTGTTTACTTCCAAGGGTTGATTTTGCTGCTAATAGGTGAGCTTGTAATATTCTTTTCTTCTTTCCATATTTAAATGGACTAATGAGATTGGAAGCTTAGTGGAAGCTACATCAATGTAGAGAATTTAGTTCCACCAAGTCACCTTTCTTGAAATTTAGTTTTTGGGTTTTCCCAAACATTAGTAATAAAATAAAATATAGTAAAATAAAAGCCCGCTATATATATAGTACCCTAGTTAAAGATTTGGATTAGTTAGTGATATATAAATATACACAAGTCTGGTTTGGCATAGTTTGCTTCAATCTCCAAGAGCAAAGAGAGCTAGCAGCTATGTCTTCTAATACCAAAAGCTTCAGCAGCAGTTCCAGTGAAGATGACAATGAACTTAGGAGAGGGCCATGGACTCTTGAAGAAGACACTCTTCTGATTCAATACATAGCTCGTCACGGTGAAGGCCGATGGAATCTGCTAGCAAATCGGGCAGGTAATTACAACCCTTTTGCAAGCAGATCATGATTAGTAGTCTAGTTGTACATCATAATGCATTTTTCATAGGTGGTGGTATTAGTAGTACTCTTCCTCTTGCTCGATGTTATTCATGTTTTCGGGTTTCAGGATTAAGGAGAACTGGGAAGAGTTGCAGATTGAGATGGTTGAACTATCTGAAACCAGATGTTAAGCGCGGAAATCTTACTCCGGAAGAACAGCTGTTGATTCTTGACCTCCACTCCAAGTGGGGAAATAGGTGTGTGCTTAGCTGAGCTCATCTTAAATTCCATGCCAGTTCTTCAACTTATGCTTAATCTAGTTGAAAATACTAAAATTTTCATTCATCTTGTGATTGTAGGTGGTCGAAAATTGCGCAATACTTACCCGGAAGAACAGACAATGAAATCAAGAACTACTGGAGAACTAGAGTGCAGAAACAAGCAAAGCATCTTAAGATTGATACCAACAGCACAGAGTTTCAGAATATTATTAGGTGCTTTTGGATGCCTAGATTGCTGCAGAAGATAGGAGACCAAAACCAATTAGCTGCTTCTCATCAGCATTCAATAACAGCACCACCATCACAGCCACAATTTACTGAGCAAGGAGCTGTTGACATGAGCGGATTTGTATACGATTTGGATATCGAAAAGCAGAACACAGAATGCATTTTGCCTTCAGAGTTACCAGTGGAGATCTCAAACACTTCTCAATTTTCAGAATATTACCCTTCTAGTTCTTTTGGTGGAGCCATAGTGCGCAACGATCACTATGTAAACAACAATAGCCATGACATGGAAGTGTTCAACTTGGGGAATTCTGCTGCTGCTGATACTTGCTATGTGCCAGAAAGCGAAAGCAACTGGCTTGAAACTGATTTTTCATGTAGCATGTGGAACATGGATGAATTGTTGCAAAGGTGTTAGCACGCAAAGTCCCACATCGCCCGAAAAAAAGTATATATATATATATATATATATTGTATGAGAACACGGACCTCTCAAACCAATGCCAATTAGTTTTTGGATCGGATGCTCTACATTTAGATTGAGGGACTTATTTTCGGACAACCCTCACGGAACTGATAAGTTTTTTGATATAGATAGTTTCCTGATCATTTATCAAGTGAACAGTATTTGTTAATTTTAATTTTCCACAACTTGAGTACTGCAGAACAGTGCAAGTTGTTGTTGGTTTAAACTTTCCATCGTTATTAATGTGCATCGATCTTTTTCTTGGACTAAAATTCAATGCCACTCCTCTGTGAAGCCAATCTATTGGTTCTGCGTTTATCTCCCAACATTCATTTTTCTTCTGATACTCAATAATCCTAAGAAACGTTTGAGATGTAAAATGCAAGAAGTTTCTGAAACATGCTTTGAATGTGTCCCAGACTTATTAGATGCTTCATGTTTTTCAGCAGCTATTTTTCTTCTTGCCCATATAGTGGGGTGGTGGAGAAGTTTTTGACTGAAGAGATCAATTCTAGGAAGCAAGATCTTGCAGTTGTCTAGTGGATCAATGGACTCCACCAGCCAACCATATCAAAGCACTATAAAATGACTGCAATTGAAATTAATAAAAGAAAAAAAAGAAAAAAACAGTTGTCATATATCTTTCAGAAATGCATACATTCAAATTGGATTAACCTACAACTTGGTAGTCAGCCACGTTACGTCAGTATGAAATTTCACAGTACGTATGCAGAGACGTATATAAATAATATAGAGACTTCAAATTTCAAAACTCGCACGTGCATAACAGGAGAGGTTGCTGGACATTGATTATGACTAATCAATCAATTATGAATTATCCATGAAAACGCTACTTTTGTACTTATATCCAAGGTACGTCAATGAATCATTATACCATATCGTATATAAGACAAAGAAAAAAAAAGATAATTTTGTATAAGGCTGTATACAATTGCCGGTATAGACGGTTGTCGTTTTACTCCTTTGTCAATTTTGGATATTAATTTCAACAACTAATGTAGATGGAAGTCAGTGAGAGAGCCCTCAGCCAACAAAGATTGAATTAAGGTTTGTATCAGCTACCGTAAAACTTTTCAGCAAAATGGAACGGGGTTTGTAGCTAGCTAGGCATGAGAATCGTCATGATCACCAGCAAGAAAGATGGTCTGAATTGGATTTCAACTTGACTGGTCAAAGGCTCTCTATCACACTGTACAACTCCATAGTGGCTTGACTATTCTCATCACAAAATTGGAGATCGAATACCTCAGGGCAACTCCAACCATAGGCCCCATTTGGGGGTGCTATTCTCATTTTAGCACCCCCTTGTTGCACTATTTATATAGGACTCAATTCTCATCTCCAACCATGAGGTGCTATATGGGGGTGTTATTTTCACTATTCTTGACTAAAATATAATATGAGTATAATTTTGATGAATATTATATTAAAAATATGTTAATTTAATTAAATAAGGTAAAAAAAAATAATTTAACATTTTATCATAATATTTAAAAATTATTCTTATTATTTAATGAATTTAAAAAAAGATTTTAGTTTTTTTTTTTTTGTCGGCATATACGACAAAAGCGTCGGCACATACGACAACGAATCTAACTATTTAGATAATAATATTAAAAAATTATTCTTATTATTTAATGAATTTAAAAAGGTTTTTAATTTTTTTTTTTGTCGGCATATACGACAAAAGTGTCGGCACATACTTGGATCAGACGCAACCATCACCCCCAACGGTGATCCAAGCTTGACAAAGAATAACTTCTTCATTCTTGGAGGCACAATCCCCTCTTGGAGCCATTTTTTCCAAGACAAAAAAAAAAAGGAAGATATATTTAAGAACAAGAAGATGGGTTAATGAATGGAAAATTGTGAAGGAGATGGAGGATATTTGGTGTGAGGAAATAGAAAAGAATGGGTAGGTGTTTATAGAATTTCCTACAATTCATTGTTCCAAAGGGTAGATTTTTTTCCCTCAATTTTCTGGTAATTTTTTTATTTTTTTGGAACAAAAAGGATATAATAACCTTTCAATTAATAAGAGTCGTTGATAAGTTTTTTTCGCTCAAATCTGAGCCATCAGATTGAAAATGGATCTGTTGAGTAAAAAAAAAAAAATGCACATCGGACCGTCCATTTTTAAACCTGATCAATCAGGACCGATCATTTCATGACCGTTGGGGGTTCCAACGGTCACCAGGGGACAGAACAGAGAGGCGGGCCCCACATCTGCAGACGAAAAAGCAGCGTGGGTTCTCTCTCCAGCGTCGTGGCGCGCGTGCTTCTTTTTCCCTTCAGCTGGCGCGCGCGTCTTCGTCACTTCTTCTTCTCAGCGCGTTGGTTCGGGATTTGGGCTGAGACAGCAAGTGGGTTGTCCCCCATGTACAGTAACCGAGTCCTGGTCTTGGAAAAGTCTCAAATATGAGACTTCAAATGGCCCCAAGTCTTATATTTATACGACCCAGATCCACCAAAAAGCCATGGTTGGAGATGGAAAGTCTTATAATTGCCCAATTTTGAGTTTGGCACCCCATGGTTGGAGTTGCCCTTAAACCTAGCTATAATGGTGATTTTTCTGGCGTGTTTGACTGTTTTTGGAAAGTTGATAATGCTTTCAACAGTGTCCCAAAACGTAAGCCATTACTCATAATGGATATTGAAATGAGAGATTCGATTTCGGAATATGTCTTTCCCTGCAGTTACTAATATGAAAGAGAATTGAAATGAAAGTGGATTCCATTTCAAAATTAATCAGGAACTTGTTAAGAAACAACCCAATGTTTTGAACTCAGTGGTGGGGAAGGTTGGTTGGGTTTAGGAATCAATTCCTCAGAAATCAACCTTAATTCATGACTTTTTTCATTTCAAATAAGTAAACGTGTCATCAAGTGTCTTGAGAAGAAACTTTTTTTTTACAAGACCAAATAGTCTAATAAGAATGTTTTAAATGGAGCGCTCGTGTCATGTGTCTGATATACCAATTATGCGCCACAATAATACCCGAAGTATCACAACCAATACGACAAAATACTCACCTCAATCCTCTGCAGTCATGCAATTGGTGGAAGAGTCTTGGGTGGGATAACTATTTCACATAACACGTCCGACCCATCAATCAAAATATATGCACTCTTCTATTAGTGGTCGGACCAACAACTTGTCTCAATTGCCTTATAAAATAATTTTTCGTAAGGGAGAATTCCACAAATGGTCACTCAACTATGACTCATTCGACACTTTGGTCACTCAAGTTTCAAATATATCACTTTGGTCACTCAACTATTACACTGTCAATCACTTTAGTCACCCAAGGGGCATTTTATCTCACTTTGATCACTTCTTCCATTCATTCTAATACATATTTATCAATTTTTCACAATTGGTTGGACGAAACAAAAATGCTTGAGATCCCAAATAATTATACCAAATATCAATACCAAATGATGTGGCAGGTGCCATATCATCAAACTATTTTTAGCATGTATTCTTATATTTTATTTTTATTCTTTAAAATGGAAAGATCAATAATTAAAAGTTATTGTTGTTTAATTAGAAAAAAAAAGTATATGATAAACAACAACAAAAGGAATGAAGAACCCTAAACCAACCCCTTAAATCATGGAGACTTCATGCAACTATAGGAAAAGGCCACCAACCAAAACAGAGTAAATAGAATACAAAGTTGTGTATGGCTTAATTCATTAGTTCATTGGCAATTGAATATGAATAGATCATTTAGTTCCATGCAGATGTGGTTGTTTTGTTTGAGGAAGGGCGGTAGCAGATTTGGTTGTTTGGTGAATCACGTTCTTCTTTTTTGCTGATTAATTAGTTTTCTAGATAAAATCAATGAAATTTGCTGAAAATTATTCAATTGAATATCGTGACACGTAAGACGCCAACTCAGACACCATGTCATTTGATATTGTTTTTTGGTATAATTTTTTGGTGTCCGTAGCACTGCTCGAAAAATATCATTAATATTGTGGCAAATAATTTTTTTTTAATGAAAAAAATTAAAGAAGTGACTAAAGTGAATAACAGAGTTAAAGTTGAGTGATCAAATTGATATATTTAAAAGGTGAGTGACCAAAGTATCAAATAGGTAAAAGTTGAGTGAAATTTTTTCTTAATTTATGAGCCAGACGCGTTACATGACTATTCGCTCAATTTGGAAGCACCCCTAGAGTCCAAAGTCCAAACTTTAACAAAAGTTCAGACCAAAAAAAAAAAAAAAAAACAAAAGTTTACTTTGGTTGGGCTTAAAGTTCTTGTTCTGTTACTTCATTGGGTAAGGTTGCTTCACTTAGCCATAGGCTTAGTCCCGGGCCTCTCCTCTTTTTGTCCTCATTAGCCTTTCGGCTTTCACTTCATGTTGGGCCAAGATGATTTTGGTTAAAAGTACCCAGCTAATCTCAGCCGTCCGATATTCATTTGTTTGAAGTCTATAGAGGATATCCCAATAATTGGGAATTTCCCTAGGAAGACGTTCTCTATAGTCTTTCAATTTTCTCAGTTTTTCTCTTTCCTGATTCAATTCCTTGCTAGCGTTTTTGCAGATAGCATTTAACTCAAGTCTGTCAACTATCGAAATTCTGGATAATAAAGTGCACTGTTTACCTTTGAAATAGAGGATGATTGCAACATCTGTATATATTTAAACAAATATAATTCTTATGGGCCCACCACGTTTCAACAAAATGATTAAAAAGAAAAATAAACAGACATCAAAGCAAACGGACTGATAGAGACAGTAGAGAAGGGTACTACTGGTACGAATTTTGATAAGATGGGTTGGTAGGAATGGAAATGAGAAAAAGTTGTGTAAAGAGGAAGAAAAATAATACACTGCGGTGTATGAGAAGTATATTCAGGAATTTGGGGTGTATGAGCATTAACCATTTTCTTAATTTATGAGCCATACGCGTTACATGACTATTCGCTCAATTTGGAAGCAACCCAGAGTCCAAAGTCCAAACTTTAACAAAAGTTCAGACCAAAAAAAAAAAACAAAAAACAAAAGTTTACTTTGGTTGGGCTTAAAGTTCTTGTTCTGTTACTTCATTGGGTAAGGTTGCTTCACTTAGCCATAGGCTTAGTCCCGGGCCTCTCCTCTTTTTGTCCTCATTAGCCTTTCGGCTTTCACTTCATGTTGGGCCAAGATGATTTTGGTTAAAAGTACCCAGCTAATCTCAGCCGTCCGATCCACAAATAAACCATCCCTGTCCTCACTATAAATACCTTCATTCTGAGACCTAGGGTTTTCCTCTTGTCAGTGCCGAAGCCAAAGTTTGAAGCTTTCACTCACTCTGAGCGGCAGATCTCTCCGAGGCTCGACTCTCCTCCCTTCAGGTAAACCCTAATCCCATTTCGTCTTCTTAATCCAACCCCTTACCTCTACTAGTTTATTTCGTCAGAAACTCCATGAATTTTTTTTCATCTATACCGAGCAAAGTTTTGAGCTTTTCTTTTCAATTCGTTTCTAGTGCTATCATATTGTATTCTACATGGATTATTATTATGTGTAATTTGATTGATTTTGAAGCTTATGATGGTGGCTGCGAGTTTTCTGATTGCTGTGTTTTTAGGAGAAAATATGAGAAAATTGACTGGATTACATGTATGAAAGTTCATTCATTGTTTTGTGATTGAATTTTTTGAGAAGCTAAACCTTGATTAATTGATTTGAAAAGTTCATAAGGTCTGGGATTCTGTTCATCCCATGAGTCTCGAAACAGATTGTTTTGCTGAATACTGTAGAGATAGTATGTAGAGATTGTGAATTTAGCTATCGTTTTGCTGTTTATCAAAATCACTAGATATGTTGGTTGCATTGGCATTCTGAGTTCCTTGGCATTGGTGTTTGGAGTAGCTTTCTAGTTCATATATTTATAAGCGGTGAATTAACATATGTTTCATGCTTGTATGTTCAGATTTGTCAACATGTTCACTTCAAGGAAGAAGATCCACAAGGATAAGGATGCTGAACCTACTGAGTTTGAGGAGTCTGTTGCACAGGTTAGCTCTGCATTTCGTCATGCTTTTTAGTGATTATTTCTTTTAGTAGTAATTTCTTTTACTTATGCACTTGAATTGTTACGCATGCAGTCAATCTTTGATTTGGAGAACACAAACCAAGAGCTGAAAAGTGACTTGAAGGACTTGTACATTAACTCTGCAGCGTAAGACTAGTTTTTTGGATGCATATTAGTTTATTAGATACTCTTGCATATTGTTTGATTAATACTCTTTTCTTTCTGATGCAGTCTCGTTGATGTTGCTGGAAATCGGAAGGCTGTTGTTATCCATGTTCCTTATAGACTGAGGAAGGCTTACCGCAAGATCCATGTTAGGCTTGTGAGGGAGCTTGAGAAGAAGTTCAGTGGAAAGGTGATTACTGATTTTTTTTTTTTTAAGAAGTTCAGTGGAAAGATGGAACTGTGCTTTTCATCATGTAGCATTGTGTATTTTGCCTGTACTCTTTAATTTGCTTACTAGTTTTGAGCTGCTATATTCGTTTTCTTTTCTTTTCTTGCCTGTGATTATTTATCACAAGTGATACAACTCTAAACATATTTGCAAAATTTGGTGATGTTTATTTGGCATTTTCGTTTTCATGTGGCAGGATGTGATTCTGATTGCCACACGTAGGATTGTGAGGCCTCCAAAGAAAGGCTCTGCTGCTCAACGTCCGCGCACTCGCACCCTGACTGCTGTTCATGAGGCAATATTGGAGGATGTTGTTTTACCTGCTGAAATTGTTGGCAAGCGTACCAGATATCGCCTTGATGGTTCCAAGATCATGAAGGTAAGCTATCATGATTTACTGAAGCACAAAATATTGTACTCTGGTGGTAGACACACTGAAAGGAATAATTGAGATTAGTCTTTCAAAAACAGCAGAAGACACCGTTACACTAGTTTGGAAGATCCCCCTAGTTCGATTGAAGTTTGAACTGATTTCTTAGAAAAGTGCATGTATGAGCAAGTATTATGTTTCTCTGTCTGATTACTTTCATACTTATTCCAATCTTTTTTCCTTTGTGGAGCAGGTTTTCCTTGACCCGAAAGAGCGAAACAACACCGAGTATAAGCTGGAGAGCTTTTCTGCAGTTTACCGTAAGCTTTCAGGAAAAGATGTTGTTTTTGAATACCCCATTACCGAGGCCTAGAAATATTGTGTGATGGCACTTTCTAAATACTGTTCCGCCATTTTCTGTCTCTCACGAACTGCTTTTTGGCAGTCAGACGATTTAAATTTTTGATGTTGAGGGCATGGTCTAGAATAGCCTTTTCATGAATTTTGTTCTCTTCGTTGTTAGATTATTTATCTTTTAATATGGCTGGTTTAATGTAGGATTTTAAAGCTTTGAGTTTGAGAATGAGGTTTCTATTCTATGGTCTCTTCCTTATTTATTCAGAATGTTCTTTCTTGAAAATGAAATTACTATGAAAGCATCTGTGAACTTTCATCTATTTGAAAACCACTTGGTACTAGAAGTTTTCATTGTTTTGCAAAATACATTGGTAACTTTTAAGAAGAATAGTAGTTTTCATTGTATGAGAAACAGTAGGAAATGTGGCAGCCAAAGAAATAACTTTCTATGGGTTTGATAGATAATCACAATGCTGCAACCAAAGAAGTTACAGTTCGATATCAGCTATGAAATCAAGGGAACGTGATATTAACTAACAAAACCACAAACTAATAACACAAACGTGATTAACTACTAGGGAAATAGTATTGCTGAATGGTAAATGTAGTTTGCATTAGGGTAAGTACCAGAAGAATGAGGCTGCAACCAATCAAGTTTCTCTCCAAGGTTACGCAGATAGTTACGCTTCAATTTCTCTAACTAGTGCCATTGTAATATCTATTCACTTCAGCGCAGGGTTCACCATAGTAGAACTGTTTCAGAAATGTGTGTGTAAAGCTTGTTGAAAAACTGTGCAGCATCTTCGGAACTCAGCCAATTATCGATGATCTTGATTTTTTTCTCACAAAGAAAATCAATGTCCTTGCTAGAACCGATGAGGTTATCCACCAAAAGGGCATAAGAAGTTATCTTAGGCGAGCGGCCATGATAGCATTGTTCAAAGGCTATGAGATTTCTGAACAATGGTTCTGTCAACTCTACAATAGTCAACTCGGGCATTGTAAGAATCCCATCTTTGAATTCTATGTTCGTTATGCTATGACCGGATCCGTTCTGAAGTCAATACCTGCCTCCGAGAGAACCGTAGCATGAGGCAGCTTTGTGTCTAAGCTGTAGGTGGATCCAAATGCATGGAATGGAAAAACTATCACATTTCTTATCAAATCAAGTATGTGCAAAGTTGCATCATCATTATCAGGGCTTCGGTGAAGATAGGACTCGAAATTATGAGTCTAATAATAGTTTACCGTAGAAATATGCTTGTGCATAGTGAGGTAAGAGGAGGATGGGGAAGTTGTGGAAAGGCAATATAAACGCTCCAGGATAAACCAACGTAGTTGATTTTCTAGTAGCAAAATGTCAAAGAAATTTTGATCTGAAAAAGTTCCGGAGCTTTGAATATGGGATCATTATCAAGTTCCGGAGCTTTGATCTGAAAAAGTTCTATTAGAAACTAGAAAGCAACCATCAAGTATCATCATTTCTATGAAGCCATTCTGGTTAAGATGATCAAGTGTTTCTGCATAAAACTCGCGAGCTTGCTTCTTAAATTCAAGAATGCATTGGATCAAAGCTTTCAAACTTATGCTACAATGAAAGAGAAGGTTATGTAAATACCAATGTTTCACATTTTCCAGGGGTTGGACTTGTTTACCTACTCGGTGCAAGGGTCCGATTGAGACCACATCAGGTTTATAGGCCTCTGGTTTTTGTCTTCTGAACACCTCAGGAACTTTGAAGATGCAACATGTAGGACTGTAGGAGAGAATGGGGTTTGACTAGAAAGCTTTGATCTCATGGTGTTTTCAAATGTTCCAACTATATGTGTCGCCTTTTATGCCAACTAAAGCATGATCTGCAGTAATTTCTGTATGTTTCGTCATGATTTGAAGGTTCAAAGTAGTGATACTAACTGGATAAGGGGGAATTTGCCCAAAGCAAAGAGGAACAGAAATCGAACTTGAATAGGAAGTACTGAAAATCGAAACTAATAAGGTACAAGTCCAACTTCAAATTTTATAAGCCTTAGTTTGAATACTTGCAGGTTACTCAATTACATGCTGTTTCTTTTTCACTGTCAAGTTTGTGAGAAGATGCACTACTATAAGTCTTTTTAAGTTTTAACTGACCAATCTCTGTTAGGGGAAGGAAAATTCAATCAAGACTGCTGCACTTTATATGTGCACGCTTTTCATATTTTTATTGAATAATAGGTGAAGGTTCCTTAAGCTCAAGAGTCCATATGATCAAGTAGCATATGCAACAAAAAACATATAAAGCCTAAAAATTTGATTGCTCTCCGACTTTTTTCTGGTCTAAGCCTTTCAATATTAATTTCAAATTCCTTTAATTAGTATAAGTAATGAAACTTCATAGTAATCTCGTATACACCAGTCAGGTAGAATTTTAACAGTATGAGACCATTGAGTGTTAAAATTCAATCATCCTACTGCTCATGCTATAAAATGTGTGAGCTCAACATTCATACTATACAAATGTATTTTTGTTCCACAAAGTAAATCAACTAGTCCCTATGATCAAGGATAATAGTATTCCAGAATGGTGTATGTGGTTTGCAATAGGGTGAGAACCAGAAGGATGAAGGCTGCAGCCAAAGAAGTAATTTTCCATGGATTACATAAATAATCACGCTTCAATTTTTCCAGCCACTTGTTCCATGTAACTTTGTAATATCTATTCACTTCAGCACAAAGTCCACCATAGTAGATTAATTGCTTGAGAACAGTGTCATTGTAAAGCTTGTTGAATAATTGGGAAGCATCTTCAGAGTTCAACCAATTAACCAGTATTCCTTTGTCGCAAAGGAAATCCATATCCTTACTGGAGCTGATGAGGTAATTCATTAACAGGGCATAAGATGTGATCTTATGCGAGCGGCCATGATAACATTGTTCAAAGGCAATGAGGTTCCGGAACAATGGTTCAGTCAACTCTCCAATTGCTAGTTCTGGAATCATAAAAGTGCCATCTCTGAAATCTATGCTCATTATATGCTTTCAGCAGCACCCCTTCTAAATTCAATGCCAGCTTCTGAGAGAATATTTGCAGGAGGCAATTTTGACTCTGATCTATTGTTATTAGACCAAAATACTTTGCTTGGGACAACAATTGCAGTTCTTATTAAATCAAGTATGTGTACTATTCTATATCTAGAATTTTGTTTGGAATAATACTTGAAATTACTGGCCAGTGATGCTTCTAAGCTGAAAAAGTTGAGCACTAGTATGGTGAGGCAAGGGTAGGGATGCGGTCAGATTATACAAACACTGAAGAACAAACCAAGGTAGCTGATTTTCTAGTAGCAAAAGATCATGGCATAAATATTGGAGCATGCAATCCATCTTCAGTATAGGTTCATTGCCAGTATCTGTTTCTTGAACTAGAGGGACACTTCCTGTACAAGAAAGCTTATTTTCCGGAAAGCAAAGCTTCCGAAATAGTTCTATGAGAAAGCATGCATCAAGTATCATCATTTCTATGAAGTCATTCTGGCTAATATGATCAAGTGGTTGTGCGTAAAATCTACGTGCACGTTTCTCAAATTCAACAACATTATCAATGCCTTGGATCAAAGTTTTCATATTTATATTCAGACGCAAGGGAAGGTTATGTAAATACCATGCATTGTTTTACATCTTCCATTAGCTGAAATTGTTTTCCACCTCTGTGAAAAGGTCCAATTGAAACAACATCAGGTTGATAAGCCTCTGGTTTATGTCTTCGCAGCACCTCGGGAACTCTGAAGATGCAGCACTTAGCAGACAAGGGTGAATCACTGCGAAGCTTAGCGCTCATGGTCTTTTCCAATGCTTCAACAATTTCTGTGCCCTTGTTGTCATATTCTACGTACAACAATCAAACTATTATGCTCATCACACCATCTTTCTATGTAGTTTCCCATGACTGATTCCAAAGTAAGCTCCATTGTCCTTGTTAGTATTTATAAAACTAATTGTGCAGTAAGTGCTCACTCTTTTTATCCGCTGATGAAGTTGATGTTTTTGTTTTTAGTATTAATTTGTATCTGAAATGCCTCAATAGCAACGATACCAGACGGCCAAATGGCTCATTGCGAAGTTGCAAACAAAGTAATATAAATAGTATCTACTTATTACAAGACATTGGCCTTATTTAATTGTATGACAAGGGTTTCATAGAATTATCCTTCTTTCTTTTGTCCCTTAGTGGCTTAGCGTAGTTAGTCCTGATTCGTGCATACGTCTCTTTCTATTCGCTTACAATGTGTAGGTGATCAAATTTGCATGTACTTGTTTGTCTGTGATCCAATCATCACCCCCAGCTCATATTTTAGGAACAAATTATAGCTAAGCATCCAGATGTGAGAGTAAAAATAAATGAGAATGAAAAAGAAATGAGAAACAGCTTTGAAATCAAAAGTTGAAAGCATCTCAGATGATCGACTACCTCCTCATAATCAACAAACAACTTCACTCCTATGCAAATCCCGCTTTTATTTAAAATTTCCTCGAACAAGTCGTACATCAAAATACATTGCAAGTAAACGAATACCATAAACTAAACTAGTTAACAAATATCACTGAGGAGGAAAATAGTATTGCTGTATGGTATATGAGGTCTGCAATATGGTGAGAACCAGAAGGATAGAGCCTGCAACCAAAGAAGTGATTTTCCATGGGTTAGAACAATGATCACGCTTCAATCGGGCTAGCCACTTGTTCCATCTACCAATGCAAATTTTCAGCCAAAGCATTGATAACTGCCTTAAAGCTAGTACGGTTCAGGTTAGACAGATTCAATTCGTCCATTGATTTAAGCGAGTTAGATACCTTAAAGATCATCAATTTGGCTAAAAATTTGCAGAGATGATCTATACATTAGTACCTAAAAACTGAACGGTCGAGATGTAGATATGCGATCGAAAAGTGACCCTAAACTCTAAATTTTTACTTTAATTTCAAAGTGGAGCTTCGCGCTGGATAGGATCTGTATATAAAATACATATAAAAATAGTTCCCCACCTTCCCTTGGGCCCTGGGCTGTCGCCAAAGCTGCCTTTGGGCAAGCCCTGACCTGGATGACAGCGAGAGAATGTACAAGCATATAACGGTGTCTGAGTTTGGAGATGAGGTATAATCTCATTTTAATAAATATTACCACGTGTCAATATTTTATTAACTCGTCTAACCATGTCAACATGCTGACATGGCTTAACCGTAGCACAGGCAAATTTCTCAAGTAGAAGTAGAGACAATTTTTGGATGTAATTTTTTTTTTTTGATACAATAGGGGCCCAAGGCCCAAGAAGAAACAAAAAATTGAAAAATAGTAGTTGTGGTAGAAACAAGGCCTATATTCCTATAACATCGTCGACAACTGGAGCAATAAAGGCAGGTATAGATGGAAGTCTGCAAATGATGGTTGAACTGGCCCAAATTTGGTTTTCACCAGCCGAGCAACTAAACTTTAGAGGAAGTAGTAGTTTCCATCCTCTTATTTACTTCATGCCATTCAAAAAGATAGTTCAATACGATCTTGACAGCATAAAAAGGACATTGAAATGAGTTGTCAAATGTACATTTGTTGTGCCATTTCCATATGAACCAACATACAAAGATATAAAACATGAGGCTAAGGTATAGTACCCATATACTTAACAGTTATGTTGCAGTATGTCTGCAGCAATCCAATCATTCCAATCGAGGGTGAAAGTTCTTTTCATATACGTATACAATTGTTTCATTGTATGCAATCCATTAACTACCAGATCATGCTCAATAGTTTATGGAAAGGAAATGAGAAATGACTTGTGAAAATGAAACTATAAGTTAGAGGCATCTTATATTGATGACAGAACCAGAACCTACTAATAAATCAAGGAACTTCATCCATATGCAAATCCAACTTTTATTTGAAATCCCATACATCAAGATACATTACCAAATAAGGAAATGAATACCACAAAGTAAACTAGTTAACAAACAGTAATCACTGACGAGGAGAGTGGTAGTATTGCTGAATGGTAAATGCGGTCTGCAATAAGGTGAGAGCCAGAAGAGTAATCTTCCATGGGTTAGATAAGTAATCGCGCTTCAAGTTTTCTTGCCACCTGTTCCACGAAACGCTGTTATACACGATCACTTTAGTGCACAGTTCACCATAATAGCAACTGTTGAGAGTTGTATCGTCGTAAAGCTTGTTGAAGAGTTGGGAAGCACTTTCGGAACTAAACCGGTAACCGATTATGTATTTCCTACCAAGAAAATCCATATCCTTGCTGGATGCGATGAGGCTATTGATCAAAATAGCATATATTGATCAAAATAGCATATATTGAATACCCGATTCTGAGAGAGTTGTTGCAGGAGGCAGTTTTACCTCTAAGCCGGGAATTGATTTATTCTTAAATCGGAAAGTTGTGGCAGTTCTTACTAGATCTAAGCATGTGCAAAATCTCACCATCAAAGTCGTCAGCAGCATCACCACTACCAGCATCATAATCGTGATCATCATCATCATTACGGTGGTTAAGATAGAACTTCAACATACTCCTCAGTGATTCTTGCGAGCAAAAGGAAGCAAGCACAATTGTATTAAGAGGAAATAAGGGGATGTATTTTTCCAGAGTAAGGTTATATAAACACTCGAGAACAAACCAAGGTAACTGATTTTCTAGTAGCAAAAGGTCATGGTAAATATATTGGATCATGCAGTCCTTGTTGATTATAGGGTCATTATCATTTATCAATTCAGTACTTCAGCTGGAACTAGATCTTTCTTACATAAACGCATCCACGACCGACAGAAATACTTCCAAAATAGTTCTACCATGAAGCAACCATCAAGTATCAGCATTTCTATGAAATCATCCCGGCTAAGATCAGGGGGTTCTGAATAAAATTCACTGGCGCGTTTCTCAAACTCAATAATATTATCAATGCCTTCCATTAAGGTTTTCAAGCTTATATTCATGCGAGAGAGAAGGTTATGTAAGTACCATTGTTTCACATCTTCTATGGGTTGAAATTTTTCACCGCCTCGGTGAAAGGGACCGATTGACACAACATCAGGTACATATGCCTCTGGTTTATGCCTCCGAAGCACTTCGGGAACTCTGAAAATGCAGCTCTTACCAGACCAGAGTGAGTTCTTGCGAAGCTTTGCTGTCATGGTATTCTCCAATCCTTCAACAATGACTCTGGACTCATGATCTTCTGTAACAATATATGTACAACTGCTCTCTATACCGTTTTCCATGACTATGATTCGAATATAATTTTTTCCTGAAAATTTTGCAACAAGTTGCAATGCCATGGAATCAATTAACTAAAAGAAATTACTTAACAGTCCTACAAAATTTAAGAAAGCAAGTTACAATCAATCTTTATGCTTCCAAATCATACCCACATCAAACATTTAAGAAACAAATAAGTACTTACTTCAGCAAGCTCAAACAGCCTAGTAGTGCAAGCACCGATCTGGCTACCAAGCTCGATTAGGATTTTTTGCAGCAACCGTTTGAAATGGAAACCAATAAAGGTACAGAAAATTGTTCATCTTCATTCTTTTTTATAGATTTTTCTGCTAAAAGGGCGCAAAAGACAGAGACCAAGACTCGAGTCAAAATTGCTTGTTCATATTTTTCTTCTCCGACTGATGTCTTCGTCTGTATAACAGAGAGACGAAGACCTTGTTTCTACTTTTTATGCAAAAGACAGAAAGTTGTACAATCATAATTCATGAGAGTCAAGTCTGTGTCTCTCCAATGTCCAAATGAATTGAACTACACTATTCTTTCACTCATGTACATACCTAAATGGAAGAAATGTGTGTACCCCCAATCAAGTACTAGTCATGACCAGAAAAGGAGAAAAGAAAAAGGGGAATTATTTCTTCATTATTTGTTAATCTGCTATGGGAAAAGAGGTGATCAATTAGAAGTTTGAACTTTGAACTTAAATCCAAATTTCAAAAGCAGAGCCCCAAATCATAAGGTAGTGTTTAATCAGGATGGAGTACACCCTTGAATTGGTATATTTCTAATAGTAACAGACTCATGCTTGTTGAAGTTCAAATTTGAAAAAAAAAAACAGAAAAGAAAGAAAAGAGAAGAATTTCATTTGGACTTGGTTACTACACAAAAGATTATGGGATACTCGAGCACGTCCAATAAACAAAATTTGTTGTCATAAATGAGATATTTGAGCTCCACAATGTTGAAAAGAATGATTTTACAGGAGTTGGCATGATCAGAAAATCTCCTTGATAAAAATGATAAGGTACTCCAAATATTGTCTGTCAAAGCCACATACAAATAGGTATCAGGGCATTCCAGCAATTGAATCTTTTTCACCTCATTTTGTATCCTGCACAGATACAGCAGTCATTATTGACTAATCCGCTGTAGGAATTGTCATGAAAATATAGGCATAAGATCATAATCACATTAAGATCCAAAAGCTATAAGCACAGATAAGGGACCAATATTAAGTGATTGATAACTAAGCTAATCACACACAACCAACCGGCAACTACCAGATGAATGGAAAATCCGAAAATGTATGAGATTACAAATTCCCATTTGGAACTACACAGAGTATTTATGTGTTCCCGTGACGGTCACATAAGAGAAGTGTACATTAGCCGTTTAGAATGACAGTCAAAATATTATTACCACAGAAGGAAAGAAGGGAAGAACTATGATGCAAAACATACCTCAAGCCAAAATCACAAGACCAAGGTACATGGCTCCACAGAGAAGCAAGAAAGATATTAAGCCCCTATAAGCAAGCTTTCAGAGTTAGAAAATCACAACAGATGTAATGCCGCTTGTTAGTGCAACTAAAAGTAATTACAGAAGAAGAAAGGAATTCCTCATGCAGCAATCTCATTAACAATAAGAAGCTCACCATATGACACCCCATCCACAACCAGTACAGCAAGGACACTCTTCTGAAAACTTCTCAGCATCACTAGAATGAACTCTACGGGATATTAGATCATCATAGATATCTGTAACATTACATGAAAATTATAAGGCATATGTGAATACAAAAGCATACAGTCAACTTGAGGATCATCTAATTCATTTTTTTGTGGATTCATACCATATACTGAAAATAAGCTGTTCATCACACCTGCAATCAGAGAAAATAAAGGACAAGTGAGAATCATATTTCAAAAGAAAGAAAAGTAATTATAGGCAAGTAGGGTATACAAGAAGTGTTGCAGTTACCTATAAAGAGAATAATATACCGAAGTATACGAACTTTTGTTGTTTCTTGCAGAGCCCAAATTACACCAAGGAAAAGAATGAATCCTGGTGGTATGTACACATAAACAATATAAATGTCATATTGCATTCAGTGCTAAATGTCATAACAAAAATGTTTTATTGCAATGTGGTATGCATACCTATACAAAGTCCTCGAAGTGTCCACTGTACATCATCAAGCGGGGAACACAAACACAAAAGGAGAAGGAGTTTAAATAGCGATAGAAGCAAGCTTTACATTAAAGGCAAATAAAGTTATCAGCTCAGGAATTTCAGGAATGCAGAGATTCCATGCTGTTATCAATCAGTTTACATGACATACCTATGCATTCAATTTGCATGAAATCCAGTGTAAAAGTATTGATAGTCCCAAATGCTTCATAGGCA
The DNA here is from genome assembly GCF_958449725.1 of Rosa rugosa. Taxonomy (NCBI): domain Eukaryota; kingdom Viridiplantae; phylum Streptophyta; class Magnoliopsida; order Rosales; family Rosaceae; genus Rosa; species Rosa rugosa. Next base: position 53,123,427 of record NC_084823.1, on the reverse strand, counting down.
CAATTTAGATTGAACATGCAACAATCAAAATCAAGTAAAAGACGTTCAGTAATCAGTAGTACTTACATTTTTAGCTATAAAGAGAGTAATAAATAGGGCAGCTAGAAAACATCCAGCGGCTATCCGTGCTGTAAGAAGATTTGTAGATGCAAGAATCAAGAGCATCCCCCAAAAGGATGAACCTAGATCTGGTATGCCACATGAACAAAGAGATGAGAAAGATTACAGTTGATGAGACTTATTGATCCAGACTGAGAGACGGATCAAATTTAACCCAAAATTTCTAAACCTTAAACAAAAGTTAGGCATTATGCTTGCCAAATCCTATAGAGAAGTACTATAGATGCCATTAATTAAGAAACAAATATTGGAAGGAGAAAGTGAAATTACATCCAGCTGGCAGAATTAACCAGTATACACCACCACGGGTTTGTGTGGCTCCACCTTCATCTGCATGAACTTGCATTCCTTCCACCTGCAAACTAACCTATATCATTACCTGCCTTCAATAAATGTAAGTTATTCTAACTTTAACCAATTAGGAAGCTACTAATAGCTTAGAATTCCACCTCACCCAAGATTGTTCGAGTCAAGATGACTCTCCCCTTCATTACAGTGATACAATTTCTGGGTCTAGGGCTCCTTAAGCATTTACATGAATTCAGTTGCGAAATTTCAATATGAATACTATAAAACCTGTAAATCAAAGTGTGAAAGAACAGAGTTTCTTACATGACCACATGTTAGTTTACAAGCGATAGCATGGCTAGCCTCATGAAGAAAGACAGTGACAAGCTTAAACGGTCTCAGCAGTATTGTCCTCCAAAGCTACAAGAATCAACAAAACAACCATCTCCATTACTAAACAGCACAAAGTATCCATCTAACTATTTATGCTTTCAAACTTATGAGTAAATGAGAAGCAATGCCAAAGATCCCAAGTCCCAAAATTCACCAACAACAAGAAATTAGCTTCCATAATTTCAAAGTGCTCTGGCTCATAAATTTTGAAACTTTGGAAAGCTCTTGAAAAACAAAGATGAACCCAGATCAAGCCAACAACCCAACTTCTCAAACACATCAAAAGAAAAGCAAAACACTCAACTATATCTCTACCCAAAACTAATCTAACAGAAACACCATTCCTATCTTATAGAGATAACAGAGAGATTGATAAGCATTTACCGCAAGTATAACAACAGTGCAGACAGAAACAGTAATGAGAAACACCACTTGCTCATGGTTACAGCAATTCTTCAGTCCCCAATTCGGCTCCATCAGAGACCCACTTTACAGAGAACAAAGTATTCAGAAAGGAAATTTTGGGTAGTTTTAATGAGTTTGAATTTAAAACTTGGAGAGTCCGTCCAGAAAAGATTTGAACTTGGAAGGTCAGAACCAAAAGAAAAAAACCTTTTTTTATAAGCACCAAAAAAGAAAGAACCTTTAACTTTAGTATCTACCACATAAATAATTAAATTCCGGAATTTTGTTGAACCAATCAGGACATTGCTCCATACCCTATTGACTTCAAAGACTTTTGTCTATGCGGGATACACGGTTTCCCATAGTACTTTTAGATCCCGTCATTTTAAAATTGAGAGTGTTCCAGTTGAACAGCGGCGGTTAATTTTCTTTTGTCCTGAAGTTTAATTACAGTGAATGTAACTGGGATTGCTTTCAGAAAAAGCTCTTGGATTTAAGGATTGGAATGCTCAGAAGTATCAAGTAGTGAATCTGTTGATTTGTTTGTCACATAAGGATAACCAGACTTATTATCAGATTCATGTTTTTAACTAGGATAACTGTAGTTCTTTAATCTACTACTCCGAAAAGAACAACAAATTATACTATCTTTCAGTTAGCTTATAATTACGAAAAAATTGTTTTACTACACAACACTACTTTCATGAATAGAGGTATAGAAGAATAAGACATTGGTATTTGTACAGTCCTCAATAAAACTACTTCTCCCAGAAGCCTAAGTGACACCAATGTATCCCCTACCAGCAATAGTATTGGTGAAAGCCAACACCCTCCACGGCCTTGATGTCGAGGTTTACATGGTGTATGTGATGCATGTCGGGACTATCTGCAATGCGACGCTTGTTTGACACGACACAAAAATGTTGAAGCTGGATGCACATTGACATTAAGTATAACGCATAGCTCAACGCTTATTAGCCAAAATCACAAGAGCAAGGTACAGAGCCACACAAAGATACACAAAAGAAAAGAAACCCCTACAAAAAGGAAACACACATGAGATGTAGAACACTAATTAGATCATTTCTTCTTGCATGTGATAAGAAGCTCACCAAATGACACCCCAACCACAACCAGTACAGCAAGGACATTCTTCTGCAAATTTCTCAGCATCACTGGAATTGATTCTACGGGATATGAGATCGTCGTAGATATCTGCATCGTGTACATTACAATACTAGTATGATAGAGCACCAAAGCAGGCAGTAAAATTGAGGATCAGATAGTGTTTGAACCCATACCATAAACTGAAAACAAGCTGTTCATTACACCTGTAATTGATAAAAACAAAAGATTGCTGTAACCAATAATACATCATAAGCTACTTTGGTAATCAATAACAGCTGAGTTGCAATTACCAGTAAACAGAATCACTTCACGTAGCATACGAACAGGTGTGTATACTTGGAGATACCAAATTAGACCAAAGAAAAAGAGGAAACCTGGTGGCACAATATGTAAGCGTTCAAATTACATATTGCATTCTGTAGTAGTCATATGTCAGGGTTGGAATTGTGGAATGCATACCTAGACAAAGGCCTCGAAGTGTCCACTGTAAATTATCAAGCAGCACAAACACAAAAGGATAAAGAATCAGTTTAGGTTTGTCAAGAATGCGAGAGCTTCCAATGCTAAAGGTGTTCTATATCTGAAATACTTTCAAGAGTCCATCCTAGCCTCAAAATGTAACTGATAAATAAAGTTTAGTACTTACATTTTTAGCTAAGAAGAGCACAACAACTAGAGCAACAGTAAAACACCCGGCAGCTATTTGTGCAGTAATTCCTTTCGTAGATGCAAGAATCAATACCATCCCCCAAAAGGATGAACCAAGATCTGGTGTGCCACAAAATGGATACATGAGAAAGCTTACAATTATACCAGTACTTGTTCAGATCGATTTGAGAGAAGAAATCAACGAGTAGAATGCTAAAAGCATTTCTGGTCACATTGTATTTCCTAAGTGGAGAAGAGCTACAGAGGCAAGTAACTGAAAAGTAATTAAAACAGGGACAGGGATAAAATGAAGTACATCCTGCTGGCAAAATTAACCAGTATACACCGCCACGGGTTTGTGTGACTCCACCTTCATCTGCATGAACTTTAATCCCTTCCACCTGCAAGCTAATATGTATCACTGCCTGTCTTAAGTTCAGCAAAATATATAGGCTAGAGCAAGCCAACCATTCTGTTACATTTCATCAAGGGAGAGAGCTATGAAAGTTTTACTTAAAAAGTATGAAAGAATTTCTTACCTTCCCACATGTAAGCCAACAAGCCAAAGCATGGCTCACCTCATGGAGAAACACAGTTATAAGCTTAAATGGTGTCATCACTACTGTCCTCCACAGCTACAAGCAAGTGAAGATTGATTTCATTTACATGACTTGCACAGCAGATTTAAGTATTCTCTATTCAAAGTTAATGAAATTTTTCAAAGCAGTGTATGACCTATGATGCTTCTGCACCAAGGGACTAGACTCTAGTTTAGAACAATGTTGATAAAACACTAGTGTCTTGCATATTTACTTAAAAAGTAAAACAAGAACAGGTGTAATTAGCCATGTCCATTTTCCAGGAAACTACTGTGCTAAAATTTGATCACAGTTCCAAAGTGCTTTTCATAAAGCAGTCTCCATAATCGATAGAGAGAAAGAGATTACCACAAGTATAATGACAATGGAGATAGCAGTAGTGATCAGAAATATCACTTGATCATGGTTGCAGCATCTTCTGAGTTCCCAATTTATCCTCAAGTCCAAAATGTCCATATCTTCTCTGCTCTTTTAAAAGCCAGTACTGCAAGAGCGGTTTTTTTCTTTTGTTAATTAAAGTTGAAAGCATTGCAGCGATTCTATTCCATTCATTTCAGTTCAGAACAGTGAAAAAGGAACTGCAGTCTTATAGTTTGACATTTTGTGGTGCAAGAACAATGTGTGCATTTCATTATTTACTTAATTATTTATCACATTTTATTTTAATATATAGAATTTGTGACCTTTCTAGTTTACTTTTTTGCTAAGCCAGCAAGTTTCTCCTAGGTAATCTGATCAAATGCTTGCAGAAAGCTTATGAGGAAGAAACTGGAAATTGAACCATTGAAATTTTATGAGATGAATGAGATTTGACACCTGCAAGTTGGATTTCAGCAGTTGAATTGAAGCTATTAGCAGAAGCTGCAGAAACTGTAGCACGAAAAACCAAAAAGAGGGTGGTGGTCTATTACGGTTAGGGCAGGAGGTTCTCCAACCTCCAACCCACCCTCTCTGGTTCTGAATCTGAACAAATATTTGGCTTCTGGGATCGGTTGATTTCAGATTCTTAATTGTTTCTCATTCATGATTTCTGTTTGTTACCTGCGATACATTTTGAGTTTTTGTTTTACGTGGATGGCCTTAATTTGAGGCTGGACCTCATAATAGTATTTTGTTTCTAATAATTTGACTAAAAAGAGCAACTATGTCATCCCTATTTCCTAGTGCAGGAAATTATCAAATTAAAATAATAAAATCAATTATATTATGTTAGCATAAGAGTCATAGCTGAGAGAATTACTTTACATCACATAAATGGAGCTATCACAACACTTTTAAATTACAAATGGAGGTCATTCATCAGTGATCTACCTACCTTCATCAATAGAAGAACAAGAAATTGAATTTCTAGAATACTCCTCAACAAAACTACTGCCCCCAGAAACCTTGGTACCACCAGTGAATCCACTACTAGCATTAGTATTGTTGGTAAAGGCCGAAGTAGAGGTAGTAGTCCACCGTCCTCCACGGCCTTGAAGTCCAGGTTTACCTGGTCTGGGAAGAGTAAATGAATCGCTTGAAAACATGAGATGAACAGAGTTCATGTCAGGCCTATCTGCAAGACTTGCCTGACAACATAAAAGCCCTAGCTGAATGCACATTGCTGCCTCATCACGATTGCACCTGGCTAGGGCTGGGTCAACTAATTCCAATGCCTTCCCTGCTTCATACAACTTCCATGTCTGCAGAAGAGAGCAAAGAACAAAGCTCATCTATTCGTCCAACAGAAGCAACAAAAAAACTCTACTTGTATGCTAAGTTGCTAACCAACATTGCAAACTAATTTTACTTAAACACCAAGACTGCTGAATTAGGTAGTACTTCATCAAGTACTCATATTATAAAACCACAGAAATGAACTGCATTTCAAGTTGTGTTACATGAAATGCAGGTTCAGATAGCCTAGTCTTGTGAAACAAGTTGGCCTTTCGACAATTGATCAAAATTCAAGATTAAATTCTTAAAAATTAGACTCATCAATGATGATAATGAAGGTTGGACTAACTTAAGCTTCTCCTTTAATCTATCATATAATAGATGATCATCCATTTAGACTATCGAGGGCTCATACTTTTAAGTTAATTTCTGCAAAAGTTGCATCAACAGTACAATCTGTACACAAAATAAATGCAACTTACATAGCTCAAGAGGTCTGCCTTTTCTCTATCAAGCTGTCGATCATGGTTCTTTCTCCCACTGACAATCTCTAACACCAATACTCCATAACTGAAAACATCCGTCTTCACCGACAAATATCCATGCATTGCATATTCAGGGGCCATATAACCACTACATTGAACAAAATAATTGAGTCAAGTTGCGAAACAAAACATGGAACAATGTGACTAAACTTTGTATAGCATAAAGGCAAAAGAGGACTAAAGAACAGAAACTACTCACTGAGTACCAGAAATCCTAAATGTATTTACATGAGTGTCTTCCCCAGGAAACAGCCTTGCCAATCCAAAATCCGCGATTTTCGGATCAAGCTTCTCATCCAACAATATATTACTTGCTTTAATATCCCTATGAATGATCCTCAGCGGCGCCTCCTCATGAAGGTAAAGAAGACCTCTAGCCACTCCTATTATAATCCGAAACCTCGTCATCCAATCCAGAGATGCAGATTTGCTTTGATCTGAACAACAACAACAACAATTCACCACTAACTCATTACCCCAGTTTTGAACCACCAAACAAAAATTCCACAACATTATTTTTTTTTTTACATACCAAAAATAAAGTAATCAAGGCTCTTGTTTGGAAGGTACTCATAAACCAACATCTTCTCAGGTCCTTGTACACAACACCCCATTAACATTACCAAATTCTTGTGCTGAACTCTAAGTAACAGTTTTACCTCATTGGTAAATTCCCTCACTCCTTGCCTTGAATCTAAAGAAAGTTTCTTTATAGCTACTTCTACCCCATTTGGCAACAGACCCTGAATTTTTAACCACAAAAAGCTCACAACTTTACCTCACATACAGTGGTAAATAATAATAATAATTTCGAGTTCGAGATTGGGAAATTACGTACCTTGTAAACCGGGCCGAAGCCACCGTGTCCGAGTTTGTTGACCTCGGAGAAGAAACCGGTGGCGATTTGCAGAGCTTGCAACTCAAAAAACAGGTCAGACGATTCCGAATCGTCGTCGTCGTCTTGGCTCTGCGCGCCTTTTCCGGCAAAGCAGGCACACAAACCGGAGCAACAATCCATGAGAGACGCTCCACTGGATTTGTACTCTTGTACACAAAACGACGACGTTGTGGGGAGAGGAGGGAGATGGATTTCGGTGGTGACTATTTCCTCACATCTAAATAAGTAGTGCTTGACTCGTCTGTCTTTTCCATGTGGGATTTGTATTGTTCGTGATGGAACTTCCTTCATATTTGTTGGCTGCATTTTTTATTATTTTTTATTGGCGGGTCATTTTGATAACCGAAGTCAGATACGTATTTGATTTGGGATTAGCAATTCAACTCGTTTTTTGGTTTCAGATGGTCAACTTCTAATCGTCTCCTTCTTATTAATTGCTGCTTCGTTACTTTTCAACATTATCTTCCGTGCTTTGTTTTGCTTCATGAATTTTTCTTCACATTCTGCCTTGATTAATGTGTAGTGTTTTTTTTTTTATGTTATTTTGACAAGTGATTAAGATCTGAATTTTATTAGTATGATCACGACTTAAGGCTATGGTCAATAATTCAAAGTGTAGTGCTGGATTTGGATTTATTAGTATGATCACGACTTAGGGCTACGGTCAATAATTCGAATATCTTGATGCAAATTAAGAAGGAATTTTTTTTAATGTACGGATATTGCAAGTGATTTAGCACCTATCATTGATATTTGTAATTAATTTTTTCTTTTTGTAACTGTTTGAGCCCAAAAGTAATTTTGGCAAGATCCTTTAGTGGATTCAGTACAGCGGGCCGATACCTGCGGCCCAAAAATAAGCCTATTCGGGTTTGGGTTACAGCTTCACCCATTCCGTGATCCATAAGGAATACGAAACCTTATTGGAGTCGGGTAGCGAGGATTGAATAGGAAACTTCAACCAATAATCCTTTTGTGGCAAGGAGCAGTCGAAACCCTAGGTATATATACCAGGTTTCAAGGACGAATAAAGGACCTCTCTCATATCAATCAATCCTAGCGATTACAAAGCCTCCCCGGAGCAAACCTTCAACCTCGTTGAAACCCGGTGCCGCCAGTCCTAGTCTCTCTAAGAGCCGACTGTCAGCATCACCAGATCAACCTGGCGACCGTACTTCCAGTCCCAGTCTCCCCAGGAGCCGACTGCAAGCGCAACCGCCACCGTTACTACCAGCGAAGCAAGGGTAACGCCCTCGCAACCCAGCGAAGCTAAAGTCACGCTTTAGCGCAACCCGTGCTTTCTCCAAACTTCCCAGTGATTGCTCTGCTTAGTCTACAACACTAAGTATCGATTCGGTGACGCGAAGAGATCACACCCAAAGTCCTTATCCGTAAGGCAGAAAGTCATTTCCCGAAAGGCTAGAGAAGAACCTTGTGGCGAGGTTGGTGCTCTCCTCGTCCACAACGCTTGAAGAAGAAGTCAGGTCAAGGGACTACCCCGACGACTGCACCCCACGGTGCTGGCACGCCTGCGCACACGCTCAAAAGAGACAGTTTGCAAGCCAACTGGTTTTTGCGCCAAACATTTTGGCACGCCCAGTGGGACCAACTAGTGTCTTTTCGTGAACGTTAGCCATTGGGAAGTCAAGCGAAAACCCTTACCAAAAGGGGTACGCTAACTGCTCAAAGCATAAGACCTCCAGTTACACACCGCATTCTCGTGCGGAGTGTCGTGGTCTTTCTGAAGAACAAGTTATTCAAAGATTCTCTCTCCATTCCGAATCCTCCAATATGTCAACGGAACAAGGAGAGAATCACCAGACCGCTGCTGAGGGTCAAACTACTGCTGCTACTCAGGCCAATGAGCCTGTCACTACCACTATCTCCAACACAGTGGGGAGTAGAGGAATAGAGGCTTTCGTTGCGAAGCCTATTCCAGAGGAAGCAACAACCGAGGTCGCGCTCGCGATCATGAGGGAAAACGTCGAAAATCATAGCAGGTGGATCGCCGCTGATTTTGAAAGGGAAAACGCGAGGACAAATAAGATTATACGTGAGATACACGAACGTCTTTCCCGACAGTCAGTGGAGACTACAGAACAAATCTCACAAACAGAGAATGCGTTAAGGGCTCATGCTACAAGTATTGCAGAGAACCAGAACCGGAGCCACCAAGGATTGATAGAGATTATTGAGAACCATACGAAGCAGGCAGCGTCTGATATGGCAAGTCTGCGTAAAGATGGAGAAAATCTCGCAACAGAGGTGGCCATGCAAAGAGCCGAGTTGAACCAAGCTAGAGAAGTGTTGAACAAGACGTTAGGTGATCCTAACGTTATCCTGGGTTCCCTTGGCCAACCCTCTGGTTCAGGCAAGTACGTGCCGCCGAATCAGCGAGAGAAAGTTAGCAGCAACACCACTACACCTCCCACAACAACTGCTGCTACGCCACAGAAAAATAAAGAACAAGCGCTGGTTATTGGCGGTAGCAAAGAAAGGGCTACTTCGTCAGGCGGGCAGACCACCAGACAGAGGCAGCAGACATCGAAAGGTGGCACAGCTCCGTCCGACTCCACCGTGTTCGTTCGGTACGACAGCGACAGGGCGGAAAACATATATCAAGAGCTGCCAGGAGGTTATTACGGGATTGACCAAGCTGGTAATCCTGTCAAGATAACAGCTTTGACAAAAGAGATGCCTATGCCGGCAGTGACTTTTCAACAGCCCGCTACAACCCGCGCTGTCCAGATGGGAGAAGAGGCAGCAATTGTGAACCAAGCAACACCCATACAGGCTGCTCGCCACACTATGGCAATACCTCCCCCTCCTCTAGGCCCGGAATATGTTAGACGAGACGAGGTCGAGGAGATGATCAGGCTGGCTAACCCGAGAGCCCAAATGGATGGGGTCTATGAGGGACCTTTCCCGCCGCATATAATGCTCGCGCCATTTCCCAGGTGATATAAAAACATCATATTTTCTACTTTTTCAGGGGAAGACACCGAGAATGTAATCACTCATCTGGCCAGGTTCAAAGTGCAATGCGGCCAGTACCAGAATGATGACATCCTCAAGTGCAGGATCTTTGGCACTTCTCTTTCGGGAGCGGCTTTCAGGTGGTTTTCCAAACTCCGACCAGGAACAGTGGCAGATTGGCCCGCAATGGAAAAACTCTTTCGAGAAACTTTTGGAGCCATTGAGCCTGAAGTTGATTTGGCTTCTCTTACCCAGATGGCTCAGTAGCCTACTGAATCCGCCGTTGCATACCTTCAACGCTTCCAGATTCAGAAGGCCAAACTGAATGTGATCCTGCCGGAGAAAGAGTTGATCAAGTTGGCGATCAAGGGTCTAGAGCCTCGACAGCGAAAGAAGCAGCATGGCAGCATGATCCAGTCAATGGGAGAACTCATCACAGAGGTGGGCAGCTTCGAGCATCTCCTTAGAGAAACTGATGCAAGGAAGAATGCTTCCAAGGGGACATATGTACCAGGAAAACATCGCACTGTAGCGGCCCTGAGCTACCAACCGGCTACTTATGACCCCTACTATCCCCACCACAGTGAAGAGTTGAGTCAAGATGATGATGAAGAGGAGGATAATGACATCGCTGCTTATGAGTTGACAGGGAGAAAGAATCCAGCCTTGAAACAGTTGAAAATTTCCAAAGAACCTGTCAAGCTCAAATCAATGGCCTTCACCAAACCGGAATTCGCGGCATATACATATGATGCCAATAAGGCACATGAAATCCTAGATGAGATGATCAACGCGAAGATGGTAAAGACCGACTTTGGACCGTTTCCTCGTCCAGACCAGCTAAAGGGGAAGAAGTACTGCAAATTTCACAACCTGTGGAATCATAATACAGCAGACTGTGTGAAACTCAAAGACCAGATTCAGGTATGGCTTAATAATGGTAGTTTGCAGGTAGAGGCTCCAGTAACAGCGGCAGCGCTCGTAGACCTGAACCCTTTTCCTGACACTGGGGTCAACATGGTCGACGTGAACTGGATTAAGCAGAGTCGGAGGAAACCAACCCTAGATTTGAATGAAAAGGCGAAAGGAGACCAACCTGACAGGGATGAGCCTCCTGCAAAGAAGAAGTTTGAGCCAGTGGGTAAAGCCTCATCTGTGGTTTTATGCTCGCGATGCAAGGAAGAGTGTGGCATTCAGGTGTCACGCGAGGAGGGCGAGCAGACATTTCGTTTTGGTTCTCTCCCACCCATCAAATGGTCGTCGCCATCACAGAACTATCAACCTTCCAGTCCAAGAAAAAACGAGAAACTGGAATCACCACCATCCCCAAAGGATTCCAATCTCTTCCAGAGGTTGAGAGCGGCCGCGGTTGATCAGAAATCAGAAGAGAAGGCCATGATCAAGCGCAAAGACATCTTGACCAAGCCCTACATACCTCCTGCTTCTGCCGCCACGATTAAGGAAGGTAAGTGGTACACAAGGGAAAAGGGGAAGGCAGTGGAAATAAGTCCTTCCAAGAAGAGAAAACTGCAGCGCAGATTTGGAGAAGCCAAACGCGCACTAGAGGCTCTGGACCAGGGTCTGATCAAACCTTCGCAGCTGGTCAAATCACCTGAACAGTATCAGAAAGAGATGGAGACATTAGTTGCTAAGCCATTAATCACTCCCCGCAGCTTCCAGAAACAAGCGAGCTCAGCAAAAGGGGCATCTAAGCCCAGTGTTTTTTGCAGGATTACAGACGAGAGGAGACCTCCGCCAGCTCGAAAGGAGAGTTCGCCGACTAGGCGACCACATATCAGGCGCAAGTTGTTTCGCGACGAATCAGAGGCCAAATCCTCAGTTTTTGAGAGACTGGGGGACAAGGACAAAGTTGCCAATACGCTACAGTGGAAATCTAAAAAGGTCCAGAGTGTCGTTGTTACCCCTGAGGTAACTACAACAAGCGACCCAAAGTCCAACTCGCCTGAGCGAGCCACCGTGATATCGGGGCATGAGCAATGCGAGGTGAAAGGCCTTACGGAGGAATCATTGGTAGAGCGGCTGGCCAAGCAATTCAATACGGACATACCTGTCAAAGAACCCAAGCTGAACCTGCAAGAGGACATGGATGGAACAGTTGTGACCGATACATCTTGCAACATGGTTTACGTACTCCCCGCGAGGTATGCACTACCAGTCGCCGCGCAGGATTGTGTAGAAACTGAGGAAAATAGCGCCCAACCTTTGCAGATCACATCAGCGATCACAACACCTGTAGAGGAGGCTGTCTTTCTTGAAACAGAAGATGCTAACAGCAAAGAATTCTTCATGAGCTTCACCAGGCCTACACCCGCTATGGTTCAACACATGCGACCTTTGTAAATCACAGCGGAGATTGGTGGCACCAAAGTTAGCAAGATTATGGTTGATACCGGAGCTGCTGTGAACGTCATCACTACCAGGACCATGCATTTGCTTGGGATCAAGAAAGAGAAAATCCAGTCTACATCCCTTACACTCAAGAACTTCGCAGGGACTGTGACGAAGACCTTGGGATTACTTTTCTTGCGCATCAAGGTTGGTCCTGCAGAGGGTGTTTATGCTTTCTTTGTAACTGACTGTTATGCAGCCTATAGCGCTATTCTGGGCAGGGATTGGATCCACCGGAGTTATTGTGTTCCATCAACTCTCCATCAGGAACTCATTATGTGGAACAGAGAGACAGATAAGGCTGAGGTGATCAAAGCTGACCCTCGTCCATTTCCAGTTTCCGCGAATTATGTAGATGCCAGGTACTACTTGGAGCCTATTACTCCATTGCAAGTCAGTGGCATCGATAACAAGGGCCGCCCCACAGGGGTGACGGCCTCTGATTTGGCACAGTGGGGGCTCACGCTCGTAAAGGAAGGCTTGGACAGGCCTGGCCACGCTGTGCCCAAACCATTAAACGATTAATGGATTACGACCTTCCAGAGGAAGGGATAGAGGCCCTCCACTCGCTGTATGAAAGATTATCTTCGTACTTAGTGGAGAAAGAGGCCTATGATCGAGTCGCAACCTTAGAAACCGTCAATGAAGAGTTCTCTGATCAGGAACAGGAAGAGGAGGTAGAAATTCAGCTCGCTCCGGCAGCGCTGGACGACACACCCCCTAAGGTCAGAGACCCTACTGAAAAGGTCAATCTTGGAACGACAGAAGAGCCTATGGAAGTGGCTGTCAGTGCTTACTTGGAGCCTAGCGAAAAACAGAGGCTTATTGAGTTGTTACTGGAATTCAAAGACTGCTTTGCAGAGAAATATGAAGATATGCCCGGCCTGTCATCGGATTTGGTTTGCCATCAGCTACCAACACTCCCTGACAAGAGGCCTGTGAAACAAGAACCGCGAAGAATGAATGCAGAAACCCAAGTCCTTGTCAAAGAGGAAGTTGAGAAAATGCAGAAATCAGGCATTATCAGAGTGGCCAAATACAATCAATGGCTATCTAATATAGTGCCGGTTCGCAAGAAGAACGGTAAGATGAGGGTCTGCGTGGATTACAGAGACCTCAATATCGCTACACCTAAAGATGTTTACCCCATGCCGGTAGCGGATATGTTGGTAGACGCTGTAGCAGGACATGAATTACTGTCCTTTATGGATGGCACCGCAGGGTATCATCAAATTCCGGTCGCGGAGGAGGACCGACATAAAACTGCATTCCGATGTCCTGGATTCGCGGGTGTTTTCGAATATGTGGTTATGCCTTTTGGGCTGAAGAATGCTGGGGCCACTTATCAGCGAGCCATGAACCTGATCTTCCACGATATCCTTGGGCATAGATCTCAGGAGAGTCTTCGAGCGAATGCGCCAACATAAGCTGAAGATGAACCCCGCCAAGTGTGTGTTCGGCGTTCAAGCGGGAGATTTCCTGGGCTTCATTGTACATCAGAGGGGAATTGAGGTCCCTGAGGATAAAGCGAGCGCGGTCATCAACGCGTTCCCTCCACAAACTAAAAAGGAGCTACAACGCCTGCTGGGTAAAATCAACTTCCTACGACGTTTTATTTCTAACTCTGCAGGAAAGATCCAGCCCTTCTCTCCATTGCTGAAGTTGCAAGGACAGAATGAGTTTGTGTGGGAATCTCAGCATCAAGAGGCTTTCGAAAAAATCAAGGCCTATTTAGCGAGTCCACCAGTCCTGGTTCCCCCGCGAGCTGGATTTCCGTTAAAACTATATATTTCAGCGGCTGAAGTCTCTATAGGTAGCTTACTTGCCCAAGACGATGAAGAAGGTGTCGAGCATGCCATTTTTTACCTCAGTAGGGCACTTACAGATTGCGAGACAAGGTACTCTCCTATGGAAAAGTTGTGTCTCACGTTATACTTCTCCGCTTGCAAGTTGCGACATTACATGTTATCCTTTACTACAAGCATCATCGCTCAAACCGACCTGGTTAAGTACATGTTGTCGCGCCCTATTCTAAGGGGCCGCATTGGCAAATGGGTATTAGCTCTATCCGAATTTTCGCTACAATATGTTCCACAGAAAGCAGTGAAGGGACAAGCTATTGCAGATTTTTTGGCACACCACCCTATGTTGGATATTCCCCCAGTCAAGGAATTAGAGATAGCGATTACCACCGCAACTCGACCAGATTTGGCGCACATCCCAGAGTATGCAATATGGTATCAAGCCACTGTCTCACTGCAACCCTGGGTATTATTCTTCGATGGATCGAGAACAGAAACATTAGCAGGAGCCGGAATTGTTCTGGAAAACCCAGCGGGCGATCGTTTCTCCTATTCTTTCCAATTGGAGTTTAAATGCACTAATAACCAGGCAGAGTATGAGGCCCTTATTATTGGCCTGGAAGTCTTGCTGGAAATGGGGGTAAGGGACGTTCAGGTACGCGGTGACTCTCTGCTCGTGATAAATCAGCTCCAGGAGAAATACAGGTGTGTAAGCTGTTTGCTCGTGCCATATCTCACTCGCGCCATAGAGCTTTTGGATCAGTTTGATGACGTTGATTTGGAATACATACCCCGCGAGCGCAATTTTGCGGCCAATGAGCTTGCTCAATTGGCTACAGGTATTACACTGAAATATGGGGTTCGCGAGCGCATACTGAAAGTTGAGCGCCGCATGCTGCCTTCATGGCTCGCACGGCCTGACCCGCCCGACGACCCGGTCGTCGCTGTCCTAGAACCTATTGACGTCGATTGGCGAATTCCGTTGATCGCTTACCTCAAGCATCCAGATCTTACGACAGACAGGAAGGTTCGTTTTCTTGCCTTGAACTACTTCCTCAGGGGCGATGAGCTGCGACGACGCGGGGAGGATGGCATGGACTTCAGATGTGTCTATGGCAGCGAAGCAAAACGGCTAATGCGCGAGGTCCATACAAGAGTATGTGGCGCCCATCAAGCGGGCCCTAAGATGCGTTGGCTTATCAGGAGACATGGCTACTATTGGCCTGACATTTTGAAGGATTGTATCACGTTCGCAAAAGGATGCCAAGATTGTCAGGCACATGGCCCAGTGCAGCACATCCCCAACATTCCCATGCAACCTATTATTAAGCCTTGGCCTGCGCGCGGTTGGGCATTGGACTTGATTGGGATGATTCACCCCCATTCTTCCCTTCAACACAAGTTCATCATCGTGGCCACAGACTTCTTCACCAAATGGGTCGAAGCTGCACCTTTGAAAGAGGCTTCTGGTGCCACCATTCGCCAATTCCTTTTCCAGCACATTATCTGCAGGTTTGGTATCCCTGAAGTGCTCGTTTCCGACAGGGGGGCAGCGTTCATGGGCGGTGAGGTAGAGACACTTGTCAACGAGTTGGGCATCCAATTCATCCACAGCACTCCATATTATGCTCAGTCCAACGGTCAAGCGGAAGCCAGTAACAAGATTATTATCACCCTTCTCAAGAAGATGCTTGTTGAAAACCCTCGCCAGTGGCACAGCACGCTGTATGAGACATTATGGGCTTATCGCACTTCCAAGAGGAATCCCACTGCTACAACGCCCTATGCACTCATGTTTGGTCATGACGCAGTTTTACCCTTAGAACTTAACGTTCAATCCTTGCGAGTCCAAGATCAGCATCACTTGATAGGCGAAGACTATGTCCAAGCAATGTGGCAAGAACATGAGGACCTCAGCGAGCAGCGCTTAATAGCTTTGGATAATTTGGTAATGGAAAAACAGCGTGTTGCTCGCGCCTATGACAAGAGGACGCGTGGCCGTAGTTACAAAGAAGGTGACCTTGTTTGGAAGGCTGTTCTTCCCTTTGGTGAGAAGTTGACAGGTCGCAGTAAATGGACCCTGCGATGGGAAGGACTTGTTTGGACCCAAAATGAGCATTTTGGTTTGACAAAGCGTGTCTTGGAGAAATTGAGCCAATATCAGTGGCTCACATATATATTTTCGATAAGTTCAAAAATATATTATTAAGAGGCTAAATAAGGCCTACCAAACATGGAAATGAAAAATCAACTTTAGCACATTTTCCTACTTCGGCTAGGAGAAAGCGAGCTAGACAAGAAATGAGGGATGGCGAACTAACCATCCGAACTCCAAATGAGTTGAAACTTTTCAGATTAATTCTAGACATCCCATTGATCATTTCTTATGAAGAGTGCCAAAGCTCGTTCGGAGTGGAAAACCTTCAAACAAACAGTCTAATTTTCTGCAGAAGCAAAACTTGGAAACTGGACCTGTAAGAGGTCCAGCAGCATTTCCGGCCCAACCACATGGAAATAAATTCTGAAATTTTACCACAATAATCTACATTCATGGTGGATCATTTCATATGAAGAAATCGAAGGTTGAATCTGAGTTCTTAGTAGAGATAAAAATTGAGGGATAAGGGAGCAGAAAATGACTTAAACCTAACAAATTCCATTAAGTGTTTAAGTATTCAAACCTAACATTCCATTAATGTTTAAGTGCTAAAACCTAACCCATTATGAGTTGTTTAAAGGCCAAATAGTGTTGCTTGGTAGCCTATAAATAGAGGCTACAACATAGACCAATTCACTCATTCATACATCAAAACATCTCTAAGATGATCTAAGTTCTCTCTAGAGCAAACCTCTCTAAGAGCAACTCCTTTCCTTCTCTTTCTCTTATAGGTGATCACACTCCTAGTCCTAGTCTTCTCAGAAGCCGACTTTCAGTGCTACCAAACCCTCTGTCAACGTGCTTCGGTCCTAGTCTCCTCGGGAGCCGACGGTAGTGCCGCGACCACAACGGTTACAGAACCGGCCAAGCAAGGGTAACGCCCTAGCAACCCAGCCAAGCTAAAGTCACGCTTTAGCAAGTTCTCTCTACTTCCCAGTGGTTCTCGCTCTGCTCGATCTACAACATCGAGTATCGATTGTGATTTTCAAGAAGCTCAACAAAAGTCCTCGCCACGAGGCATAAAGAATCCCACGACGAGGTTGGTGCTCTCCTCGTCTACAATCGCTTGATAGAAGTCAGGTCAAGGGACACCCCCGACGACCGCACCCGAACGGTGCTGGCACGCCCGCGCATAAAAGAGACTGTTGACCAGCTGCAACAAAATTGGAGCCAAACAGGACCCTTTGTTGTTCACCGCATTTTGGAGCGCGGGGCCTTTCACCTCAAAGATTTGGACGGGGACATCCATCGCAACCCCATCAACGGACGATTCCTGAAGAAGTATTACCCTAGTGTTTGGGAGTTCAAATACCCTCCAGCTTCCCCTTCTCAGACAGGGGGGCAAACATAGTCTTCGTCAGTTCCCAACATCCATTTTACTCAGGCCTTTCTTGTGGCCTTCGCCTCCTGTCTTCCCTTCACCTACGAATCCTATGGGGGCAACATCCTATATATTCAGGCCTTCGCAGAGGCTGTATATTGTAGCAATACTTTTTGTAGCCTTCACAGAGGCTGTATATTGTAGCAATACTTTTTGTAGCAATTTATTTTCAAATTTCTTGACAAGATGTGTTAAGAATATACATATATGTAATGGCCTATACATGAGGCCTGATTTTATAACAGTTTCTTTTGCAATAATACTCAGAAACTTTCATTCATAAAGTGGCTTTGCGGCCAGAAGCAATACAAATCGAAACTATTACATTTGCAGGTTACAAGGCCAAAAGTGGCCCACAAATCATAAGAGTTGCTGAAATCTTGAATCTTGCGGTGACAAGGGGGCGGTGCTATGATCAAAAGTTCTCTTCCTCTCCCTCTCTTCACCCACATGTCTTATCTGATCTGAGTTGCAGCTGCTCTCATTTGTACTGAAGATGGAGGGAAGGAAGTAATCCATTACCCTCCGGGATGGAGATGGTCTGCAGGAGAGCGCAACTCACAACCACATCTACCTCTAGGGGAAAAACATAAGTCAGACAGTCTGGCCCTAGAGGTAGGCTGCGAAAAAAGAACGCTCGGCCTTGAGTGGCCGCCCGCTCTTCTCCCGCCTGCTCCACGCGAGAAATCTGAGGAGAGGGATCACTCAAATCTCTTTCCGCCGCGTTAGGAGCGCCGCGTGTTCTTCAGCCTAACTGAAACCGGTGATTCCCATCCGGATTTCCAGAGACCAAAGACATGCGGATGGACCTGAGATTAGGCCATGAGACCTACCCAGGTGTTGAGATTAAGCCATAAGACCTAAGGATTTGGGTTTGAGGCTGAGATCGTAAGGAGAAGATTTCAGAAACAGAAGAAAGAGAAGTAGGGTTTGTGACACTATTACTGGGAAAGCCATATTCGCTTGAGGTTTTCTTCTCACAAGCACATGTATTTATAGGACCAGTTTCAGTGGTCTCGACTCTAAGAGGGGCAGTTGAAGTACGTTCAACGCCATCAATAAGAGTATCGATGGAATTGAATGCAAAGATCTCGGAAATGAAGATGATTGAAAGCACGTGGAAAGCGGGGCAGTTTTCAAGGAGATAACCGCTTTGTTTCGAGAATATCTTTTCAACCAGTTTCAACAGTAATAAAGGTGAATTAAACGCTAAACTGCCAGAAAATCTGAACATGTATTTGGGCCAAGCAAGCTGGGCTAAATATTTTAAATATTATTCATAATATTGTTCATACAAATATGGGCCCAGTAACTAGGGGCCTAAAAGTCTCCGGCCTGCTCGGGTCAAGCGGAGAAAGAGTTCGTCCAGTCGAAAGTTAGCATCCGCAGCAGCTTGAGCAGCTTGTTGGGCTGCCACACGGGCTTGGGCCAATTCTTGAGACAGCGTCTCGAAGGCAGCGAGGGGTTGTTCCAATTGAGGCTCCGCGTGGGCAAGCATAGCAGTGACCTCGATCAAACGGGCTTGAAATGAAAGAATCTGGGATCTCAGGTGGTTCCTCTCAAGTGTCAGATCCCTGATGAGATCAGCCTGATCACCCAAGAAACCGCGGGCATTGTCAGTTTGATGAGTAAGAGCTTGGTAGTGTGTTTCAGTTTGTCTAGCCTGCGCGTTAGCGACTGCCCTCTCGTTAAGCCCTTGTGGGAGATCTTGCAGCAGTCCATCAACCTCTTGGAATTGTTCTTCAGTGACAGCACCCTCGCGAAGAAGCACCCTCAGATACTCCAAAACTCTCGCAGGCGCACCAGGAATCAGTATATCGGGACCCAAGAGGCGACGAAGACCTTCCCTGGCTTCATCTACAACCCCAGGTGGGGTCACTTCAAGCACGCGAGCTAAACGTTCTAAAGTGGATGGAGTAGGGGGCTCAGCGCCAGGGGCCTCAGGAGGCTCCGCGACAGGTACAGCTTCAGGCACTGGTTCATGAATTTCTTCAGGTTCCCCAGCTTCAGTGACTTGGGGGGCATGGGGAGCAGGTTCTTGGCCAACCACATTAGGAACAGGTTCAGCAGGATCCTCGTTCGCGATTTCTTCTGCTGCTACTTCCGCGTTTGGACCCTAAAAAGAAAAGGGATACTTTCAGAATAACCAAGCCAAAGGGAAAAGATGAACATTTTTGATTAAGAGAGTTACCTCTTCAGCTGCTGGCTCGCGGAGATCTACCATTGGCGCTAGAGCAGTTTCACCAAGGTTTGGATCCAGGTCAGGCACCGTCGAGGCCAGAAGGGGAATGGGTTCCTCGCGGAAGGTAGGAAGGAGAGACATCTTGTCTTCAGCCTCAGGCGGACCGTCAACTATAACTGGTTCTGGAATTACAACCAACTGCATTTGGTTTGCCGCATTGATCGCAGAGGGAGGGCCACCATCGGTCTCTTGGGCGTTTGTACCAGATACGCCCTCGCTGGCAGCAGAGGATCCTTCCCAAATTGGCCTTGAAAGCCTGCGACGAACCTGAAGCATAGAAACGTTATGAGCTATACATAACAAGACAAGGCATCAATGTTCCGGGAGAGAAGCATTACCAGTCGATCAGCGGTTGGCTCGTCTTCTGCCCATGGATCAGTCCTGAGCTCAGTGCGACTGCGTTTGCGTGCCAGAGCGGCGGCAATCTGTCAAGATTTAAACAAAGTCAATTAGACGTCGAGAAGGCTGCTAAAACAAAGAAGGTTCTAAAGCGAGAACCCTTACAGTCTAAGGATCGTCATCATCAGAGGAAGTATCCTCTACTTCAGGCCTGATCAGTACTGCTTTTTGCTTAGCAGCTGGACCGGTGGCCGGAGGAACATCCACTGCGCGACTGCCTGAAGGTGGCGCGCGTCCCTGCTATAAATTTCGAGTTAGGAGACAGAGGTGGAGGTGATAAAGGAAACAAAGGAACGTATCAAGGCAAGTACCTCTGGAGGTTGCTCGCGAATAACAATACCAGCTTGAACCAAGCGCGGGGCTCGCGCGGGTCGCGGAGCCGGTTCGGGTGGTGGAAGTCTTTCTTCATCTTCATGAAAGCGAGCGAGTGCTTCAGTATCAGCATCATAAGGATACCTCAAGTCTTCGAAGATGGCCGCGAAGAGTTCGTCGTCCCTTTGCTCCCAGCAGTTAACAGAAACTTCTTTCCACCATTGATCGTAATCTTCAGCGGTCCCATCCACGGGGACGATAGTATTAGCCCAGTTTGGGAGGTCGACCAATGCGAGCATACTTTGCTCTGGCGGAGCCCCATCAGAGGGACCAATTCGTCGCCAAGAGGTATAAAAATTCCAGGCATCATATAGGGGAAAAGGCACCAGCTGAATAAGACCAAACTGGCGGGCAAAATGGTTGGGGGCGTAGAGCTCATAACTGAGTTCATCAACAGCGAGCCTAATGTCTGAACAAGAGATCGCGCGGCGAAAAGCCAAGCGCGCGCGATCATTATAGTTGGGAGCCCCATGAAGAAATCCGTTTTGAAGAGGAGCAGGGTATCTCCTACTGAGTATTAAATCACAGTATGGCATTTCGTACAGGAGATACAAGTATGAGAAGCATTCAGAATAGGGGGGAGATGTGTACCTCGCATCGCGACAAAACCAATGACCAAGAAGGGCATTAGTCCGTGGTAGGAGTGGAATATCGTCGCGGCGGAAGAATGAAAAATAAGTTTGAATCCAGAAATCAAGGATCCAAAAAGGGCCAGAAATGCTGGTCTCAAAAGGATGCATAGTGGCCTGATATAGAGTACGGTAGAGGGCGCCCAACACTGGTTGTCCTAATCCCACGCGGCGGCCATTGTTGAGGGCTGTCGCTAGAAAAGTCCAAGCACCAGTGGGCTTACAGGAGGAAGTACAGAATATGAATTTACAGAGCCAATACTCCAGAAAAGCGATGCCGCCAGTAGCATTGCGCTCCTCGCGATAGAAAAGCAACCACCGCGGGTAAGAGCCGCTATGAACACTGCGACCAGTTTGGTTCATGGTTGATGCGAAGGTGTCAGAATCGAATTGGCCATGCAGATAGGGCTCGCCATCGATGGGCAGTCCAGTAATGGTGAGGATGTCGAACAAGGTTATACTCATTTGACCAAATCGGAAATCGAAAGTATTGGTAGCAGTATGCCAGAAGCAAAGGAAGGCAGCGAGTGGTGAGCGATTCCCACCGCGAGGAAGGCGAAAGCATAAATCGATAGTGTGGGTAATACCTGCTTCGTTCCAGCGAGCCAAATCTGGTGCTCTTACTTCATGATACCAGGAGATCTCCTCTTCGCTAATTTTGGATGGCCAGTGCCCTATTTTTGCTCTATGATTCTGCGCACCCCAACTGCTGAAATCCGCAGGGGTCCTCCGGAGGACTTGAGTGGGTCTACGAATGGGCAGGCTATAGAGAGGGAGAGCGTCAGCAGGAATAGAGTCTCGCGGTGTTGGACCCAGTCCGGCGTGATGATCTGAAAGCCTGAGAAGCAGAGGCCTCTGGACAGAGGTTTGGATACGACAACGGGCACCGATGTTGTCTCCCCAGGTGCGAGCGACATTCTCAGTGAGCTCTTCTTCCTGATCAATAATCACCTTCTTTGGGGGAGCCATTTCTGGGTTTCTGTAAAGCGGGTATGGAGCGAGAGATTTCTGGGTTTAGGAGACTGGAAGGGTTTCTGATGTGACAGGTCTCTATTCGGCTGCGGTATTTAAATAAAAGATTTTGTGAGGGAAACGATGCGACGAAAAGACGTTTTGCCAAGCGAATAGACGCTACCTTCATTAATGACATCGTTTCGATCACCAGGCATGTCGTTTTAACCCCCTTCTATCAGTTACATCTTAGTGGGCCTGATATCGGGGCTTGGGGGGCAATGTTTGAGCCCAAAAGTAATTTTGGCAAGATCCTTTAGTGGATTCAGTACAGCGGGCCGATACCTGCGGCCCAAAAATAAGCCTATTCGGGTTTGGGTTACAGCTTCACCCATTCCGTGATCCATAAGGAAAACGAAACCTTATTGGAGTCGGGTAGCGAGGATTGAATAGGAAACTTCAACCAATAATCCTTTTGTGGCAAGGAGCAGTCGAAACCCTAGGTATATATACCAGGTTTCAAGGACGAATAAAGGACCTCTCTCATATCAATCAATCCTAGCGATTACAAAGCCTCCCCGGAGCAAACCTTCAACCTCGTTGAAACCCGGTGACCGCCCGCCAGTCCTAGTCTCTCTAAGAGCCGACTGTCAGCATCACCAGATCAACCCGGCGACCGTACTTCCAGTCCCAGTCTCCCCAGGAGCCGACTGCAAGCGCAACCGCCACCGTTACTACCAGCGAAGCAAGGGTAACGCCCTCGCAACCCAGCGAAGCTAAAGTCACGCTTTAGCGCAACCCGTGCTTTCTCCAAACTTCCCAGTGATTGCTCTACTTAGTCTACAACACTAAGTATCGATTCGGTGACGCGAAGAGATCACACCCAAAGTCCTTATCCGTAAGGCAGAAAGTCATTTCCCGAAAGGCTAGAGAAGAACCTTGTGGCGAGGTTGGTGCTCTCCTCGTCCACAACGCTTGAAGAAGAAGTCAGGTCAAGGGACTACCCCGACGACTGCACCCCACGGTGCTGGCACGCCTGCGCACACGCTCAAAAGAGACAGTTTGCAAGCCAACTGGTTTTTGCGCCAAACAGTAACAACCAAAAAGTACACTTGATGTTTTCCAATCATTCATTTATGTTAATACAAACGGATGTCCGTACTCTAAATTCTTTCCTCATAGTTAGTAGTAGTTTGTTGTCATATTGAACAAATTAAGTGGGAGACAGCTATACATTTTATTGGGTTTGATAAAAAGTATGTTGACTTTATAATATAATTGTAGACGAAAATGGGTGACCACAACATACAATGTGAGATATTATTTTTACAGTTGTAATATTATACCAGAGAATATAATATTTTGATAGTTGATGGTAAAGCGATATACCGTTGGATCTATATAGTAAGGACTATGACCTTAAATTTCAAGCCACCAATAAATTGACGTCTTGTTTTGGCTATTTCAAAAAAAAAAAAAAAAAAAAAAAAAAAAAAAAAAACAATGGGTAAGCCCAGCCACAGATTTCTTTCGGTCCACATTTGGCTCAATGTGAACAGAGGCCCAGTTCTTCTCCCATGAGCTCACGAGCCCATGAGCCCGTTCTCTTCTGCCATCCAAGTCCAAGACATAATAATGAATATATCTATCAAAATTTTCTTTTCTTCCATTTTTTCCCACGTCAGATATCCAGAACTACCTCCTTGTTCTCACCGCACCATCCCCCACCCTCTTTTTCTCTGATCACAAGCCGCCGTTGAGGACCGACCTCACCTAAGCTAGGTCTCCGGCCGAGCGTACCTCAATTTCTCTCGATTCCGGAGAAGAATGGTGCTCGTCTAGAAACGACAAAGATGAGGTCGTCGTCGTCGTCGTCTTGCTCGGATAGAATAGACATTGCCGCCAACGCTCAGAGGCTCGATGTCGACCATCGGATTTCGCTGCGTATCTACTTTCGGATCGCTAACACTCTTCTGAAACAGGTTTCGCTTCACTCTCTCTAGTTTCTTAGGCAATTTTGTTTTGAGTAATTTCGCGGAATTTTTGATTGTTCTAAAGCTTTGTTGATCAGCTTGTTGCAATTCTGTTAAGTAAGTTTAGCGGAATTTGATTTGTTGTGGATTGCTTGATCATCTTGTTTTGGAATTTGATTGAGGGAAGTAACTGAAAAATGTGAGATATGAACACAGAGCACATTTGATCAGTTCTAGGGGATCTTGCTTCCGAACTAGAGCCGAGTAGTTTCTAGCTTTGTAGAGCTAAAACTTGACACTAGGAAATAAGTTCAGAAAGGAAAGTGATATTCAATGTTCTCGGAATTTTCCATATTTTACACACTACAATAATGAGGACCTGTATCAGTTGTTTACTGAATTATAGCTAAATTGCTGGTCATAAACTTCAGAACGATAGTTCCTAGTCGATTATCTACTGCGTGGTTTACAGTGGAAATGCTTGCCATCCCGTGGTGAAGCTAAAATGTAGACCAGAAATGATTTTTTTTTTGGTCTCTGAATGTTACAGCTTGTGCTTTGTTCTTTGATTGAGATATTGAGGTTTTGTTGTTTCTTAACATTCTTGCTGTGTTATATTTTCTTATCCTCCGCTTTTAGTTTGTTTTGCTGAACTCCTAAAAATGATGTTGCATTGTAGGCTGATATATTTCGACAAGAGAGGAATATTATAGACCTTTATGTCATGCTCCTAAGATTTTCGAGGTAAGGAACAAGAGCCAACCAATTAATTATACAAGGCTGTGAGGTTCTATTAATTAGGGAAAGAATATATAGCAAATGTGTGTCTACGTGTTTGGACATGTAAAAGTTAACTAAATATAACACTGAAATTATTTTGTGTTTTTCTGCTTCAGTTTGGCCTCCGAGACGATACCGTGTCATCGAGACTATAGAGCATCTGTTCAAAGAGAAAAGGATATTTTGAAAATGGTAATGTTGTCATCTCATATTCAATATATATTAGTTTTTATTTTTATGGTTACTGTTCACAGTATGATTTTTGTTTCATGCTCTAGAAATTGTTGAATGCTCTCTGTGAACTGGAGAAATTAAAGCCAGCAGTGAAACAGAAGAATGATGAGTTTAACAGGAGAAATGCATATCAAAACAACGGGTGGGGCCATAATCATCAAATTCAAGCTCCTCCGAAGAAGCAAAATTTGATTAGTTATGACATAAACAAGGTACTGTTGGTACTTCATCATATTGAATCTACTTATACAATGTTTATGTGCTTTATTGATTGCTTTTTGGAACTGCAACCTCAAAATTTTAGTCAAATTGTGCCACTCTGTTGTGAGCCAGTGTTATTTCCTCCTTATTTCTGTTTCCCGCTGCTGCAATATGTTTCTCACTGACACAATTACTGCTGTTCTAAATCTGATAGGCAGCAAATCCAGCTTCAAAAGCACAGTTCTATCAAAATCCAGGGACTCAGTTTTCATATGCCAGGCCCATGGAGGAGCAATTTCGCAAACTGTGAGTATTTACGTAGGTAGAAACGAGTATTCATTATATTTGTTCCACCAAAACCAAGAATCGTATATGCTTGACTCACAATTTCAGTTTAATTTCTTGAAAGGTTAAGTTGATAAACTTATTGATATGATAACGTAATATTTTTGTTTTCCATGCTGCAAAAACATTTTCATTTATGTGCTTGGTATGTGGTTAGAACTTTTATTGTGTTGTATATAAGTCTGAGGTGTACTGTTAGATAAGTCATCAGTATATGCCAAAGAATCTCCCTCAATATCTGAACTCTGATCGGTCTACTTTGTGCATATAATACTGCTTTCCTGAGTTTATGTATACAGAATGGATTTTAAATGGATATCCACCTGGGCAATTTGTGTGAACTCAAATATAGTTTGCGAGCCAACTTATCTGAAGTAAAGATATGCTGCATGTGATCTAATATGTCATGCATTTGGATATTTAATTTTACTGTTTTGTATTTGCCATCTTGTTCCATATTTACCTCGCATGGACCAGGTTTGACCATCCTGGCTTGTTGGCCTCTTACAGATCCATAAATCTTCAGCCTCCAAAGGAGGATACTCTTTCCAAACATTCAATTTTGGGCCCGAATGGGCTTTATGGGCAGTGGCAGCCACCTAAAATTGATATAGGGGTATGTTGGTTTCTGGCTATATTTGTTTTGGTTCAAGGAAGAAAAATATGTTAACTTTTCTCTTAAATTGTAGGTTCAATATCCAAGCATTGTAGACTTGACTCCTCTTGAAATCCCAAGGTCTGTCTCCTGCTTCACTTAGTAAAGCTTTTTCCCCATAGTTCAGTACCTTGGTTAGTTTGGGTCTGAGTAATGGGAGATTCATTCTTATGTGATTGTTAGTATTGAAATGGGTTTTCCAAAGTAAAACATTCCAGGCTATTTACTGTCCATGATATATAAATTTTATCTTTGTTTGGGAAGAGTTATAGCTATATTTATGCATCTGGTTGTTTTTCTGGGCAAACAGTCTGGAACAGTCCATAGAAGGCAAAAATGCGACTTTAAGCAATTCGGAACATGAAAGACCAAGTTTAGAACCGATTCCGACCCAGAGTAGTAACGATGGTCAGATACCTCATACTGAGGAACCTTCCCTTATTTCCTTCGAATCAATAGAACCTCCTGAACATACACAACTTATCAGACAGCCTTCTCCTCCACCTGTACTTGCTGAAGTGCAAGATTTGATCCCAGCAATTTCACCCCAAGTCTCTGCGGTAGAAAGTGAATTGGAGACTCTCTCATCAGATGAATTTCTTCGTGCTGAATCTCCCCTGCAATTGCACATTGTGAGATTCATGAGAATTGTTCTTTTATTGTTTGCTATTTGTTCTTTCTTCTTTTTTGGTATTTAGCTTTGTTTGTCAGAAATGGTGTATTGGAATATGTACGATTTCTCTGATGGTCCTTGCTGAATCATTTGTTGCTCTTTGCAGTCAACAACGATGATGGATCACTTCTTGAAGTTAGCAAAGTCAAATACTAAAAAGGACTTAGAAACTTGTGGGATTCTAGCTGGTTCACTTGTAAGTCTGCAGAACTTGGTCACTATTTTTTGTATTTAACTCCTGAGGTATCTAAATATCTAATGGTTTAATACTTTTATTCTCCAGAAAAACAGGAAGTTTTATGTTACAGCTCTCATCATACCAAAGCAAGAGTCAACGGCAAATTCTGTATGTCAGCTTTATTTAGTTATTTCTTTCCTGAATGATATATATATATATATATTGCTTCTACATGTGACTCATATTGAATGTACATTTTCTTGTCAGTGCCAAGCCACGCATGAAGAGGAGATATTTGAAGTTCAGGACAAACGATCTCTCTTCCCTCTTGGCTGGATACATGTGAGTATCTTGGGTTTCAATCAGTGAGCAATTCTTATTTGCTGCATTCACTATAAGTGTACAATTAGTATCAATTTTTTTTTTGGGCGGGATCTATTCTAAGGGGTGCACTTCTTTCGTTAATAAGATAGGAAGCGTATTGATAGAACATGACTGAGATATTATGATATCAATTTGGTAATATGCTGCTCATTAACTTTTCTAAAGCTTCTAGCTCTGACTGCCCCCAAGAAAAGAACCTTACTAGAGGCTATATATGCTTTTATTGCTGCATAATACAATCTCCAAGACCCAGAGGCTATATATGCTTTTATTGCTGCGTAATACAATCTCCAAGACCCTTGTGTGAAGTTCAGGCTTTGCTTTTAGGCAGAATATTTGTTGTTACAAGGGAAATGTTCGAGGAGATGTGGGTAAGTGCTTCAAAAGATAGTGTACTTAAGAACATGTCTACATGAACCAAGATTTAGTAGCAAACCAACATAAAATGGTCATGCCTTTTGGTAACGCAGTGGTTATAATATATACTTGATGGATGAGCTATATCTTCATGTGTTCCTACTAGAAATGTTTATGCAATAGCTACAAGAGTAACACGTCTTTATCTACTTGTTTCCTTTAAGATTTATAGCATGATGTAATTGCATCTGTTTTAGTGCCTAGTTTATATTATGCTTATTACTGACGCATTCTTTTATTTAAATTCATTATGCTGACCGTTCCATGTGTCGTGCAACTTTCAGACTCATCCTACACAGTCTTGTTTCATGTCGTCGATTGATGTTCACACGCATTATTCTTATCAGGTCTGTGCCTTTTATTGGTATCAAAAATATTTGTTCAGAGATAATTCATTCTACAATTGATCCTGTGTTCCAATGAGGTTTTGCCTTTTTCTTTTATTACAAATGTTAGTAAGAAATGAGGGTTGGTAAAAGAACATCTTTTGTTCATTCACTGTATGATTGAAATTCGTTTAAGTCTATTGGCAGTAGTTCTGCAATGTAGGACCTGAACCCAAATTGTCTTCACTCAATTCAAAACATTATTTCTACCTAGTGACACAATGCTCATGCCTTATTCAGATTATGTTGCCCGAAGCTGTTGCAATTGTCATGGCACCAAGAGATAGTGCAAGGTATAGATAACATTTCCATCAATTTATGTTATTGTCGCCAGTCACTGCCTTTGTAGCAGAATAGAAGAGTCTTTTTGCTTACCACATATTTATATTTGGTAGATCATCTTTTGTGTTTTCATGTTTACAGAACCCATGGCATTTTCCGATTGACAACCCCGGGTGGCATGTCAGTCATTAGAAAGTGCCCGCAGCGTGGTTTTCATTCACATGATCAGCCACCAGATGGTGGGCCAATTTACAACACCTGTACAGATGTTTATATGAGCCCTAATCTTAAATTTGACGTCATCGATCTTCGATAATGATACACATGATATTCAGATGGTTAAACATTCATTGATGCAATTGTTCATATACACACCAGTGCAATATTGGATTTATAATCAGACTTGGCCCTTCATATGTAGAAGTGTCTGTAAAGAATGAAATGTTTGCTAGTTGGCTGTACATTTGATTGCCTATGTACCAATCTGTAGCCATTCAGTTAAAACTAGAATGGCTTCAATGAGTGAAGAAGCGTTCTTGCATTACTGGATTTATTGTGATTGGAGGGCCTTTCAAGTATGTTCTCTTGGAGCTACAAATATCTGCTTGTAGTGGACAAGTTCATCTCAAAAATTAGTTTTCCCACCTAAACCTCTAAATTGTTGGTATAAAGATTTTTGTAGAATGTTTAGTGCTTAAGCCCCAAAGCGCGCGCTCATAGTGTGTTTGTGTTTATAAAAAAACGATTGAGATTTTTGAGTTCCCTGAGAATTTTTTTAAATTCATGTAGTAGGGTGAAAAAATTTTGGTGAGAAAATAATAACATTTGATTTTGACTACACTATAATGAAAGATTACAGAAATTGTAGTCTTGGAGAAGTTTTTTTTTTTTTTTTCGGGAGAAAATTCTGTGGTCAATTTCCATGGGGGTTGGGACAACTTTTCATTGGGTGAAGCCCATACACAAAGTTGAACCCAGTTAATGTGAAGCCCAGAAAACGTAAAGCCCAAAAGAAGACAGCTATGGTTGGGCACATTTACTACGGCAAGATGAAGCCCAGAAGCTGTTTCTACATTATCGATGTGGGATTGGGCCTCACGAAATTGGTTCTTAAGTGTGAAACCGGTGTTGATGGGGGTCAAGCATTTGAGCAGCTGACTCTCGCCAACTTTGTTGGAGGAATCACTGATGTTGGAGCTATGGCAATCTCTGCAATTTGAAGTTTCAAAAAAATGAAACTGATTGAAGTTCTGTTCGTGTCGAACCGTACCATTGCTGCTCTTGCTTTTTGCCCCAGAATGAAATTGTGTTGCCTGGAGTTGTAGAGCTATTTTAGCCTTGAACATCATCAGTTTTCTATGAATATATAACACTGAGTATTGTTGAAGAGGAATGATCTCTCCTTCTTGATTTTGTATGAAGTGGAACATCTTTTATGCCGGAATCAGCATTTTGTCTGAAGCTCTTGAAAGGGTTGGTCTTTGTTTAGTTTATGTATGATAGTTGATAAGAACTAGGGGAATGAGATGCCATTATTGACACTGTGTGCTGTTATGTGAAAATGGTGGTTGTGATGATATGCCTTGGGCCTGGCGGTCTGCATTCTAAAGTTTGGTCCACTTCCGACCATTATGAGAAACTGGTTTTCTGAGATTACTGGTATGATTTATTTTCAGTAATTAAAAGTGTTTGGTATGGTGTTTTGAGATTTGAGAGACTAGTCACTCTATACTATATCATGTCAAGAAACTACAAAGTTCTACCAAGTATTGAAGGACAGAAAAAAGAATCGAACTTATCTGAGTAGTAAGAACAAATGAACTAGGCAACTAGCAACTACATTTTACCTCTTCAAGTTCGACCAACATTAGCATGATCAATCCTAACTAACCAGAACAATGGAATTGAACCTATAATATCTTATCATTTACTGATCAGGTGATCAATGGACGACTTAGGTCCTCGGCTAGCTGCTTAACCCCATCAGACTTAATATCATTGGGCTGAACATCTGTCAATCATCATCATCTTCCATCGGCCACTGGCACCTCCATATGTTATAAATGACAATAGTAATGAATGAATTTATTCATGTCGAGAAAGTTGAAAGTTCTGCATCACCAACTAGAAAGCACAAATAAACAATCCAAGCGCACTTGAGGAACAACAAATGAACTATTATTAACATTTACATGTCACTTTTAAGTTTTAACTACGCAGTAAAATTTCTCTGAAGAGTGGAAATGGACAGTAGTGACTGTGTCTCAGCCATAATCATCATCGATCATCATCAGACTGAACATCGGTCTCATCATCAGTCACCGGCATCTCAAACTGGCAATTCGGACAATAGTGATTCAGTGTCAGCCACGCTGCTATGCACTGACTATGAAACGAATGGAAACATGGCATTCGAGTAACATACTCTCCGACTGTACGTAAACTTGTCCAAACACGTACACACCACAACAACCACCACCTCTTCCACTGCTTGTCCTTCTTCTTTCTCTTCGAGGACCCTCACGATCCTCCTCCTCCTCTACCATGTCACACTTGGCGGCCAGGGCGACAAAGAAAATGTCATTCTGAATTCTATTGTGCACATCAGTGCCTGGTACTATGAGGTTAGAGTCTAATGCAGCCGGCTTCCCAGAAAGAATCTCTTGTCCTTTTATCTCGTCAGTATACCCAATAATATTAATGTAGCTAGGTTCCAGGCAACAACGGAACCGATCAACCTCGCAAAATTCCATGGCAGCAGGTAGGAGAGACTAACTAGTAAAGAGAGAATTAGAGGAAATATGATCGAGTGCTTGGTTTAAGGCGCGCCTAAGAATGAAATACACACACACACATACTGGGAGTTTCCTAATTGCAGTGGAGTATGAGTCGGTGGAGTAATTCCACCTAATAATAGGAAAAGCAAACGAGCGTAGGGTTGTGATTTCCAAGTTTAAACCTGGAAACTTTCCTATATATAGGTGGACTCCTTTTCCTAATACAGCTAGGATACCTAGCTAGTGCTAACTGGTGAAATCATGTCCTATGACCATCACCATGACTATGGTGTCCGCTGAGACTAAGCACACCACATGACTTGGTATGCTATCCCAACTCCATAAGAACCAAGACACAAAATTTCTCCCAAAAAAAAAAAATTCCAAAAACCATGATTTCTACCAAAACTGTGGACTACTACACAACTTTTTAGCCAAATCACATGTTCTTATTTTCTCACCAAAACCTTCCAACCCCCAAATCATGATTTATAAGAAATCTAGATCCAATTTATTTTTATTTTTTTTTACGATTTTTCAAAATCAGAAACCAAAGAAAATCATTTTAAAATCATGTCAAGATTTTTGAGGTCTGTCAATTGGAGCAATTCCTGAAATTTGGTAAAATTATGGCATAAGAGAATTTCAAGAAAAAGAGGGTTGATATGTTTCGATATGCCATGAGTGCCCTCCTCATACAAAAAAAAAAAACAAAAACAAAAAAACACAAAGGGCACATTCTCTTTTTACGAATTATGATGGAACGAGTGATAACAAGTTTCATGCAAGGGAATAACTTCCCTTTTATTTTGTAATATGTAACATATATGCTACAGAATACAAAAGAGCCACAGACTACATGTTTTCTTTTTAACAGGGCCTGCGTTCCGGATCTATTTCAGCTTTTCATCAACCCCTATCTTGATGAAGCTTTTTTCATGCTTTGGCGGTTTAGCCATAGCCATAGAAACTTACAATGTACATCATTCTTTTCCAGCAGTCATCTTTGCCATAGAAAAGAGAGAACCCTCTCTCTTTCTCTTCCTCACGTCTTCCTCTTCTTTCTTTTTCATGAAGCAGCACGCAGCTCCCTTAAAAAGCATCGTAACTCTTAGACTGCATGGGTACCACCACCCATATGAATGTCGGTCCCGGCCCTTTGATAATTTCATGTACTTGAATGAAGACTTTGATAGCTAGTTAGGCTGAGATATAAGTGACTTTCGTAACAGTTGTGGTCCAGAACACACAAAACAAGCATGTACCAAAACACCATTTATTGATCACCAACACAAAGCAAAGGATCAATTGCTAGAGTCGTGACAACAGCACATCCCGCATGTATACCTACCTCACTGTACCCACTAGCATACGGAGTAGTATTATTTCTGAAATGCGAGAAAGTCTTTAGAGATGTGGTCGTGTCTCGTGGGAGGTCCGCCTCACCAATTTCAATACAGGAGTATATAGACTTATATCCAAAATACTTCAGATTTGTAAAGAAAAAGTCGAAAATACATCGATTTTTTTTTAAATTGTACACGCAACCGGAAATGTTTTTTTTTTTTTTTTTTTTGACTTTGTCAAGGGAAACCCAAAGGCTTCCTAGATCCAAGATAAACCCCTTTGGCGCATGTGAAATACTCCTACTATGCATTGCAACACAGTGCCTGGCCACTTTGACAACTTCGGGGTTCGAACCTAAGTTGTGGAGCACACCCAACTAGGCAAGAACCACTATGTCACTTGCAGTGGTTCCGTGGTTCGCAACGGGAAATGTTACCCCAACGCTATACAGAAGACTCTCTCTTGAAATGCTGATGCAAGAAGATACCCAATCTGTGTCTGTGTGGGTTCCATCACATACACAGTGAGTGGTTTCCATGTTCTGCCTAGGGCTAAAAGCAAAGCATTTGCAAGCTAGCTAAGCTAAGATAGAGCCTCGTGCCATTGGGAAAGGGGGGTCTCATCAGTCTCTTTGTATCTCAAAAATCATCCACAAAACAAAAAGATCGAGTCAGGTCACATGGCCAGTTGCCCAAAATGGAGTATGTGTCTCGTACAAAGGTAGGAAGAGTTGCAGTCTTTTGGGTCCATATGCTTTGCTTCCATGCCTCACTGTTGTCTGCCCATCATGTTGGTGATGAAGCTCGGCACACCTGCCTAATTCTAATCCTAATCCTAATCCGACAAGAACAAAACCTTCGTTCAGCTCCGGATTAGTTTTTAACCTTCAGACTGACGGGTTATTCCTTTTGTTTACACTTGAAGGTTTGATCTATATGTCAAGACAGTCTTCCATAGGGCGTGGAACTATTAACTTTATCAGATCGTTCAATCACAACTTGCCACTTATTTAAAATGAAGCGTATTTTTGAATGACATATAGAGATTGTTTTTTATATGAGGATTCCTCTTTGTTTAGTTTCATAAGTAGAGAGAATATGTCACATGACAAGACCATTTCACTAAAGACTTTCTCATATATAATTTGTTTTCACCATCGAGTTTAATCTACTTGTTCGAATTGTTAGTATGGTAGAAGAGCAGATGCTTACAGCCCTTAACATTAAATTTTGAACCACCAATACTTAAATTTTAGTTTGAACCTTCGCCGTGCAAAAGTCTAGTACTGTTTAAGGAAAAAAAAAAAAAACTCATAATGGATACTCATAATACTGATAATAGGGCCTACAATGTACAGTGATGGGTTTAAGACTTTAAAGCTTACCAGGCATTCCTATCCATAATACATTGCTCTTGGTTAACGACACCTTTCTGGAATATTTAAGTCCTTAATTAATTATCATTAATGGAGTCAAATGTCAACAATGCTGAACAAGTTACTATAAAAAACCTTAGAGAGGTTCAACAATCTGACTTTTTTTAAGGAGGACAAAAAGTGTTTTCTTGAATCTGGGTTTTTCTCAAATTTAACTCTTGCATCAATGAAATTTTATGAAAATGTCAAAACACATCCCCAGAAGCAAAGTTAAAGTTTCAATAATCTATATGTTCTTTTTGAGAAGATGAATTACATGTTTCTGCAAAGACAGACTGCATGAATATGTTTGCTGTAATACTATGCACCCAGTCAAGTGGATCAATATAATCTTGATTGATCTTTCATGATAATATGATATACTCATAGCATCACCATCTAATAATTCAAAGTATCTTTCCAAGTTTCAACTAACCCTACTCTTTATTCTCCATTTTTATTTATGTTTACTCAGTCATGTTTACCAAGTCTTCCTCTATACCACACACCCAAAATGATCATACCTGTCCTGTTCATAGACAATCACATATTCTTTATAAAAAGTATCTTATCTTTAGGGATAAAATGCTGCAGTTTTTAATTTATCATTCAGAGATTGAATGAAGTATATACTTAGATGAACTGATCGATGAGTATTATCACCAAAAATGCTTAAATATCAATTAAAATGATTGCTAAATTTGTTGTTTTAATATTGCCAAACCAGTTGGTACCGGTTGGAAGCATCTATTAAATTTTTTTTTTGGTCATAGATTAGATTTGGTTGGTTGGTCAGCCCTTCATTTGATGTAACCTGACATTGGATCAATCATTAAGCTTTTTATCACATGAAAGGATTTATATTTTGGAAATCTCTTGTCAGTACCACAGTGCTTAAATACCTTGGAGCAAATTTCATGTTGTTATATATATGACGCTACATTCCATCTTACAATAATTTCCCAATTGAAAAGCCATCCACTGATCTTGAATTCTTGATTAAGCAATGATCAGACTTGAGGGTAAGGACTACAGTTAATTAGTTGAGACTAATAATTGGTCTGAGGTTTGACAAAATATTGTAAATGGTAGAGGTCTGTGTCTTTGGTGGTAAGCAACTTTCTTAATGCGTAATTTGCATAATTTAAGATTCCCATCAAGG
The DNA here is from genome assembly GCF_958449725.1 of Rosa rugosa. Lineage (NCBI taxonomy): Eukaryota > Viridiplantae > Streptophyta > Magnoliopsida > Rosales > Rosaceae > Rosa > Rosa rugosa. The sequence goes on along the minus strand of NC_084823.1, from coordinate 53,088,220 downwards.
CAAAAGAAAAATACATATTAATTATCCTAAAATCACAAAGATAGGGTATTGACTAAGCTAGCAAGTAGCAAGCAATTTATCTTCAACTCATCAGCTTGGCTTTAGTTAGTAAAATGAAGAAGACAATGCAATCCCTTTTGGTTCTCATCAAAGGGGATTATCTATAATGGAGAAATTACCTTTTCTCTATATGAATGATGAAATAGTTTCCCCTCCCCTGATCTGATTTTCTACTTTGCTTAAATTCCAAGGTGCAGGCAAAAAGTGCGGGTTCATTTTGATTTGCACCAACAAGCAGGGTGTTCCCAGGAAACATGATAATTCAGAAAGAGAAAGATGTGATTAGGAGAGAAATTTCAAAATCAGAGAAAGTTCTTGCACATTGTTTATAATAATTAATTTCCTTCTAAAGATATGAATTAGAGAAATTTTGAAAATGAAGGAAAGGTTAAGTGGTTAGGATGGCAATTCCAAAAGTCTAACATATGGTAAGATGTCCCATATCCTCATCCTTTTTAAATAGACTTCCCATTATTTCCCTAATTCACAAAGCAAGATAGTCACCCACTTTCAGTTTGTCTCAAGCTTTGCCTTAAACTTTAACTACTACAAAGCTTAGCAATTAAAGGAAGAGAAAAATTCAGTAACCGTCCCCAAACTATTGTGTCGATGCCAATTTGATAAAAAGTGCGTAATATGTGCTTGCCACGTCATTAATTTGACGGAGCCGTCACGGAAATTGGACTGAGGCACCTCGTTGATATCAATATAAGACTTTGGGTATTACATTGGCGAGAATTATTCTACGCACCGACGGTGCAAGTGACCCGACAGTCATATTGAATCTGAGCCATTCATTTGATCTAGCCATCCATGTGACACTAACATCAATACTAACACCGTTAACGGAATTGAAACCCAAAAACAAACTGGTCAAACCATGGTAGAAACACATGAGATGAGTAAATATTTATCTAATTAAACCAGGGTAAACTCTGGAAGTACGAAGCTGGAAAAGTCGGGCATGGAGGTTCTCTGATTACGGGCCGCCGACGATGACGAAGAAGAGATTGAGGATGCTCCTAAAGCTCCTCGTGGCTAGGCCCTTGATTGTTCCGTCTCCGATTGCTTCATCTAAAGTTGCCCAAAAGGTGTTTGATGCCAGCGATCCAGACCCACCACCAACCGAAGAAGACGAGGTGATTATCAAGGCTGTGGTGGCCAACTGAATCAAATCTAGCGCTGTTAGGTATATAACCATTCCTGTTGGGATTGCTTGAACCTGATCATTATGCTTGACGGAAGAGATTTCTCAGTCCCTCTGGCTATGGCCACAACTGAAGGTTGATAGGTGCCCAGTTCCAACAGTGGCTGCAAAGCTTCAAGATAAGGAGGTCGAAGATGAACAGAAGAAAAAGCAAATCTGGGATTCTAGATTCTGGGTATAAATGCTCGTTCTTATATGAAGATGGAGGAAGGGTTAACACCAGCGATGGTTGGAACAGTGGCTAAGGCGCAAGGCTATCATCTATCCCATCTAGTTTCGAACCGTACCATTGTTTGGTTGTTTGTTTTTTTTTTTTTTTTTTTTCTTTCTAGTTGTCTTTTCCTTTCTTTAATAAGACTACAACATAAATATGTTTATTTATAAGTTGAAATAAAAATATTTTCATGGACATTATATTTATATGATTTTCAGCTTTTCACTGTTCGACCCACCTCAATTTTAGCTCTATAGTTATTTTTTTCTTTAACAAATTACATTAATATTCTACTTATTAAAAAAAATATAGCTGCATTACTTAGAGAAAGCTCGACCTCATTTTTTTTTCCTTAAAAAACTTACATTCCTTAAATAAAACTTTGGTTACAAGCATTATAGAACACAATTTTTTTTTTGGGTGAATTTTTTTATAGAACACAGTTAATCATGTGGATCGAAACCTAATCGAATATCAAAGAGGATAAATTTTTTAGCATAGCCATTTTACACCATAATGATCACATCCAACGGTCAGATTAGCAAATTTCTTTTTCTTCCACATTGTTGGTCTTGGAAGATATACATTTGTAGATAACCAATGAAAAAGTTTGACCACACAGTAGTAGCCATGTAGAGATTTGGTGCAATTTGATCATCAATTCAGGCTACAGCAATTCAATTCATCAACCCATCAATGAGACTTTGACAAAGAACAGAGCAAAAAGGACACACTTTCTTGAAAGCCCCCTTGCCTAAAGTCCTCTATGTACTGAGATTCTGCGAAGTGCAAATCACCAAAAACACAATATCAGCACAAATCAACTCATATTCATCAGCCCAAATCAGTACTTGATGAAAAGAATAAGACTTGCAAGAGTAGAACAGCTAAATCAAATAAAAAACCGAAACCATAGTGTACAATCGAAATTACGCAATAATTGAATTAAAGCCAGAGATTAAGTTCGAACAACTGAACCGTCCGTAACGACCAGTGAGATCAACCTTAGTGAACTCAGCTTCGGCATCGTCCGCTTCCTAGTCCAACGGCAAATCTTGAGGCATTGATTCTCGCAAAGCCTTTTGCTTTCGATCAAATCAGACTACGATCGGATTCAGATCGAATCCAAAACCCTCAAATTCAATTTGGGTGGGAACCAATTGTGATTTGTGAAGAGGACCGGTTAAAAATAGAAACGCAGCAGAGTCGGCGATGTGGTTTGGATTTCTGGGTTTTGAGAGAAAGCGAGGAAGACGGTCGAGATGCCCAGCGCCCAGACCACCTGCTGCCTCGGGTAAATTTGGCTTTTACTGCACTACAATTTTTTCGGTCTTCGTTTGACTATGGTTAGTGAACAAACGACCAACTAACGTTGGTATTCAACTGTTAGCACACGTGACTTGCACCCTGCTGGTGCAAGTGACCCGACGGTGCATGGAATCCTCTCCGTTACATTGGTATTTTTAAGAGTTTGGATATCAAATTGGCCTTGACACAATAATTTGGGGACGGTTGCTGTATTTTTCTTTTAAAGAAATTGGGCAATTTTTTCTCAATTTTTTGGGATCATTTGATTTTCTTGAGTTTCATAGTCTCATATTTAATATGCAATTTGCCAGCTTCTAGTTATCCAAAGCTGTCGCAGAAGAAAACACTTCTTTTTTCTTTTTTGACAAATAAGAAACACTTTTTTTATTCATCTAAAATAAAAAAAGAAAACATTCTGCCTTGAAATACAATATAACTGTCTCCCCTTCTTGTTTCTACTCTCAACTGCAGAAAGTTTCGTCTGCTCCATTTCCAGAGGAAGAGGAGGGGAGGGCATTCAGGTTCTGGTTTATCGTAGAATTACTCACTGTTCTTGAATATTGTGCAGAAAAGGCTGCCATTAAATCTTTTGTCCTCTTTGTTCCTGCACCCAAAATAAATTCAAAATCTTCTCTGTTCGTCTTCTTTGACTCTAAAAGTCCAACCAAGCCTCCCAAAATTCAAGCCCTCATTGTTGAAACTCAAAAAACTTCTAGTACTACATCTTCTCATCCTTTCCACATTCTTCACACCATTCCAGGAACTCTTCTTGATTCCAAATATTAATTACCTCCTTCAAAGTTTCTAATTTACTTCTTGATTCTTGATTTTATTGTAAGCTAGGCAGGTGGTTTGACCGTAGCGCTGAAAAATTTCTCGAAGAGGATGATGTGTTCGGAGACTAGTCCTCCTCGAATATCATTTTCTCATGATCTTGGCCAAGCAGATATGATACCCAGGAGGGATTCCTCGCTCCTGGACTTGAATGGTGATTTTGAGTTCAGCATTAGCAGAAGCTTCAGGCAAGATGAGCCTTCTTCAGCAGATGAGCTTTTCTCCCATGGAGTCATCAAACCTATGCAACCGAAAGACAGATCATCAGTTGAGGATGCACCAAAAGCCAGACACCTTTATTCTCTTCCTCCTCTTCAAGGTCATCAGAATCCAAAGAAAAAGACCACCAGCAAGGACAACAATGATAATTCACAGTTCGTGGATGTGAATAGTCCTGAAGAGGTGGACCAGCAAAACACGAAGCCTCAGTCCAAGTCCTTCTGGGGGTTCAAGAGAAGCAGCAGCCTTAATCAAGAGAACAGGAAGAGTCTACTTTGCTCATTACCAGAGTTTTTGAGAAGAAGCAATTCAACAGGGTCTGCCCCAAACCCAAAGAGGTCAACAATATACAAGGATGCTCATGCTCAACAGAAAAGGCAGTCCTCATCATCAGGTTTTATGTCAAAGTCATCATCAACATCCTCATCTTCATCTTCAAATCAATACCGAATGCTACCGAGGCCGCCATCAAAGAAGGGTCATGGAGGAGCATCAAACTACGGCAATGGCGTTGTGTTAAATGTACCATCACCTCACATTTCTAGAGGAACTGCAAAGCTCTTTTGTTTGACTTCTTTTCTATATCCTGAAGGAAAGGAGAAGAAGCAAAAGAAATGACTTTGGTTTTTTCACTTGCTCCATCTTTAACCAAATCATCTGAGTTTTCTGGGGTAAATGGTATTATTGTATAGAAAAGATTGGATATTTGCAACAGTTGCATTAACTAAGGAGACCCCAACAGCAACAGGTATCCTTTTTTTAAGGACTTGTCCCCATTGGTTTTGTTTAATCATAACTCTCAAGGTGGTTTTGGTTCATGTCTCTGAACTAGCTGTTCATCATTGTTTGTTTCTTCATGAGAAGACCATTTGCTTAGCTAGCTGACCTTTTCTTTTGCTTGTAATTATGAGTGAGTTGAGATTTTCTCAAGGATTGTGATTGAAGAAAAGGGGGGGAGTTGGTTAGTTTCATGTGGTGGGTTTGAAATTAAGCAAATCTAGAATGAAAAAGCCTTAAGCTTTAGATTTCTTGTCTGGATGAACTTTTAGCTGTTGAGCTTAATTTAATCACGGAGCCATGTGTGGGTTTGTCATGAAACTGGCTTTTTTTTTTTTTTTAATAATATTGAGGTGAAGCAAGCTTGGCTAGATGCTTTATCCCCTATAATGTGCCTGATACGCTTTTATGCTCCTATCAGTGCCAAAGATATGTACTCTGGTGGAGACTTGTGTCACTGATGAATGTGATGGTGATGATGATCAACAGTACCCTGATTTTAAATGTTACTGTGGAGTGAAGGGTAAAGACACAAGTACATAACCCAAAAATTTACTGTCCCCATTCCATCTGAATTTCTTGTTCCCAGGTCCAATTGACAGTTCGGTAGGCACTGGACAGATTTGATTCCTCCTCGAATTTATTTACTTTCTTCTCTATGAGCAATGAAACCTTCGCATTTGTGTGCATTTAGATGAGAGCTAGACATGGTCATTAGATCAGTTACTACTTGCCATACGCCTCACTCATTGAAGAACAACTCTCTCCGGAGTCCGGAGCACAATAGAACACCCCTTCATTTGGCGGCTTGGATAAGCATCTGACATATTGTTGCATATGGATTACCTCTATTTTCCTTCTTCTTTTTCTTTTACTGTAGAAAAATTAATGTCATGACTCATGACCTGGTTAAACACATGAAGTCCACTTTGAAAACATGATCATAGAGTCCCCCACGATCTCATTATAAATAATGGATCTCACAAACTTGATTCATACGCAAGTACAATACCATGTTGATGGGCAAGATTTTATGTCTCTGACGAGTGTGCAATTTCATTAGCGTGCTTGACTTTCTCCAAGCCAGTGACTACATAGGGCATTGTCGTGATGATAGACTGGTCAAGTCTTTCAGGAACATTTCCAGCTCAATTTTTTTGGTGAATGAAAGCATTAAGCAAATCGAAAGCAAACCCACCTTTGAAGAGAACATGGAATTGACAGCATAACAATTTTTCAAGGCAAGGTAATCAAAATTAAACAAAAGCGGAAAGAGGGGAAGCTAATATTTATAGATGTCTGTAAAAAGTTCGACTAGCAATTTTCTGTACAGAGGGCATTTGAATATGCTATACCCTGTCACTTCCCCTGTCTAAATGCTTGTAAATGAATCTTGACACCAAGGCAAGATGATATTTACCAGGATTCTACAAAATTGATGTATAAGGGGCTACAAGGGCTCATCAGCTTTTGAAAAAGAAGTAGGGAAAAACCAATTTTCTGGTTGTTGGAAAATTGAATTGCCTATACAAGTATCTACAAACTAATATGTATACATCTGTCAAAGAAAGTAAACCTGTTTGTTAGTTTGACATAGGACAGTCGGTATTTGTTGCCTCACCCTTGATCACCCGGGTATTGTATGATCCACAGTTACCGCACTTGTGATACAGCCAGTGAAAGCGTGAGGTACCCTTTCGATCACAATCATTACAAAGGATGTCCTAAATTGGAAAAGTACATTATTGTTATGATATATTGATAATTATAACATTGCTATATTTTGGACAAATTGATGGTTATGCACATATTAGGAACTAAAGCATGCTATGTCTAGGGAAATGACAAATAAACTATATCAAGATTACAGCATCCTCCATTCGCATAGAAATTAGGCAACCAAGGTTTTACGTAAAACTGATATGGCAATGCATTAACCATTATAATAGAATATATAAGCATGGTACCTGCCGACGGTTCTGGTATTCCTCTGGAAGCTGCTCAGCAGCCAACAAGGCATCAAGCATGCCAAAGTAAACCTAAGAGGGTATAACGATTCAGAAAGATTCAACTAGGTACAGAAAATAAGGTGCAAAAAAAGAAAGTAAGGGATATCCTCTTACCGCCATATCTCCCAGAGACTTGCTACAAATTGGGCAAGTATAGTGACTGCAAGTGTAGGCCTAACGAAAAAAGAGATGGGAGTTCAGACTTACTCTCTTCCAGAAAAAGTTTTCAGGAGAAAGATTACGTAAAAAAAAAATTGTTTAAAAAGTTCAAGAAGAGACCTGAAAGCAAGCTGAATGCATGTAATGGCCACATGGCAAAGCCCTAACTGTTGCACTGGATGTGAACAAGAAATCACAGCAGATAGGGCAATTTGTTTCTAAACTTTTCTCCAGGCATTTGTGATTCACCAACTTTATCCCCAGGCAACAATTGCATGTCATGCAATGAAAAAAGTCGATGCCAAGACCCTTCCCAAGGCGGCATAAATTGCAAAACGGGCAATGGTATACAGTCCTGGAAGACAAATGCCATAAGTCAAAAGTTGTCTATAGGCATCAGTAGACGTGTGCTTAGTTAGCAACTTACAATGTGAAAGTTAAAACCCCGTTGAATATTAGGCAAACATATTGCTAACAATGGGGGCAATTTATGTGAATGTCAAAAGAAGCTTGATCTACCTATCTATACAATCTATCCCATCTCATGTCAAAAACCATCATTTACTATTTTGCAACATCTTTGGTACTATCAAATGACAAATATGCCTTCGTTCTATCAAGTCAGCTTCTGACATGGCATTAGAAAGCTTAAACAGATTGGTAGGCATATGACCTAAATAAATATTCCCCATTTACCAGGGAAACAGGAAGTAGGAAGTACGGTCACCCATTTCCATCATTGGATAATGTAAATTAAGACATGAAAAATAAAGGGAAAGACATTCCTCAGAATCATTTGATCTCCGAAACTCAATAGTAAGAGGCTATTACAAAATGTGAGTCCTACTAACATGGATCGAATTAACAAAATCAAAAATTTTCATCATTCTAGATAACATTAGAGGTTCAGTAAATTGTAGTGAATAAGAATTTAAACCAACAGAATATGCTTCAACAATTTCAAGCTTCAAGTTTTTCAAGAGTTTTTTTTGTAGCAAATAACTGAGTTTAAATCCACTCTCTCCTTTTAGAGGGAAGGGGCGGCACTTGGGTAATTTATGGAGTTCAAGTCAAACATGGATAATGGAGAATGTGAAAAAAGAAAACTAGCATATACCTTTCATCAAAAAAAAAAAATCAATAAAAAAAAAACACTAATTATTGGCATTAATAATTGTTACATAATATTGAAAAATAAGAAGTTTATGTACCTTTCATCATCGAAAAATTTGCAGATATTGCAATAATACTTTGCCATAGATAGTTCATTGCATGAAGGTGTAGTACATATGGGCCCAACTGGCTGAATGTATAGGCAGCGCATGCACATCATTTCCGATGTTGCTTTCCTTTAAAAAAAAAAAAAAAAAAAATCATCAGAGATCTTAACAGCAAGAAAAGAAAGGGAAACACTAAGAACATCAGATGCATGATAACCCAACTTGAAATGCAAGTGTCAATAGTGGAAAATTACCTATCCATTGAATGGTCGCTCACATTGTCATGGCAAAATCTACATGCAAATAACTTGCCACAACAAGCAGCTCGGAGTTTACAGTTTCTTTTGTAGTGTTCACACCCAAATACTTTTTTCTCCACATCACGGTATGAAGGTGAGCGTCCAAATACATCTTCACCATTAGAAGACTCTCCACCTGTTGCTTGAGGTAACTTCTGCTGAGTAGCTATCCAGCGGCTAAAAAAAAAACAGTACTCATTAACAATTTAGCAAATGGTTACGAATAGTTAGGTATTTTTAAATGTCATGATCTCGTTATATATGTCATAATGAAAGATAAAGTAGTGATCTAAAGGTTCAAGCTACTTTTAGATATTAACCTAGTCATAAGATTTTGCACAAGATATGCCTTTCTCCTTGGATCAAGAGTCGCATCACGATAAACCTTTCTGATCTCTGACTCTAGTTCATTTTGATTCATACGGAATATGTCCTTCCAACCAGGCTTGAACATCTGGTCCGTCTGGTCCAAGCTTTCTTGAAATTCAACACCTGGAAGAAAATTCAGTAAAATGAACCACTGTTGCAATAAACAAATTTTGTCATAATACCAAACAATTATTTGATTGCCATATTTGGACTTGCACAACTCAAGAGAAGAAACCTTAATTTGACACCAAAAAAAAAAAAAAAAAAAGATAAAAGAAACAGAGATGCTACAAGACTACAACCAATGAATTAAAAATAGTGCCAAGAACAACTAGAGGTTGGGCTCAAGGTAATCACTGGGGTGCGGTAGATGTAATCCTTTGGGTTCCCAAAATCAAGTTGGTGCAAATCTGAAAGACCCTTTCCCCGATAAACAGAACGAAGGCAAGCCACAGACCTCATTAAACCAGGTGAATTGACTGGCTTAGACTGTGCTTATTATTCAATATTACAAAAAGATTTGGATATTCATAATACCGACCTTTTTGAGAAATGTTACTTTCCCTTGTCTCTGTTCGTGAAGTTGATTCTGAAGATCCTTTCATGCATTCATTAAGCCACTCATTAAACATAGTATTTTTAGTTGCTTGCTTCCATGTGTCCATCAATTTATTCTGTTCATCCTGGGTAAGTGCAGAAGTTACCCAAGGTAACATTGATTGGAGCACCTCAGCACCCGTGGTCCCAATAATCCGGCCGACTATTTTGTCTTGCTCCTCAACAGTGAAGTGTTTGCCAAATAATGGCCACAACTCAAGTTCTTCCCTGAAAATGTGATGATCTAGTGTCACTTTTATAGACTTGCACATCCCTTGAAGCTTTGTAGCCAGCTCATTGTAATTTCTAGTATAGTTCACACCATTTGCGGCAGAAAAACTCATGCTACTTCCTGCTAAATCCTCATCCATATGAGTCTTTTCCATGATTTCATGAAGGTGAGAAAGTTCAGAAAGAACATGAGAGATGTCTTTGAATAATTTTTCCTCCTGTTTATGGTCCAGTGTGTATGAATGGCTCACATTATGAAGTGCCTCTTTGGATTCCAATGCAGGAAACACTATATCATCCTCAGCATTACTGTGTGCTCTGTATAAGCCCCATAGCAAACGGAATCTTCCTATAAACTGCCGAAGTGTGGCTTCATCACCATTACCAAGCTTTCCAGATTCAATATCCAAATACTCCAAGTCTTTGCGAATGGCTTTATGAAACTTAAAAATAGTATCAATAGGTCGTTCTCCACAACCAATATCAAAGGAAGAATTATCTGTTTCCCAGGCAAAAAGACTGGAATTAAGAGATGGGGCAGAAGAGCTGAAAGACAAGGACCGCAAAGACTTGGCCACAAATTGAGAACTTGATCCAAGATTAGTGTTGTTTACTCCTAAACCCGGGACACGGCAAGATTGATCGGTACAACATTGATCAGGGGTATCACTGTTTTTGCGCGGCACTGAAACATTTCGTTTGACCAGCCTTTTCACATTATTTACTTGAGCTGATACCAGTCTCTCTCTAGCAGACAATCCAGAAGCACAAGCACATGCGGGTCGAACAAAATCTTCTTCAATATCAGTAAAACTTTTAACAGGACAGCAACCAAGTTCACTTGAAGACAAGCATGAACCCTGATTACGAGCCTTGCATGCCCATCCAGAAAAAAGTGTTACCAGAGCTGAATCAGGGACTGGAGCTGAATCATCAAACTACTTGTTGTCAGAACAGATACTGGTAAATTTTGTTGATTAATAGTTTTCTACTAAAAGGTAAACATACAAACGATAATCACAGAACCTGCTAACTGCATGTTTTTGAGAATATTCTTCATTTCATCTTCAGTCAACAATCTGACTAGCCATGGAAAAACACGCTCGATCAATTTCAAGGGCATCATGCATAAACTCTGATACAATAATTCCCGCTGTCTTTTGAAGCTGAAGTGCTTTCGAGCAAGTGGAAGAACCTATGACATGCAAGGAATGGAGCAGGAGCTTTCAGGAACAAGATAGGATTTATTTATTTATTTATTTTTATTTTTTTGAGAAGAAGGAACTAGATAGGAAGTTGGTTACACAGTTTCTAGTAATCTAAGACTCGTAGAGTTTGAGGCCCATAGAGTTTCTGAATTGGTTTCATTTAAGGCAGAGGATATGAGGTAATGTACCAACTCCTAGACATCTTGTATGACCAGTTGACAACTCTCCTCATAAAAGAAATTAGAAGAAAATAACAGATAAATAGATAAACAAACAAATGAATAATAGATTTAAGGATTAACATCAATTTCAATTTGGGGTCTAATTGAATTCTCAATAGTCAATAGGCTAGTAGAGCTGCCACTAAGTCTGACTTTCATGTTTCTTGACATTAGTAACACGCTAGTTTCTTATCAAGTTTTCTCCCTGTTTCACCCAATACCATCAAGTCTCAAGGGCCTTCCCAAAAGCGCCTAAAGTAAGACCTCTTGCTGTCCTACATCATTACTAACCAATAATCTAAGAAAAGTATTACATTTTTTTATACCAGATACTGAAAGTTCCTAAAGAATTATTGCAGCAATAAGGAAATTATACCTGCACTTCTTCATTGCTGAAGTGCTTCTGTATAGTTTCTATTATTTGATCAGCGTGCGAGCACAGCTCGGCATAAAAATCAGCTGAAGTAGAGATAGCTCCTGCACTTTGAATGTTTTCAATCAGACACCTGAACTCATTGAACTGACTTTCTTCTTCAGCATGCTCTTGGAAAAAGGATATCTTTCCATCTACTGCAGGAAATATGACCTTGTCCTCGGCAATACTGAAATAAGCAAATAAGTAACGTTCATATGAAAAATGAAGGAAATAAGAAATTCAGTACTCTACCATAACTCGTGTTAACAGTTCTCCCACACCAAAGTAATATAGAAAAGTACACCTATATGTTATTAAATCCAGAATGATCACCAAAAAGAAACTCTACAAAAATATGAAACAAAAATAGAAAGCAATTCATGGGGATCATAGTGTAATTTCTACAATTAAAAGATAATAAAGTAAGTGATCCATACAAGGTCATGTTTGGCAACTGGAAAAAACTTGGAATTCACATTATCAAAAAGAATTAAACTCTATAACATATTAACATACAGATAAATCAACTTTCACTGCTCACACATCTTCCAATAAAGAAGAAAAAAAGAAATAACATAAAGCAGATGCTAAATGGTAAGTCACAGAAAAAAAAAAAATTAGCATTCCATAGAAACATAGTAGATATGAATGGATACCTGTGGAAAATGCAAACTTCAGCAACAAATTGCAACCTCTCATTGAAAGCTGATAGATTAGTAAAATCTCCAGACAGTTGTATCTTCCTAGCCTCCTCGGCTATCTCATTTAACTCCTTTTTAATGGCATTATGCCAAAGCAGTATTTCATTAATTGGATGGCCCCCAGTGGTATCAGAAACATCAGTACTTGACTCTAAACACTTCCTTTTCCCAGTCCTACACTCACATGGACAATTTATCTTCTCTATATGTAGACTTGATGTGCTAGCACCAGATTCCACACAACATTGGAACTGAGGAGAATCATGACAACTTTTAACCACGTTATTGCTCCTTCTACCTTCCATCCAGGTGAAAATGACCTTAAATAAGAAAGAGTTTTCAGTTATTCACTTGAAAAAGCAGTAATAAAAAGTACTCGATCCATTGATTAAATCTGAAATATTACTTGTTGAAGAAGCTTTTCCTCTGGAACAATCTTGCTTAAGCATTTCCGCAAATCCTGATATTCATCAGGTGAAACTGATGATGAAAGCCACGGAAGAAACTCGGCCATCATATTCACAGGAATACTGCATAGAAACTGCCAGACTAGAGATGCCTGCTCCTCAACTGAAAACTTCTCAATCAGCAAGGGTAAGACCTGGCCAAAACAACAAATTTTCGGTTATGAGTTGATTGTTTAATTCGGCATATGAATACAATATGAAAGATCTCCCAAGAGATGCTTTAGATGTAAATACAATACCAATCACGACTTTTGTATAAATTTCCATCTTTGATTTTTCAAATTATAAAATGCAATTGCAACATATTGCCCAACTGGTAGAATGAATAACTAAATACGGATGCAGAGACAGGAAAATGAAACAGCACCTGTTCCTCCTCCTTTGCCATGTGTTGGCTAACTGATGTTTGTAAGGCTCCTGTACAAGATGCTAACTCCCTTGTGAAACTTTCATCACTTTGTGCATTAGAACTTAGCAGCTCAAATAGATGATCAAAAAGATTGGTTTCGCCCTTGTGTTCAAGCGAGTATGTTTGTGCTACATTCTTCACACGTATATCAAGCGCTGGAAAGATTACCTGCAATTCCAAGGATAATGTTGTCACAACTCAAGACACGACAAAGAAAAATCATGATAAGCAAACTTCAATTGCAAAATAAGCTCATTGTGCCCGCGAAAGCTAAACTTCATACTAAGACCGACAAAAAACAGGTTTTTTTTCCTGGCTTTTATTTACTTACTTTATGTTTCGCGGCACTAAACATGTTCAAAAAATCATAAATAGTAAGAGAAAATCCCAAAGAAAACAAAACCGCCACATTAAAAATGATACTCATATTAGTCATATGGCATCACATTTCCCAGCTGATACATAACTTAAACACGAAGAAATTTTTGAAAGTGCAAGCACTAAATTTGAACTCCAATCTTGATGAGAAACACAATAACATCCAGGCTCACAAATGTTACAGAGCCACATTTACAATCTTTACCGATACGCAATTACAGCAAAAATCTTCACTAACATTCAAGATTAAGCAACCGAAAACATACGATTGTATAGCAGCACCAGATTCTTCTAATCAAGAAACCAAAACTAATTCCAGAACAATTTCATTTCCATGAACAAATTCCAAAGCCTCAACAGAAATTCGAAATCTCTACGAAAAATGAAAAAGAAAGAAGAAAAGAATTAGGACCTCGTCTTCGGCATTGGAGTGGTGCTTGTAAATCGATCTCAAGAAATGGTACCGCTCCAGCAAGGGCCTGATATCCGTCTGCTTTCCGGTGGCGAAAGCCATGGCCAATCGGTGAAGCGCATCGAGCTCCTTCCGAATTGCCTTGTGAAAGAACAAGAATATCAGAATCGGCGACCTCTCCTCCTCCTCCTCCGACGAGCTCGTCAAGCGCCCCTTACTCGTAGAATCGACTTTGTTGACGGAGCTTGACAGCACCGCCAGCCCTCCGCCTCCGTCCACCGTTAACGGCGTCGCCATCTAGGAAAACTTTCTCTCTCTATATTCAAACTTTCTCTCTCTTCTCCCTCCTCGCTCGCTTTAAATCTTTAAATGTTTGTTGAATTTTGTATTATATATATTTTTTCGGTTTTCGTCTGCTATATAAAGCTCGGGATTGTTCAACGGAGACGAACAAGGTTTATAGTGATGAGGTTGATAAAGAAGACGGGAGATTTATATAGTCGGTTTCCTGCCACGTGGCCTGTTGTTCCACGTGGATGCTGACTTCAATAACGGCCAGTCACTTGCAAAACATGTGACATCAATAACTCGAAAGTTTTAAAGAAAACCAATCAATTTAGAAGAGTAGATATGGGTCATGTCGCTCATACGTATCGTGTTAATGTAGTATCTTTTCGGAATAGCTTTCAAGTCTCTTCAATGTTTAGAAAATGAAATCAGACAGGAGACAGGAGGTGTGAAAAATTTAGAGTATCCGTAAAATACAATAATTGATAGAGTTGAAAATGTTAATTTTTATATTTGTCGAGGTGGAAGTTTGTAAGTAATAACCATATCGAGCCAACCAATCCGCACATAGCTGTTAAGAATAACTACTTGTTTATATTGGATTTTTTTCCCGCAAGTTTTTTTCATGTATACTATTGGATCAACTTTTTTTTATCAACACGTAATCCTAACTTTCTTGAATATGATGAGTTATACATGGTTTAATTTTTAATTCAAAAAAAAATCTTACTGAGTTTGTTAAACTCATTTTATTACTCATAAATTTAAAGAAGTTAGTATATTTGTGTGTTCCACCTACTTTTTACAATCTAAAAATCTAGTAAAGCAATGAACAATTACTAACACATACTTAAATATTAGTTCAAGATTATTCTTCTTTTTCATCATAAGTTCATAACTATTTGGTTGGTGCTAAAGTTGGTGGCTCATCAACTCTTTGCTATTGAAAACTAATAAAGCATTGCCATTAGATTCTTGTGCATAAAATAAGCTTGCCAACATCATACTTGCCTATGCTTGGTCGTTTGGTCTGATACGCCCACCGATTTTAT
Organism: Rosa rugosa; assembly: GCF_958449725.1. Classification (NCBI taxonomy): domain Eukaryota; kingdom Viridiplantae; phylum Streptophyta; class Magnoliopsida; order Rosales; family Rosaceae; genus Rosa; species Rosa rugosa. Next base: position 53,073,166 of record NC_084823.1, on the reverse strand, counting down.
TAAATTTTTTATGGGTGGTTTTAGTTGGACCTCCAGATTTGTTATTTGGACCTCCCATACTTAGTACACCTCTAATTTACTTTTTAGAATACCTAAAAGGCTAAGTAGATCTTCTTATTTTTACCAAAACACCCTTGAATATAAGATACAACAATATGTTACTCCACTTTTTATCTCTATCTTCAACATGAGAAAAAGAATAAATCAAAATCACATGATATTGCTCTCTTATGAGTAGGTCTCTCCTCCACCAAAATTAATCAGAGGTTCTCGATCTTGATATGTTGCTGGAATCCTTTTGAATTTGCTAAAAGAAGGAATTTCAAGGGCTTTGGGTTGGAAGATCGAGTAAATAAAAAATCAATTTAATTGAATGTTATATTTAGGGAGGTAATTTAAGAAGAGTATTTTTTTTTTTCTTTTCAGTTTTCTCTCTTTGTCCTTATTTGTCTTTTCATATGACTTGACAAAGTATATTAATAATTGAAAAAAGTTGGAGGTCCAAATATCAAATTTGAAGGTCCAACTAGAATCACCCATTTTTTTAATTTTTTTTTTTTTTTTTGAAGTAAAGGTTCATTGCATTAGATGACCAGCCAACAAGCCAGAGTCTAACATATACTTAAAAGACAAAAAAAATGGCCGATTTTTTATTATCAAAGCTTGAAAGAAAAAAAAAGAGTTGAAGGAGTTAATCTCATGCTATCAATTATTCTCTAGAGTCGTTGAAAAAACAAAATTTGCAACTAATATGTATATAGTCTTGTTATGCATGCACGCTGAATCATATTTATTATTTTCGACACTATCTATGAATTTGTTTTTAATTTGTGATGTTAAAAATTAGAATGAGTCATTTTCGAAATGGTTGGGGGAATTAGATAAGAAAGGGAATGAGATGATGACCTTAATTAAGGTTAAGGGCACACAATGTGCGCGTGCTGATTGTGCCATGGTTGAGTAGACACGTGCCAGCTCATGCCCTCATTAAGACACCTCATTTTTGTCTTTGGAACACCACATTCTTGGCAATTCTCTCCCCATGTTTTAAGAATTGACATTATTCTTGGACCCAAATGAATATTGTTCTATACTCATTCATAGTTCTTTGCTATTTTCCTCAGTATATACAGGACCACACTCCCCCAACAAAAGAATATTCTCCATATTTTTTTTGTTTTAAATTGGAAATTTCATATTCCCAGTGCCAGCTGAATATTTTTCCTTTATTTGCTTCAAGAACATAATACATACATGCTATATATATGCCCTTAGCCCCTTAGTGTTTTTTTTTTGCCATTTTAAGGGATCACTCACTAGATCCACTTTTTTTTTTTTTTAATCATATTTCGGCATTTCAACCGTTAGTTTTTAGGTCCTAATGTATAGATCATTTCTGCAAACTTTCAACCTAATTGATGATCGTTAAGGTATCGAACTAGATTGAATCAAGATTGAATCAATGGACGAACCGAATCTGTCCAATCTGAACTGTTCGTGTTCATAATTGTAAATCGCAGGTATGAATGTCTTAATGATTATCAATTTGGCTGAAAATTTGCAGAGATGATCTACTTATATATACCTAAAACTGAACTGTTGAGATGTGAATATGTGATCGAAAAGTGGGTCTAATGAAAGATCCCTTAAAATGGCCAAAAAAATGAATCCCTCACTATATATATAGGGCACTTCCACTAAGGGATACTTTTTTTTTGTTTTTCTAGGGATAGGGCATTAGACCAACTTTTCGATCACATTTCGGCATCTCAACCGTTTAGCTTTTAGGTCCTAATGTATAGATCATTTCTGCAAATTTTCAGCGAAATCGGTGATCGTTAAGGTATAAAACTAGATTAAATCGACGGACGAACCAAATCTGTCAAACTTGAACCGTTTATACTTATAATCTTAAATCGCCATTTTTGAATGCCTTAACGATAATCAATTTGGCTGCAAATTTGCAGAAGTGATCTACACATTAGGACCTAAAAACTGAACGGTTAAGATGCAAAAATATGATAGGAAAGTTGGTCTGATTCCCTATCCCTAGAAAAGACAAAAAAAAAAGGATCCCTTAGTGGAAGAGCCCTATATATATATATATATATATATATATATATATATATATATATATATATATATATTATTTTGGTCTAGTGAGAATAAGAGGTAGGGCTGGGACTTTCGGACCGAAAACTAGAAGAACCGAACCGAAATGGCCTGTTCGGTGCGGTTCCTGGCTGTCTACATTTGGTTTATTTTCATAACCGAACCGTTTAGTAAGGTCTCGGTTCGGTTTCGGTTCTTAGTTTCGAAAGAGGGTCAAACCCGATGGAACCGATACCCGTAGTCAAACACACGTGCTGCCAGTCCTAGGTATATAACATAAACAGCAGAGAATTCCCTCTTTTCGATCAAAACCCTTACTTCTTATCTGTTCTTCCCCAAATCACCAAAAACCCTAACCCCAAACCCTCGAATCATAACGCAATCTGTTCCCACACCCTCAAATCATATTTCAATCACCCGATCTTGATTCCCAAATCCTCTTATCAAGTATAAACACAAATCATTCAAACCATTGAAACAGAAATCATCGAAGAATGGAAATTTTGAAGCCATGTCCGAAACAACTGCTAGCTCCATTGACCCATCCGCTTCCAATTCTGAACCATCCGCTTGCAATGAAATTGTGGTTGCAAGCAACAACCCTGAATCATCTCAACAAGCATGCCATTGATTATCTTAGGAAGAAAATGTGCAATTGGGACATAAAACCGATATGTGGAGGTAAGTTTATGCATGTGAGATGTTTGACTCACATTGTAAACCTCATTGTGAGGTCTGGACTGAATATGATGGAAAGGTCTGTGGCTAGCATAAGGAATGTTGTGAGATATGTTAGAAGTTCGGGTGCAAGGTTAGATGAATTTAAAATCTAGAGAAGGAGAAAGTTGAATGCAATAAGATTTGCATCTTAGATGTTCCAACAAGGTGGAATTCCACCTTTCTTATGTTGGACACAGCTTTGGAGTTGAAAAAAGGATTTAATAGATTGGCTGATGAGGATTATTCAAGGTACAAAAGCTACTTTGATGAAGAGGAGGAAGTTGAGGAGGATGATGAAACTGAAAATCAGAGTAAGAAGAAAGTGCCTGTGAAAAGGGTAGGGCCACCAAGTGATGCGGATTGGGACAATGCAGTAGTTTTTGTGAAGTTTTTGAAAGTCTTCTACGATGTGACCCTTAATGTTAGTGCTTCACTTACCCCAACTGCACACAAGGCATTCCATGACATTGTTACTATTGAAGCAGAGCTTGAAGATCTCAGTTCTATTGGGGTAGGGCCTGATTCAAATGAAGCAGACAAAGTCTTGTACAACATGGCAGTCAAGATGAAGGCCAAGTATTCCAAGTATTTTGGGAACTTAGATGACATGAACCAACTCTTCCTAGTGGCATTGGTCTTAGATCCTAGGAATAAATTGAGAAACATTAGTTGGTTGTGTGAAACAATGTTGAATTTGTGTGATTGGGAGATCAAGAAGAGATGTGATGAAGTGAAGCAGCTTGTGGTAGACTTGTGTGACTTGTATGGGCAGTCTAATGGTCCATACAGTGGACAGACCAATACTAAAGGTAAAGGTCCAAGTGGTAGACAGCAACTAGTAAGACTAAAACCAGATCAAGGATTCCTGGTGGCAAGAAGACTGGAATAGGCAGCTTGAACAGAATAATGAAGTTGTGGTGGGACATGAAGTTGATAGATATTTGCTGGACCCTATAGAAAAACCTGCAGAACAGATGATTGGAAGATTTTAGATTGGTGGAAGCTAAATGGAGGTAAATATCCCAACTTGCAATCATTGGCCAGAGATATATCAGCCATACAAGTGTCTACGGTTACAAGTGAGTCAAGTTTCAGCACTGGAAGAAGGGTAATAGATATGGAAGCTCTTTAAACCCAAAAACAGTTGAAAAGCTTATATGTCTTCAAAATTGGTTGAGGTTTGATGCCATTATGGGGTTGGAGTACATTCCAACTATAGAGGAAATGGAGTCATATGAACAGATTGAAGCAGGTATGTGTTTTTGATGTTTTTAGTTTACTGTTTTTAAATCTTGTACAAGAAATTAGTTTGAAATCTATTTGTGATTTACTGTTTTGAGTTTTGACATTGTGCAGACCATGAAAAAGAGGATAGAGAGAAAGGTGAGAAGGCCAAGAATAGTGTTGGTGCTGCATCTGCATCTACACCAAGTGCCAGAGCAACCAAGCGTTCTAAGGCTTCAGCTTCAGCCCCTACAACCAAGAAGAAAAAGCAAAAAAAATGATCCAATTCACTCAACAATCAAGGCTGCATAAAGGTCTGAACATTTTTGCTTCAATTCCCTCCTCAAATTTTTTTTATGCGGATTTCTATTAGTTTAGTTGTATAGTCCACTAGATGATCTATATGTAATTTTCTGTGCATATTTAGTTTTGAACTAGTGATGGAAGCCTCGTTGCATTGATCATTGAATAAGACTGTAAGAGGAACCCATGCTGGAAAATGGGGATGTGTTTGCAGTTGTGCACTTTGATGAAATGTTGATGAACTATTTCAATTTTACGTTATTTGTTTCAATTTGAGACTTTGAATTGCTCAGTTTCTCTATTTTAGTTTGCTGCAAATTGTTGCAGCTAGGCCTCATCATGGGCTGGGCTAGGGCCAGCCCTACCCTAAATTTTAGGCCGTAGGGTAGGGCCGGGCTGGGCTTTGACCAAGTTAACGAAACTTAGGGCCGGGTTGGGCCTGGCCGAAGCTTCAATATGTAAGCCATTACCCGCCCTTAAGGCCCATTCCGCAAGGGCCGGGCTTTACTTAAAATGAACTCAAACTGGAAAAATAAAATTCTTCAATAAATGCAATTAAATAGAAGTCCCTTAAAACTTAAGAAAGTAGTATAAATACTATGAAGTCTAATGATATCAATTACATCAAGGGAAACTGAAACTTTCAATCACTTCTGGAGAAGAACAGAGATACGAAGAGCAGTCTGATACTTTGATGATATCAATTACTTCTTCAAAAACAAAAAAAAATGCAAAATAAAATTTTTTTTTTTTTTTTTAATAATGGGGTTTGGAACCCAGTCAAGCTGGGAGGCTCATCCCCACAAAATAAATCATTCTTGTGGACTTGAAGATTCCTGCAATTATGTCAATGAACTTCCACCATGCTCTATTGTACTCAGAATTTCCTGCAATTATGAATAAAGATTTCTAATTGATCAGTACTCATTCAATTAGACTGAACACACCTAGACAACAATTCCTTCACATTTGTATACAAAATTGGTTTCTTAATCACTTTCTAACTGTATTACTCTCAACGAGTGATCAGTCTCTGACAAAATCCAAACAAAACAACGTTCATTCACAACATTTATTCGCCCGAATATATTTACAAAACACTCAAATGCATAACAATATTTCAGGTTTCAGAGCTTCTTCCTACTTACTTATCCTATTATCAATGGGCTCTCCGATAACATTCATAAAGATTCCTACCCAGTACCCACTGTTCCACTCCATACCTTGAATCATAACAAGGTAAAGACACAAGGATATGAATATGAATCATCCAAACAGAGTTCATGGTTTTGATTGCCTAGACATTTTAATCCAAGGCATTGGATAGCATATACGTCATAGTATCATAAGCTATTTTTTGTTCTGCAACACTGCTGCCTTGTATTATGATAATATAAGAAAGAACAAAAATAGATTGAAATAAAAAGTTTAGAACTCACCCCAGAGACGAGGCTATTTGAAGGGAAAGCCAATGAGGATGTGGAAAATGGAGATCGCCTAGGTTTGTTACCCTTCTGGCCATTTGTAGTACCATCCTGATCTAGAATTAATAGCATCATCTTCATCAGACAAGACCATTTCCTCGAGCTGGAGGCGGAGGCGACATCGATGCTGGAAGGAAGGCAGCATCGATGCTGGAGGCGGAGCCGGATTAGGGTTTTGGAAGAGAATGGGGAAGTGGAGAGCGGCGGCTTGGTCGTCTTCGACTCCTAAGCTGCTAAGGCTGCTATGATTAAGAGTATAGGATATTAGGTCGAAGTTTGATGACCTAGACGGCTAGGTAAGGATAAAGAGTCTTGGACTTGGCCTGATCTGGGCAAAAATGGGCCATTGGGCCTCAGACATTAATTGGATTTATCAAGCACATACCCATTTTCTAAAACAAATACATATTTTATTTTTTAATTTCTATGTAATAGAAAATAATAAAAATAAAATATAAATTTTAGGGTCGGGTCGGGCCGGACTTCATTTGCTTGACCCTTACCCTACCTTATTTGAGAAAGGGTCGGGCCAACCCGCCCTAATGGAAGGGCCGGGCCGGGCTTAGGGCCCAAGGGCCATATGATGAGGCCTAGTTGCAGCCGCATTGTTTCAATAGAGTTATGTTCTATGCTGCAAATTGATGTAGCTGCTTATTGTTATTTGCTGCAGTTTGCTGGAAATAAGTGTATTGTTGCAGACTTGCAGCTTATTTGCATTGTTCTGTAATTCTGCTGATCGTTCTGCAGTTTGTTGCTTTGTTAACAATTCTTAATTTACTTGGTTCTATTGAAGTGTTGAACTGCAGTTTGTTACTTTACTTGGTTCTGCAGTGTTGATTGTTGAAATGTTAAATGCAGTTTGTTGCTTATGTCAAGTTTTGTTGTTTGTAGTTTGTACTTTATATGGGCTAAATATTAATTACTACCCTGTAGTTTTGGTCCAAAATCAATTCAGTCATTGTACTTCTAATTTCATCAAAAACACCCTTGCACTTTCAATTTTGATCTAATAGGTCCAATCTGTTAGTTTTCCATTAATTGAGTCCGTTAACTTGCTGACGTGACTCATATGAGGCCTATGTTTTATGATGTGGTGTTGAGGTGGTATGCATAGTTAGTTTAGGAGCGGGTCTCACTATTAGAAATCTATCAAATAAAAAGTTTTTAAACAAATAACTCAACTATAATTGGAACCCACAACAGAAAATTAACGAATTGGACCTATTAGATTAAAATTAAAAGTACAGGGGTGTTTTTGATGAAAATAGAAGTCCAGAGACTGAATTGATTTTGGACCCAAACTACAGGGTTGTAACCATTATTTAGCCCACTTTATATTTATAGTAGTATTGCTGGTGATAATTTGCAGGAAATTGCAGTGGTGATAATTTGCAGGAAATTGCTGATTTGCTATAATGATGTTGATTGTTGAATGTGTAGATAATGTTGAGTTTGAATTAGTGAATAGATTGTGCAATATTGAATGTTTGTCAACTAGAAACTGTCCAAATTTGCAGGAAAACTGGAAACTGGCAACTAGAAAAAGGCTGAAAAGCAGTGTTTCTTGCCAAACTGCCGGTACTGTTATTGGAATCGAAAACCTGAGAAACCGACCCGAGCATGGTCGGTTCGGTTCTTGATGTGAAAAACAGCCAACCCGAACCGATAAGCACTAGTCGGTTTGGGTTCCGGGTTCAGTACTTCAAACTGCAGAACCGACCCGAGGCCAGCCCTAATAAGAGGTATTGGGATGATAGTTGCCTAGCTCTAAGCTGAAAAAATAACCAACTCAATTGAGCCAATAGATTTCTTTAAATAAATTTAGAACGGATATTGTGACAAATAAATTTTAGAAAAAAATTTAGCAACCATCCCCAAACTATTGTGTCAGAGCCAATTTGATACCTAAACTCTCAATTATACCAATGTGATACCTGAAGTCTTATTTTGATAACGACGTGATATCTCCGTCCAATTTCCGTGACGGTCCGTCAAATTGATGAAGTGGCAAGCACGTGGGGATATAAAAAAGTCAAAAGACCAAAATAACCTTCTTCTTTTTTATTCTATCTTTTTTTTTTTTTTTGAGAAATTTTTAATTCTATCTTCTTCTTCCTTATTTCTTCATCCAATTTAGCCATTGATGAACACCTCTATAGCTCCACCTCAACCAAACCCACTGCAATTCGATCTTCAAATGCATAAGAAAACTATGGCAGCTCGTTTCGAAGATCAACAAGAAGCGATGGGTTCTTGGATTCAACTCTTTAACTATACAAATCCAATTGGACAACACAACAACCTAGTTACTGTACATTGAAACAACAAAAACCAGAGACAACAATTCATATCGAAACAAACAGAACTGAACCCCTTCAATCAAGCCTAAAAGCCTTGTCAATGGAATTAACAATCTTCCGCTGCGATTGAAGAATCATATCAATCCGTTTATTCTCCATCTCTAATCTACACCTCTCTGTCTCCCTCATGATCTCCATCCTCATATTCTCCAAATAAAACCAAATTACCTGGCCCGCCTCTCACTTTGCTCTGCTCTGCTCTGCTGCTCCCTTTATTTATGAGAATCCAAACAAACGGCGGGAAGAGGCAAAATGTAATGGGTCACTCACATTTTGATCGTTGGACTCACATGTGGGTTCATTTTGGTTCGGGTAGTTGTTATTCTTCTGTAAAGGTTGGGTCTTGTAGACAGGTTTGGAGTGAGGCATGGTGGTTTGCTGCAGAGAGGAGCGGTCGTAGCGACGACAATTGATGCTAGGATTGCTGACTGCAAAAGAGCGAAATGGTTTGGATGGGGTGGGGTTGACTTAGATTTCTGTTTGGGTCCACTGCTCCAACTGTTCTCTTTTGGGAGCTGTGACGCAGACACCGTCATTGGCGATTATGAAACTGAGAAGCATCTGAGCCAAGACCACACAGGGTTCCAGCGAGGTTTTGTTGAGAGGTCAAGTCAAGACCCTGTTGCAACAAGTGGAGGAAGAGGCCGAGGTCTCTAAGTTCTCTTTCGAAAACCGACCTTTTTCAAGGCCTTATTGGGAACTCGCCGACCAAACTTCTTGCCCCAACTCCGACGAACACGCCGCAGGTGAATGATCTCTCAGTTGATGGAAGTGGGAGTAACATTGAGAGACCCTCTCCTCTGGTCCAAGAACAATTGTTCTTGATAACGCCACAAATTCATTCCCAGAAAATAACCAACATTTCATTTTATTGGAAGAACAAGACATAGATTATACCAAAAAAGAAGAAGAACAAGACGTAGATTTAGGCCTCATCATGGGCTGGGCTAGGGCCAGCCCTACCCTAAATTTTAGGGCTTAGGGTAGGGTCGGGCTGGGCTTTGACCAAGTCAACGAAGCTTAGGGCCGGACCGAGGCTTCAAAATGCAAGCCCTTACCCACCCTTAAGGCCCATTCCGCAAGGGCCGAAAGGGCAGGGCCGGGCCACCCTTTCCGAACAGGGTCGGGCCGGGCTTTTGTTTAACTCACATAAAACTAAATTTTGCTGAGTAAAACTGTAAAAGATAAAAAAAAAAAATGAAACTGAATAGATTTCAGAACCTGACTGGCTGAGTTGATTACAAATAATTACAACATATACTCACTTTCTCAGTGATCAAGTCCTCTAATTGAAATTGAAATTGCACAGCCATTGAGGCACTAAGCCACTAACTCACTGAGGGTACAAAAAGTGAAGCAGTGTTTGATACAAAAATTGATGAACTGATCAAGTCTTCATCAATTCACAAAAAGTTGTTATCTTTGATATAAAAACTGAAGCATGGCTTGATTTAACCCTAGCAAACTTTCCTTCATCTCTTACTGATATCCATATTCATGGCAACCAAACAAAGAACCTGCACAAAACCAAGTAGATAATTTAGCTACTGGACATATATTTCATTTCAGCAACATAAGCATACAAATACAACTAGATAAATATCTGACTTTAGTTCGGCAACACACACACACACACACACACACACACACACACACACACACATATATATATATATATATATATACAGGGCCCTTCTAGTGAGGGATCCATTTTTTTGGTATTTTCTAGGGATAGGGCATTAGACCAACTTTTCGATCATATTTTCACATCTCAACCGTTCAGTTTTTAGGTCCTAATGTATAAATCACTTCTGCAAATTTTCAACCAATTTGATGATCATTAAGCATCCAAAAATGCAATTTACCATTATAAATACGAATGGTTCCGGTTCGACAGATTCGGTCCGTTCGTGTAAATTGCAGTTTTGGATGCCTTAACGATCACCGATTTGGCTGAAAATTTGCAGAAGTGATCTACACATTAGGACCTAAAAAATGAACGGTTGAGATGCCGAAATATAATTAAAAAGTTTGTCTAATGCCTATCCCCCTTATTGGAAGGGCCATATATATATATATATATATATATATATAGAGCTTCAATCCAACTGGACAATTTAATAATTAAAAACTATATCAATTGTAGCCATGAAGGATATAAGAAATGAAATATATATCCAAAGCCCCCAACCATTGTCATCAAATACTACAAATAAATATGAAGGATCAGACCCAATAACACACAAGGAACAAGATTACTAGACAATGTACAATTTCAGGTTGATTTTGCAGCAGTCACACACCTTTCGAACCAAAAGCATTTTAACACAAACAAAACATACCACAAACAAAAAAAAAAAAAAAAACAAAACCTACCATTGCCGCATCTTCATGAAAGTTGGGAATCTTCTTCTTCCTTCTCTCTCTCAACCCAACCAGAAAACCAAAAAACCACAAACATCACTCAATAATTCTAATTTAATTCAACCGTAACTATGCTAGACCGTGCATGCTGACCAATAAAAACAGAAGACTTTGCTTTGTTAATAGTTTGGCCAGAGTTAAGTGCATACTCATCTAGAAACCGCATTAAGGCACGAATATCATGGGAACTCCCCTGCATGAAAATCATAACATCATCTGCAAACAGAACATGCGAGGGGGGAGTTACTTTACCTGGGCAAGCCAATCGAGTAATTTTTCCTCTGATCGAGTAAGTAAGTTTATTGTTGATAACGAATGGGTGTTACCTCCTATCTTCTCTTCTTTTTTCAAGGAAGCATCGACAATGGTCCTGGACACTGCTATCCCCTTAGATGACCTACCAGATAAAGCAGTCTGGCTTCATAGTACCTCTGGAACGTTAACTGCTAAAGAGGCTTACATGTTTTTATCTCCACATGGTGGGACTGTTGATTGGGGAAAACTAATCTGGCACGAGTCAATTCAGCCAAGGAAGAGCCTGGTTGCATGGCATGTTTTTAATAGGCGAGCAAAGACTGACAGTTTTCTGCAAAAAATTGGAGTGCATCTTTGCTCACAGTGTTCCTTTTGCCTAGTAAGCACTGAAACCCTTGCGCATTTATTCTTGGAATGTGCTGTTATCAAAGAGATTTGGGCTTGGGTTTTCTCTCTTTTTCGTCTCCCTCCTTGGCAGGAACCAGACCTGGACTTCTTGTTTTCGGATGATTTGCTTAAGCGCCTGTCTCCTGCTTCGAAGCTGTTGTGGAGGATGGTTGTCTGCAGCCTGCTTTGGTTTATTTGGACTGAACGAAATAGCATCAGACATAATGGTAGTATTTTTAGTTTGGGGCGCTTTACACAGCGTTTCATTTTGGTTCTCAAGGAAGCTACCCACCTAGTTTTTAAACCTTATACAAATTCTGCTTCTGCTCTTCCAATTTTTCTATTGCTGGAAATATCACATTTGAGGTGCAGTGCGCAGTCTTTTAAACCTGTGACATGGTTGGCTCCACCGGATCATTGGCTGAAAGTGAACACATATGGGTCCTTTAGAGGCACTACTAGGGCTGGATATGGAGGTATTTTTAGGAATGCAGCTGGAGCTTTTATTGGTGCTTTCTCAGCTAGAGTTGATGTTCCTAGTGCTGTTGATGCTGAGGTGCTTACTGTTATTGAAGCCATTCAGGTGGCTGGGGTTCGGCGTTGGACTCATATATGGTTGGAAACAGACTCAATGCTTGTACTACATTATTTCCGTGCCCCAAGTCTTATCCCTTGGAGACTTAGAACTCGATGGTACAATTGTTTGCTTCGAGCTAGCCAACTTACTTTTCATGTTTCCCATATATATAGAGAAGGCAATAGTGTTGCAGATGTGCTAGCTAACTATGGCGCTCTAAATGAAGGATCTGTCTGGTGGGCTTCTCTTCCTTCGTTCATCAGTACTCAGTATAGTCATGATTATAATTCACGTACTACTTATCGAGTCTCTTAGATCAATCTTTTTGTTTGGGCTCTTTTTGAGAGTTCCAAGTTGTACAAACTGTTCTTTCTATTTTTGTTTTGGGCTCTTCATTGAACCTCCCATTCCTTTGCTATCTTTGTATGGCTCGGGGTCAGGTTTTATGTCCCCTCCGTTGCCTAATTTATCTATAATAAATGGAACCGGGCGTGGGGCTGAGCCTCCCAGCTAGGCTGGGTTCCAAACCCTTAAAAAAAAAAAAAAAAAAACCGTAACTATGTAAAAAAAGCAGTACCACATCTTACCATGTATCGAAGAAGCGATGTCAGCGAAGGGTTCAGACTGGAGGCGGAGGCTAAGTGTTGGCTGTGAGGCTAAGAGAGAGAGGGAGAGAGATCCAAACCCGAAGTATTGGCTGTGTTGACCGAGGACGCAGCCGTCCACCACGCCTCGCAGATCGAGACCTCGCCGACAGAGGACGAAGCCGTCCACCACGCCTCCCAGATAGAGACCTGGCCGACCAAGCCCTCGCCGACAGAGGACGGAGCCGTCCACCAAGCCTCCCAGATCGAGACAGAGCCGTCCACCAAGCCCTCGTCGACCGTCTGATTGACTCATTGGGAATCAGAGGTGGAGGTGGTGGTGGTGATTGTACAGGCGACGGAGGAGTGTGGGTTGGGACGTTGGGTGTCTGAAGGAAGAGAGCATTTTGAGTCTTTAAGAGAGAGGTGGAAGTGGTCTTTGTTTTTCAGTTTTTCTCTGAAGACCTCAATTACTCGATACTTCGATGGCGTCTAGGTTTTGCTCGAGTTGGACTTGGATGGTTGGACTTTTGGAGTTGGGCTTTATACCTTTGGGCCTCAGACGAATAGACACAACTTAAAAGACCCATTTTCTAATATGACAGATTGAAATAATTCAATACAAGTTCTAATGCTCTATACTTCTATTGTTTTATACACATATAATAGAAAATAACAAAAAAAAAAATTTAAATTTTAGGGCCTGGTTAGGGTCGGGCCGGGCCGTAGGGTAGGGCCGGCCCGCCCTAATGGAAGGGCCAGGTCGGGCTTTGGCCCTATGGGCCGGGCGGGCTTTGGGCCCAAGGGCCATATGATGAGGCCTACGTAGATTGATAGAATGATCCAGATTGGGAAAGGGAAGAGGAAAAGGAAGAGAGAGAGAATTTGATCTGTTGGTTTTTTTTTTTTCAATTAATTAGTAAAGAAAGACAATTTTACCATTGATAAAAAGATTGGGTCTTTCTAAATGTACCCAGCAAATATCTAAGTATACCCAACAAATTTTTTACACCCAATAAATTTATAAAATCTCTAAATACATCCAACAAGTTTTCCTATTATACCCTTTTGTTTTTTTTAAACCTACCAAAACTCATACACAGAAAACCCATGACGAAGAATACCAAACACTCAGTAGAGAAGAAATTTGCCATCAGACATTGATCAAGGAAAAACTTCATAAAGACGAAGAGTACGTAGTTAGCCTATTGAATCCGTCAAAATCGGTTGTAGGAGGTCTTAGAGTACATGTCTCCAGTGACAAATGTTTTAGATTTAAGATTGAGCCAACAAATAAACGGTGAAAGAAAACATAATGATCTCCTCGAATCATCCATAAACCAAGTTGACAATGAAGCTATTCAACCCCTTTAGTAAGTGCCCATTGAGTCCATTCATCAAGGTTGACAAGAGATTGTGCATCAAGTTCGAATTGCAATTTGAAAGGGTCGACCTTGTTACCTTGATATTGCTGCAAATATATACTCACTAATCTCATAAATTCATGGATCTCCTGCTCGGCTACTCTACGTCTCGTTTTGGGTATTTGCTCCCGAAAACGTTGAAATAATCGAATTCCAGATTGCATCTTAGGTTTAAGGTTGTGCTGGAAGAAACAACATAACAACATAAATACAGTGAACTGCTGGGTACAAATAGAAAAAAGCGTTTCAAATTTTATGGTTTTTTTTGTCATTATCTTAATTTATCATGACTTTTAATGTCATTTTTATGAGGCCACAATTGTTTTTTTATACAAAATTAATTTGCTGGGTGTACATAGATTTTTGCTGGGTACATTTAGAAAGACCCAAAAGATTACGTGCGTAACATGTGCTTGTCACATCATCAATTTGAAGGAGCCGTCACGGAAATTGAACGGAGGTATCACGTCGATATCAAAATTTGACTTCAGGTATCACATTGTTATGGTTAGGGCTGTCAATTTCGACACGACCCGATAACACGATTCGAAACCCTCACGAAATAAAGCGGGTTGAATCCGCATGATTAAAAAGCGGGTCGGCCGTGGGTCAACCCGCCATGACCCATTTAATAAATGGGTCGGCCACGGGTCAACCCGCCAACACGAAGTGAACCCGTATAACCCAATTATGCTATACTTCTTCTTAAAATTTTGGACGTTGGGAGTATTTGATCATAGGATTAAACAATTTGAAATATTTTGCTTTATAATTATTGGATTTAATTATTTATGAATTATATATAATTATTTATATTCTTCGTCTTGTGGAGTTTTTAGCAAATTTTATCAATTCATACATTTTTTTAGTTAAATGGGTCGTATTATTAACCTTTAAATGAGTCATTTTGTCTAACACTACACGTCCTATTTATTAAATGGGTTAGAAACGGGTAACCTGTTTAATAAATAGGTTGAGTTTGGATTTAAATTTTTGACACGATTATTAAATGGGTTGGGTTTGGGTTTGTCTCTTGCAACACGACAAATACCTTGACCCGACATGACCCATTGACAGCCCTTGGTATGGTTGAGAGTTTGAGTATCAAATTAGTCTTGACACAATAGCTTAGAAACAATTGCTGAATTTTTCTCTAAATTTTAAGTTCAAATAACCTCTTTAGCTCAAGTAGTAATTAGAAAGAGAGGTTCGGTCATCTTCAATGAGAAAAGACATTCATTTATTTTGAGGTCATTGTAAACAAAAAATCTTCTTTTGAAGGTCCATAACTACTATTCCATTTGGTCAAATTTTATTCCTCCCTTAATTACATGCCAACATGCAATATAATAGGCTTAGTCTCTAGCCGTTTGTGCTTCTCACGGGTGGTAGCAGGGTTTTATTGTTGTTAAGGCACAAATTAAGTAAAGAATCCCCGCAAGTCAACTAATGTAAAATCAATTAGTATATAGATGAGACAAAGTGCACTGATAGTCATGCATGGACGCAAAATGTTCTTGAACTTCATAAGAAACAGTTTGAAGCGTCGCAGGAAAGAAAAATGCAACTTGGACAATTTGGGGATTCGAATGAGGTACAATGGAGGTGCTGGTACCATGAAGAACTGCTCGAGTTTCGCCCTAGAGAGAAACGTCATAGAGTTAGATATCTGCGTAAGGAGAGTACCTAGGGAAGTAATAAGCAGAGTCTGCTACTTACCACCTATAGTTTTTAACAGTGCATAATCTTTAACCATTCTAGCGTTGGAGGGTGTGAACCTGGAGGAGAGCATCCTTCCTGTAAACCTATTGTCTTTGAAAATCATGTCCCTCAAACGTGTGAATTTCAAGAGTACCTTGGATTTTTTTTATTTTTTTTAATATTTTTTTTTATTACAAGGATGTTCGAAGAAGAAATCTAATCACAACTAATCTTGACTAATAAAAGACGGTACACCCCCAATTGTGCTAAAACAGTAAACGTACCAAAAGGGCACAATTGTCATTACAATTAAAAAAAGGTCTACATATCTCTCTTCAATATATTAGGGAATTCGGGTTCTAACCAGAAAAGCTAATCTAGGAATCTAGGATTGGAGACCAAGGCAGATCATTCAGTACTCAATCGTACTTTAGGAGTTTAGGTAATCTCGCTTTTCCTCTGTTGCTTAAAACCATGGCTCAGAAGAGAAAAACTTCATGCTGCAGTTACCAAGACGCAAAGACAAAAAAGCAGAAAGACGATGAACAGGACCAAAACCCTAGCACGGTCGTCGACACATACACACCCGAATTTCCTGAACTTGTCATCCATCAAATTCTCTTTATCCTCAATCTCCATTCCCCCAAGCTCGCCGCTCGGGCCAGCCTTGTTTCCAAGCAATGGGCACGCATATGGTTTTCGCTTCCGGTACTAGCTTTCGACGAGTATGAGGACGATCCGGAGCCGTACACTGATCACAAGGCTCGGCGCAAGATGTTCATGAACTTCTTGCAAATCCGTTTGAAGAACCGAGAGAAAGATAAGTACGACTTAGACAAGTTCGGGCTTCGTATGAAATACTTGGGAGGTTGTAGTACCATAGAAAAGTGCTTGAGATTTGCTACTGAGAGAAACGTTAAAGAGTTAGACATAAGTTTTATAAAACAAAGAATAGCGGGAGTGAGATGCAAACCCTTCCACTTATCACCAGTGCTTCTCAATAGTGCAAAATCTTTAACCATTTTAAAGTTGGAGAATTTGAAACTCCGAGGGGATGGCACTATAATAAGCCTTCCGTCTTTGAAAACTATGTTCCTCAACCATTTGCGAAGTAATTTGACATTCTTGCAATTACTTTCGGGGTGTCCTTTGGTTGAGAATTTGTTGTTAAATTCATGTGTTGGCTTCTGTGGTGTACTTTCAAGTTCGAGCCTCAAATCTTTGGAAGTTATGCAATGCAAGTCATTGCGAGTTCAAGCTGAGAATCTTGAATCTATTAAGCTGGATGGCAATGAACCCTTTGATATCACCTCTTGTGAAAAAATTAGACGTCTAGAGCTCATTAGGAAAAGCTTTTCATCCGAATATTTTGAAGGCTTCAATTCAAAATTTCCCCTCCTTGAGAGTTTGATATTAAATAGATGCCAGGGAAAGTATCAATGTCATATATATATCTAGTCTGCATCTGAAGTGTTTTGTTTCTTTTGGATCGGCATTGTTTAGAACCAAACTTTCTTGAGCTGTCCAAATTTATTGGAGGCTAAAATCATAGTTCAGGATTGGATACCCAAATACGGGCAATGGAGGCATTCTAATCTAATAACTTTTCTTCGAAGTTTTAATCGCTCCAGAAAATTAAGTCTATACTTTAGTAATGCGGAGGTATGTATTTATGTATACGCACATGCTTGATTATAGTGACCTTTTGTTTTTGTTTTTGTTTTAGTTTTAGTTTTATCACAAGTTCTTTCATCCTTAATCATTAACTATTGTTTATGTTGTGAATGGTTTAGGCTCTTATATTTCCAGAAAAGATGAGAAGCAAGTGCTCTCCACCATTACCAACTCTCGAGCATCTTCAGGTAGGGATAAGTGGTAAATCTACAATAGCAGTGACAGATTCTGTCTTGAGGGACTCCTTGCAATGGATGGCACCGTCTTCTGAAGTTTCTATCCACAAAAAGTAATTATTTAGAGATACTGTAGAGAGATCCTGTAGCTTAATTGCTGCTAGCTACCAACCTGGAAGTTTGCTTTATGAGTTACTTAATTTTTTGGTTTGTAAAATGATAGATATTACATCTTCTATAAGCCTTGTATAGTCACTTTCAAAACCAAAACAGGATTCATATATCTTCTGTATGAAGTGGCCATGGAATGATGATAATTAAAGGATACATAATTGATATCCCTGGAACAGTTCAGAGTTCATGCTCTAAATAGAGTGGTGATGTTGAAGTAGCTACTTTATAGTTTGTTGGGAAGAAAAGGGACTAAAAAGAGGTTACAGCAAGCTACTTTATGTTTAGGCTAGCTTTGTATTTTGCTGTTGTTGTGCCAGATCACTAGGTGTCTGTTCAACTTGTATGCACTACATACGGATCCCAGTACGTACTAGTTTCTGACTTTCTGGTTATAGAAAAGTATCAAATTTACCTTTCAAAAAAAAAAAAGTATCAAATTTCAACCACAAAAGGGTAAAGATACGTCTATCTCTATGACTCTATCTCTTAAATATGAATTCTTGAATTAAAACTTTGGAAAACTAGGGTTTCTGTTTCTAATATAAAGAAGCTAAGCTAGGGTTTCTGGTTATATATACTTGGGAGTTGGGAATTGGGAATTGTTTTTGTCTCAATCGCTCTTCCTTCATCGTCGTTCATATTCTCCATCCTATGATTTGTAAAGCCATGGCTAAGAAGAGAAAAACGTCAGGCAGCAGCTACCACGACTCAAAGACAAACAAAAAGAAAGACGATGAACAAAACAAAAGCCCTAGCAGGCTAGCACGGTCTTCGAAGTCGACAGATACGTACCCGAATTGCCTGACC
The DNA here is from genome assembly GCF_958449725.1 of Rosa rugosa. Lineage (NCBI taxonomy): Eukaryota > Viridiplantae > Streptophyta > Magnoliopsida > Rosales > Rosaceae > Rosa > Rosa rugosa. The sequence goes on along the minus strand of NC_084823.1, from coordinate 53,054,780 downwards.
TTGTTATCCACCAAATCCTCTTATTTCTCACTCTCCTTTCCCCCAAGCACGCCGCTCGGGCCAGCCTTGTTTCCAAGCAATGGGCAAGCATATGGTTTTCGCTTCCGGTACTAGCTTTCGAGGAGTACGATCAGGATCCTAAGCCATACACTGATGATAAGGCTCGGCGAAAACAGTTCATCAACTTCGTGAATACCAATTTGAAGCGCTGGGAGAAAGATAAGCGCTACTTAGATAAGTTGGGGCTTCGTATGAAATACTCGGCAAGTCGTGGCACCATACAAAAGTGCTTGAGTTTTGCTGTTGATAGAAACGTTAAAGAGATAGACATAAGTTTTACAAGAGAAAGCATAGCTGGGCAGAGATGCAAAACCTTCTCCTTATCACCAATGCTTCTCAACAGTGCAAAATCTCTAACCATTCTAAAGTTGGAGAATGTAAATCTCCTAAGGGACGTCACTAGTGCTATGATAAGCCTTCCGTCTTTGAAAACTATGTCCCTCAACCATTTGCGAAGTAATTTGACATTCTTGCAATTACTTTCGGGGTGTCCTTTGCTTGAGAATTTGTTGTTAAATTCATGTGTTGGCTTCCACGGTGTACTTTCAAGTTCGAGCCTCAAATCCCTGGACGTTGTGCAATGCAAGTCATTGCAAGTTCAAGCCGAGAATCTTGAATCTATTAAGCTGGGTGGCAATGAATCCTTTGATATCACCTCTTGTGAAAGAGTGGCCATTAGGAATTTTTTTATCCGAATATTTTGGAGGCTTCAATTCAAAACTCCACCTCCTTGAGAGTATGATATTAAATAGATACCCGGGGAAGTATCAATGTAATAGTCATCATCTGAAATCTTTTGTTTCTTTTGGATCGGCATTGTTTGGGACCAAACTTACTATGAACTGTCCAAATTTGGAGGAGGCTAAAATCATAGTTCGGGATTTGATACCCGGAGACGGGAAATGGTGGCATTCTTGTCTGATACTCGTTCTTGGAAGTTTTGATTGCTGCAAAAAATTAAGTCTAAATTTTAATAAAGCCGAGGTATGTATATTAAAAAAAAAAAAAAAAGCATGCTCGATTTTAATCACTTTCTGGTTCATACATGTGTTATTACAAGTTCTGTCATCCTTATTATTTGATCATTAACTAGCTCTTATGTTATGAATGGTTTAGGCTCTTATATTTCGAGAAGAAATGAGAAGCAAATGCTCTCCACCATTACCAACTCTGGATTATCTTGAAGTAGAGATAAGTAATACTTCTACAACAGCAGTGCCAGATTCTGTCTTGTTGGACTCGTTGCATTGGATGGCACCCTCTTCTCAAGTTTCGATCTGCAAGATGATCATGCAGTGCGTCACTACAGTCCGGTATTCTTTCTTGGTTAATGGGCAGCCCCGTGGCTATGTCACTCCAACTAGGGGTCTTCGGCAAGGAGACCCTTTGTCCCCTTACTTGTTTGTTCTCTGTGCTGAGGGGTTTACAGCGTTATTGGATAGAAAAGTTCAACAAGGCCATCTTTCTGGTATTTCTATTTGTCCTGGAGCTCCTAGTATTCATCATTTACTCTTTGCGGATGATAGTCTGTTGTTTGGGAATGCTACCCTGGAGGAGTGTGGTCATCTTCAATCTGTTTTGAGTGATTATGAAGGTGCCTCTGGTCAAAAAATTAACTACTCAAAGAGTAGTATTGTGTTCAGTAAGAATGTCAGTGAGGATTCTAAGATTTTGTTGGCCGGCTTTTTGGGTGTGTCTATTGTAGCGAAGCATGATAAGTATCTGGGTCTACCAACCTATGTGGGTAGACAGAAAACTGAAACGTTTGCTTACATTACCGAGAGTCTAAGCAAGAAACTTGAAGGTTGGCAGGGGAAGCTCCTCAGTGGTGCAGGGAAGGACTTGCTTATTAGAGTTGTGGCGCAGGCACTGCCCACGTACACTATGAGTTGTTTCTTATTGCCCAAGTCTTTCTGTGATAATCTTCATCAGAAGTGTGCCAAGTTCTGGTGGGGTAGCAGAGGTGAAGACAGGAAGATTCATTGGCTCTCTTGGGACAAACTCTGCCAGCCAAAAGAGAATGGAGGTATGGGTTTCCGTGATTTGTATGCCCATAACCTGGCTTTGTTAGCACAGCAGGGGTGGAGGTTGTTACGTCAACCTCATTCTCTTCTTGCTCGTTTGTATAGAGCTAAGTATTTTCCTAATGGTGAACTGTGGGATGCTGAACTGACCTCTTCTCCTTCAGTGTGTTGGAGAGGGATTTTTGAGGCTTTGAAGGTTTTACGAAAAGGTGTTAGATGGCAAGTTGGAGATGGAAGATCGATTCATATTTGGGATTCTCCTTGGCTACCTAGACCTTGCTCTTTTAGGCCTATTGTTCGCAGTCCTAATTCTCCTGAGTGGGTCCATGAACTCTTACTTCCCTCAGGTTCTTGGAATTGTGATTTTATATCGGCACATTTTTATCCAGTAGATGCTGCTCTTATTCTTTCCATTCCACTTAGTAATCGACAAGTCCATGATAGGTTGATATGGCATTATGATGTTAAGGGCAGGTTTACTACTCAAAGTGCCTACAAAGTTGCTTATGGGATAGTTCATGATTCTGATCCGGGTGCTACTACTTCAGAGGTTACTACTTCATTTTGGAAGAGCATTTGGTTTGCTAAGGTTCCAGGTAAAGTCAAGGTACACATTTGGAAGGCTTGTGCCGGTATTCTTCCTACGATATCTCAACTTCTCTCTCGTCGAGTTTATTTGCAAGATGGTTGCATTTTCTGTAATGACGAAGATGAATCCATTACACATGTTCAGCGGGATTGTCACTTTGTGCGGTCAGTGCTGCTCTCTTTCCAGGCTTTTACTCCTGTTATGCATCTACCTTCTTCTCCTACCTCGGTCATGGACTGGTTAATAGCGTGCTCTGACATCCTGCCTAAGAATGATTTTGCTTTACTCCTCTTTACACTTTGGATGCTTTGGAAAGAGCGCAATAAGAGGGTATGGACTGGTAAGGCTGTGAGTGCACAACATGTTGGTTTTCAAGCCTCCCATAATTTTCTCCTGTTCCAACAAGTTACAAAGTTAGCTTCTACATCTTCCAGGCCGAGACGAAATTTGGCACAATGGCAGTTACCCTCTGAGGGTTGGCTAAAAGCCAACTTTGATGGTGCTTTTGATGTTAATTCTCGTAAGGGTGGCATTGGTGTGGTGGTGAGGGATTCCACTGGTGCTGGCGTTGGGGGGGTTTGCATGCATGTTAATATGGCTTTTTCACCAGTAGAAATTGAGGCCAAAGCTGCTAGGGCAGCTTGTGAGTTGGCTGTGCAGTTTCAGCTTACTCCGATCAGTTTTGAAGGGGATTGCCTACAGGTCATTCAAGCTGTTAATGCCGGTGAGGAGGACACATCTCCTTGGGGTCGGTTAATTGATGATTCCATTTTCTTTTTGAGCCAGTTACCTGGAGCGTCATTTTCCCATGTCTTCAGGGAGTCCAATTCTGCTGCTGATAAGTTAGCTAGATTAGCCCTCTATAGTCAAGTTACTGTTTCTTGGTTTGGCTGTATTCCTGCAGAGCTTAGGGGTTTTGTTACCTCGCATTGTACTCTTTAACTTTCTTCAAGTTAATAAAGTTTGACGTCGTTCCTTTCAAAAAAAAAAAGTTTCGATCTGCAAAAAATAATTTGGTAGATATATATGGCCTGTAGCTATCTAATTGTTGCCAGCTATCTGATTGTAAACTTTCAGTTTTTAAATCCTGTTTCGCTTTATGTGTTGCTTTAATAATTTTCTGGTATCTGAAATGATACATGTTACTTCTATCTTATGTTTTGATAATTAATTAGTTGGTACCACTTCTGGTGATGTTGAAATAGCTCCTTTATAAAGATTGACAAGAAGCAACTTTATGTTTTGTCTGCTCACTGTTTTTGCTGTTATTGTGCCAACTTTTAGCTTGATCACTTGGTCTCTATTCAAGTTATTTTTGTTTGTGGAATCTCAGTATACAAGCACTACTACCAGCAGGTAATTGTTGGAGAGGAACAGAAAAGGAGCAAGTTTCTCTCTTTAGTTCTGATGGGCCACTGAAAATATCAATTTTTCCAAGAATATGCATAACTAGCTGTTTCTGAATGCATATGAGTAAACAATATGCAATGTATGAACCCTAGTGATCATATTCATACTTTGGGAAGTGCCTGTCATTTGATTCACTATGAATGTGTAGGTGAGTCTGATTTAACTCCACTCATATGATCCAAAGGCAAACATTCAACATATCTCCCTTTTACTTTCACCACAAGTCACTTTGGCTCTTTTCACGTAGTGGTTTGAATTTGCTGTGGTAGCTAGCCATTGGTTGGGCTCATAAAGTGCTTTCATTTCATGTGCAAAGATAGAATCCCATTATCTTTGTAGTGATTCTTTGGCTGAACATATATGGGCTATCAAAAAGCTAAAACCAAATTAAATTGACTAAAACTAAAAGATTGTTGGTTTTTTGTCTCGTTACAATAATTGATCACTTTCTGGGCATGAAATTTACTGAATCAATTATTATGAGGTGGAGCGATCACAATGATTCGATCACTGAAAATATTATCCAATTTCAATTAGATACGGCACATTAGTGCCTTAAACCAAATTTAACCGTTCAGTATTTGAGTCTATATAATTGGTGGTGAACTCATGATAGATAAAATGACCCGAACTTTTCTGTATTTTCATTAACAGACGATCACAAGTGTGATCTCCCACTTACAAAAAAACGAGTTGTATCACTAAACTAAACGCTTCTAGCCTGTTAGACCGCGGATTCGAGTTAGTAACAACAGTCTGAAATCCCTCTTTGGGTTTCATAAACTCCTTAAACTTGGCTTAAACGGTTAAACCCCAAACAATTGGGCTTCATTAACATTGCCTAAATCCCATACATTGGGCTCTCTCCAGCCCATTTCATAGTCCACAAACTCCAAACACCGCACATAACGACGCCGCGGGAAGCAGTAACAAGATTCAGGTGGGTAAAACCCGAAACGAAATTTCTCAGTAACATTCTTCTCCTTCCCAATTCCAATTCCAATTGCCAAGATCCCAATTCCCAATCCAATCCTTCATCTTCACTAATCACTTGAATTTGATCAAATCCAATCGAAACTCATAGAATATCGGAATCCAAATTCCGGCGATGGCGGGGTTCTCGGTGATGGACACTCTGTTCCAGCGCACACTGGACGACCTAATCAAGGGGCTCCGCCTCCAGCTGATCGGCGAGTCGGCGTTCCTCTCCAAAGCCCTAGACGAAATCCGCCGCGAGGCCAAGTCCACGGACCCCGACACCAAATCCGCCGCCCTCCTCAAGCTCACCTACCTCTCCTCCCTCCACTTCCACGACATGTCGTTCGCCGCCTTCCACGTCGTCGAGCTCCTCTCCTCCACCCGCTTCTCCCACAAGAAGATCGCCTACCACGCCGCCTCCCACTCCTTCGACGACTCCACGCCGGTGCTCGTCCTCATCACCAACCAGCTCCGCAAGGACCTCACCAGCACCAACGAGTTCGAGGTAAGCTTAGCGCTTGAATGCCTTTCCAGAATTGCCACTGTAGATCTCGCTAGGGATTTGACGCCTGAGATATTCACATTGCTGGCTAGCAGCAAAGTTCTCGTGAGAAAGAAGGCAGTTGGTGTGGTTCTGAGAGTGTTTGATAAGTATCCGGATTCGGTGAGGGTATGTTTTAAGCGTTTGGTTGAGAATCTAGACAGTTCGGATTCACAGGTTGTGTCTGTGGCGGTGGGGGTGTTTTGTGAGCTGGCTCTCAGAGATCCCAGGTCTTATCTTCCGCTGGCGCCCGAGTTTTATAAGATTCTGGTGGATTCCAAGAACAATTGGGTTTTGATTAAGGTGTTGAAGATATTTGCAAAGTTGGTTCCCTTAGAGCCGAGGTTGGCTAAGAGGGTTGTTGAGCCGGTTTGTGAGCATATCAGGAGGACTGGGGCTAAGTCGTTGTTGTTTGAGTGCATTAGGACTGTGGTGAGCAGTTTGAGTGATTATGAACACGCGGTGAAGCTTGCTGTTGTCAAGATTCGGGAAATGTTGGTGGATGATGATTCGAATCTGAAGTATCTTGGGTTGCAAGCGCTTTCGGTTGTTGCCCCAAAGCACTTGTGGGCGGTGTTGGAGAATAAGGAGGTTGTGATTAAGTCTTTGAGTGATGTGGATCCAAATATTAAGCTGGAGTCGTTGCGTCTTGTTATGGCAATGGTGTCTGAGAGTAATGTGGCTGAAATTTCACGGGTTTTGGTCAACTATGCCCTTAAGTCTGATCCGGAGTTCTGCAATTTGATACTGGGTTCCATTTTGTCGACATGTTGTAGAAATGTGTATGAGATTATTATGGACTTTGATTGGTATGTATCACTTCTGGGAGAAATGTCAAGGATACCACATTGCCAGAAAGGAGAAGAAATTGAAAAGCAGCTTATTGATATTGGTATGAGGGTCAAGGATGTTAGACCAGAGCTTGTTCGAGTCAGTCGTGATTTGTTGATTGATCCGGCATTACTTGGTAATCCTTTCTTACACAGGATATTATCGGCCGCTGCTTGGTTGTCAGGGGAATATGTTGAGTTCTCGGTAAACCCATTTGAACTCATGGAAGCACTATTACAGCCTCGTACAAGTCTCTTACCACCGTTCATAAAAGCAATATATATACAGTCTGCGTTCAAAGTCTTAATCTTTTGTCTGAATTCTTATCTTTTGCGGAGGGGAAATGCTGCGTCCTCCTCATATTCTGATCAATTGGTGCCAGATGTCCCAGGATTGTTCTCTGAACAGGATAGCGTAGGGTGTTCGGACTTGGCATCATGTGATGCTCCTGTTGAGGCCAAACTGGATGAAGGATTCAACCCAAGGGATTTAAATCAATCATTTGGAGGTCTTTCTGTAGAATATGGTGGGGAGGAAACTTCTACTTGTGGGCAGGCATCGGCATCTGCTTCATTCAAGGACAGTTTCACGCATGAATCTATCACAAACCTTTTAAATAGAGTTGAATTGGCTGTGGTTCCACTTACAAGAAGCTATGATGTAGAAATAGTAGAGAGAGCACGAAATGTACTTTGTTTCATTGAGTTGATTAAGCCACAAACGCCTGATTGTCTAGTTCAGAAAGAGGAGAGCTCAGATACGGAAGAAGCAGAAGCATCCAAAATCATTAAATTGATGCATGATGCCTTCTCAAATGATCTGGGTCCTATCTCAGTAAGTTCTCAGGAAAGAGTTTCTGTACCAGATGGTTTAGTGCTTGTGGAGAATCTTGAGGACTTGGAAACAATCTGTGGTGATGTTCAACTACCTTCATTAAATTCATTTTCCCATGGAAGTTCTCATTTTGAGGAAATGGCTGGTGTTTCTATCCCTATCTTTCAAAGCAAAGAAGAGCCAGGGCCATCAAATGAATCCACATCTCTGCTTGCAGAACACCGTAAGCAGCATGGCTTATATTATCTTCCTTCAGAAAAAAAGGATGGTGATTATCCACCTGCCAATGACCCTCAGTTACAGGCTAACTCAAATGACGATGAAGATCTTGCCAAGCTTACAGAGCAGTTACTGGTTTCAAAGAAAAAGCCAAACCATACAAAGCCTAGGCCTGTCGTGGTGAAATTAGATGGAGATCAAGTACCTATTGCAGCTGGTCCACATTCACAGGAAGATTTGTTGTCTGGTACAGTGCGGGATGTTCTTCTAGGAAGTGAGACAAAACCCACCACTAGGTCATCTACTAAGAGAAAAGGGAAGGAGAAGCTAAACGTTGATTCTACCACCGAATCCAAGGAAAATTTGGGTGATGTAGAAAAGCAAGATCAAGGAAACTCGAGTACGAGAAAAAGCAAGCCTAATACTCATAGTAAAGGGAGAAGGCACAGAAGCCCGGGGAAGAAGGGAGACGAAGGAGAAGAAAACTGTCAGAAAGCAAAGCCAAAAAGTAGTGGTAGGCACAAAGCTCGGCAACGAGCAGATGCGCCATTGAATGTGGTTTCACAAACACCAGTAATTCCAGATTTTCTCTTGTAGTGTTACAAGGTTTGGATTTGTTTGTTTGTCATCAACTGTTACAGAACTTCTTGGCATTTGGCTGCTAAGGCTAGTTCGGCTGTAGATTTTATACATTTTGGTTTGTGCCTACACACCCCCTGGTTTTATTTATTCCTTTTATTGAATCTGAACAATGTGAGATTTCGAGGTTGATATTTTGAAAGAACAACCACACGAGTTTGAGCTCAATTCTGGAGTTTCTCTAGCCTAGAAACCAAAAATTCTTGAATTTCTTTTCAGTTATGTTCATATTGAGCAATTTGAAATAGACCATATGATACAAAGAGATCATTATAACTTCTTATGCGGGAGTTTAACCTTGTTACCTTTGATCACCTATTTACTACACTTCTATTGTTAAAAGTTTATAGGATCACTGATTTGATCAAAAAATAAGTACATTTTACCATTTTGATGAGGGAACATATAGTTTGTAAGATCAATTCAAGAGCTAATTTAACAAGCACATAATCATTTTTTCTTCATTGTTATGTCAATTGAATCGTTTTTTTAGTAGTCAATTAATATATCTTCAGATGCGCACAAATGCAACGAATTTAAATTCAAGGGTGAAGAATAATGAGTATTCATCTGTCTTATTATTTTTGACTTTCCTAGGAGACCGAATAGTCCGACTTTCCTAGGAGAGAGAGAATACCTCTTCTCTTCTCTGCAACTGTGCTAGGGTTTCCATGGCGAAGATGACCGCAGCTGAGTCCGCCATTGCTTGGGGTTGGACGTAACCGTATTGCTTCTACATGATTTGATCGTCAAAATCCCGCCAACTTACCCGACGATTTGCGAAACAGCGTCAACGAAAGAGTTGTTCTGCGATGCTTGGAGGACTTATTCGGCGCTCACGGTGCTCCTCTTGTCCGGCGGTCGAAACTCAGCTTGGATTTATCGGAGATTAGCGAAGATGCCGAATTGTTACTTCTTTAGTAAGGAATAGCATTGGTTTGATCTAGTAAGACAATGCTATCTACAAAAGAATCGATCCCCATGTATTTTCGTCCATTTATTCTAAATTTTTCAACTTGTTTGGTCTTATAATTCACCCTGTTTAATTCTCGACGACCAGTTTCTATTTTTCCGAATACCAATTCACCACTGCTTCTACAATCAAAAAGTGACAGATAACAAAACTTTAGACTTGATATCCCTAATATTTTAGTCCAAGATTGCACCACACCATACTCTTTCATAACCCATATGTCAAAACCCCTCATCTTGATATCAATCAAGGCAAGGGACTCTCCATATCTTGCTACTGAAATGACCTTGCGTTCATCCGAGAAAGCTTCAGGCATCTCTATCTGGCTAAATAGTTCACTGGCCATATCAAAGAAGACAATGATGTTCTTGTCCTTGTCGAAATCTTGGCATTGAGGCCAATGCAGAGCATTATTGACAAAAACGTATTTACGTGTAAACCATACAATAGATCGCAAGGAAGCCGGAAAAGTAGTACTACTGAGACGCTTCCAAGAATTACGGGCTAATGAGTAGACCTCAACCTCACATAGTTTTGTCTCTAATAATCTATCTTCAGACAGTAGAATTCTTAAAACCTTACAATCATCACTCTCAGCATCATAGCCAAAAGCGTGAGTTTGTAGATAACTACTTGTAGACTGACTGATAATAGGCGTAGGCAAAATCACAATCTTTCTAACGGAAGGGTTCCAAATTATTGTGGGTACTTCGGAAGTCATGGGCATGTCGTCATATGCGAGGCATATGAGGCCGTTACAAGTTCCGATCAGACTACAGAAATCCACATCTAAATGTTCCGATGAAGGATATTTAAACTTGGTATAGCACTCATCTCCATCCAATATTGCAGGGTCGTCTTTCATCACATACGACGTGCAACTACTCGCAGTGGTGTGCTCGCTTAGTAGAAGGTGAACAATGTCGTTTCGGTTGTTGTATTGACCTCTGCGCTTGAGATGGGTATCAATGAAAGTGGAGTGTTGGATCATAGAGCTCCATGACTTGCACACCGTGCTGAATCTGCATAAAGATTTGGCCGGCAACCACAACAGGATTTCGCGAATGATTTCTTCAGGAACAAGGTAGTGTGATATTGCTGCAGCTTTTGATGTTCCATTAATCCTTGTACGAGTGGTTTCTTTAGGAAGGTAGTCGGACATCCCTGAAACCGAAAATGGTTTTTGGTGTGGTCTTATTTTCCTTGAACCAAGGTGGGGTTTTTATAAGAACTCTAGTTCGATTGCGGGACAAATTCAATTGCTAAGGTGTTTCGGCTTTTGCACTAGTAGGTTGAAATACCAATTCCCAAAATAATATTGATTTTGTTGAAGGAAATTGACTTATGTGTGCCTATTCAAATTAGGATTAGTTTCATGATTGTAATAGGAGAGAATGTTCTAGAATTCCTAGTCTTATTCGGAATAGTTTTCCTTGTAATATTAGAACATGTACTTTGTAATCCCTATATATAGGGCTCCTATTCTCAATATTGAATATACAATTCTCTCATCAATCTCTCTCAAAACTCTCATTCTTAAACACGTTATCAGCACGAGTTCTAACCACAAACCAAAAACCAAAACCCGAAAACCTTCTCCATTGTTGCACCTAGCCCGAGCTAGCCGAGCCGCTACTGCCACCTACCGCGCCCGTGCGCTTGCAGCCCTCTCGGCCCAGCCTCCTCATGCGTCTTCGCTGCCCCTGCAGCCTTCTCGGATCACCACACACCACGGCTGCCAAACAGCCACCAAACCGGCCACTAAAACCGGACCAGCAGCAGCAGTTTTCGGCCTACATTCCTGCAACTAGGGCTGGGCACGGGCCGGGTTCAATAAGAATTTTGCTGGGCCCGAGACCGACCCGTTTTGCACTCAACAGGGACCGGCCCGTTTTATTTAGGGCCGTGCTTCTGGGTTTACAGGCCCAAACAACCTTAAAAAAAAAAAAAAAAAAAAAAGAAATTGACATCAGTTGCATTTTTTGGCCAACATCAGTTGAATCATGAATCTGGGCTCACATGCTTTTATCCTCCCAGTAGAGCAAAATACTAAAACCCCCCAAGACTCTTCTACTTTGCTTTGTGCCGACCCCAGCAAGCATCTTCCTTGCCCCAATGTTGATCTCGCCGTCCAAGACGCAAAGCAAAACCCCAAGTTCCAAATCCTGCAGTCAAAGCAAGGTAAGGAGGTTTAGCTGTTAATCACCACAGATCTTAAATCAAAGCCAGAGAAATCTGAGATTTAGGATTCTTCTAACTTAAAAATATGTTAATAAATTCAAATCAATTTCTGGTTTACTTTTGCTTCATACCGTGCAGGTGAAGTGAAGAGGGAATGAGGGAGGGAGGGAGAGGGGAGGGAAAGAGAGAGTGAGAGAAAGCAGTCTCGGCGTTCGGCTATGGGGGATATGGGGGAGGAGACTTGGACCGCAGAGGCGCAGACTTAAGACTCGGAGAAGAGGGAGAACGAAGGAGGCGGCCTCGTCCAGGTCGGGAAGAATTAAAGACTGAAGACTAGTCAATTAGGTTTGGGTATTTGACTGAAGAGTCTAATTGAGTGTGTTCGATGCTATGATAAGGATTTTGAGCCTTATGTTAGGACTAATAATACATGGACATCTGTCTCTTTTTATTAAAACGGGCCTGACGGGTTTATGCAACTTTGAAAGTTAAGGCCCGGCCCGAACCGTTTGTTTGAAAGTCAAGGCCCGGGCCCGAACCGTTTTGATGGGGAAAAAAATGGGCCCGGCCCGTTCAGGTCGGGCTTTGACGGGCCGGTCCGGGTTTGAGGGTTTTCGGGCTTAAATGCCCAGCCCTACCTGCAACCTTCGGCAACAACTAAAACCCATTGCTGCCATCACCACCGAGACATCCAAAGTCCCCTCCATCGATCAACAATAATCCAAGCTTCCATAAGTTCAAGAATTCAAGATTTCAAGTTTTCAAGCTCCAAACAAGCAAGTAAGTTTTTAAATTAAAGTTACCGCTTTTTGAAATTTAATTTCTCCTTCTTTTTCTTCGGGGACTTGCAACCTCCCTTCTTCTTCATCCCACCTTTCTTATAACGTGGGTTCGATTCTTGAAAAGTGGAATCATGGGGATTCACGCTATTAACGAACTAAGAGCGTTCGTAAGACTTCGAACTAAGAGCGTCCGTAAGCATCGATTTATGACCATATAAACATTATTGTTTCGGTCTAATCCAATCATTCTTGGAAATCGATTTCTTGGTAGCATAGCTCGGAAATCTTATTATGTAGTTGTCGTGGAAGTTTTTAACTCCGAAACTAATATATTTCTTCTTCTTATTTCAGGATGTCGAAGCCGAAGCTTGACTTTCCTATACTTGACTCAACTGGCTCGGAATATCATAGTTGGGTCACGGATGTTGAGAACCACCTCACTTCAAAAGGGATCCTACCCGTAATTCAGGCACCAAACCCTGCACTTATTTTTGAGCGTACGGCTACAAATAATGCCACCGCTCTCATCTTGATGAGACACCACATGGATAAATCACTTTGATTGGAGTACATGGCAATCAAGGATGCTAGAGAATTATGGGTTGCGCTAGAAGAGTGTTTTGGCTATGTCAAGGACTCCCTCCGACTTGAAAGTTCAATGGAGCAATCTACGATTCGCCGACTTCAAGTCGGTAGTTGAATTTAATTCAGAAGCTCTACACCTCAAAACCATGTTGGGGTTCTGTGGACAACCCGTCACAGAGCAAGAGCTAATTGAGAAAACTCTCTCCACCTTCCCCGTCTCAACAATTTTGGTATCGAAGCAATATCGAAACGAGTACAATACTGGACGGATCATGAGATTTCATCAGCTAATTAATGTTATTTCTGTAGCTGAAAAATATGATAATATCCTCGTGAAGAATTATAATTCAAGGCCTGTCGGAACGAAGAGCGTTCAATAGGCGAATTATAATAATGCACCCAAAGGAGGGCGCAAGGAGTGGAACCCTAAAAATAAGAGACACAACGGACGTATTGGTCCATACAACCGCCCTACAAAGGAAGGAAACAGTCAAAATTAAGGACGGACACGTGGCAATATGTCACACCCCAAACCCGAGACCAATATCATACTGAAATATGGTACCCGAATTCGTGATGTGGGTTATTACAAATAAAACTTCCTCAATGGATAAATTAAAGTAAAAGAATTTGCAAATAAGTCTGAATAATACTTTTATTAGAAATTGAAATTATTATTTTTACAATACTAAAGCTGAACAAAATATATTACATTATTTCTTTTGAGAAAGCGGTAGAAAATAAAACATTCATTTATTTAGAGAATCGCCCCATTTTCCCCAAGCGTCTAATCGCTACCTAAAAACAAGAAGGTGTAGCATCATGAGCAACACAAGCCCAGTAAGTACACAACATACATTCTTATATTAATGTGTTTTATAGGAAATCAAAGTGAATAACCAAGTAAAAATGTACCGGGAACCATTTATATGTTCATACGAATTCTTAAATATGTATATACACACACACATATATACAAATATATTCATCCGTGTGAATGGTTTATAATAAATCATATAGTCACATCTCCTTATTGAACCAACAATATATTGCAGCATTAATATGTGAAATAAGCTCAAAGAAATGCATGTTCAATTCTCTTTTTCACTTATCATCGTAACATATTAATAATATATCGCAGACAGATATTTGATTGAAATAATATAAGTACACTTCTCTTCTTAGTGAATTTTCGGATTAACTGGTAATAAATCATGAATACAAGTGCTAGGGTCCAACGTACTATACCCAAAGCACGAGTAAGCCAGGTTGACTGGTAACAAATCATAAATCCATGTGCTAGGGTCCATAATACCAAAGCACGGGTAAGCCGCAGCATACAGAGGACAAATCCAAAGTATGTATACTCAAGGAGAACACCTCTTTCCTAAGAGTATAATAGTGCACTATCTGTAGGGACTAGGGCCCAGGCTAACTCCTCATAACACCAAAACACATTTACCAGTAATTCACTTAAGCACGGGGTAATACTAATCACTCGGCTTCACAATTGTACTTTTCAAACATAATCAAATCCTCAAAATACAATCTTTATGAATTATAGATCGTAATATATATGTATATGTACACCCACATAAAGAGACATATACTTAGGAATAATCTCATATGAAAACATATGTAACATAATTGTATAACACAATTAAGTAAATTCACTAGCAAACAACATAATTACAAATAAGCTTATACATAATTGAAATCAAGTAAAATATGTAATAATAAAGCACAAGCATTAAATGAATAACTATACACAATTTAAGAAAATTATATTATAGTTAGTATTTCAGTTCTTATGTCCAAATCCATTGAAGTTCATCAACCGTGTTCATGTTTCTCCGATTAGAGTCATCAAACTTCAAGATGTGTTATATTGTCCATCACAAGTCCGAATTAGTCAAATGAGTACACCATTTCAAAGGGTTTTTCACAAGGAATTCAATGGAATAAGTCATGTAGTCCAGATCAGAGGGATATAGTCCAGAAATGGTGAAGAACCATAACAGTGCAGAAACCGATATTTTTGTTACTGACCTTTGGTGTTTAAGTCTTTACGTTCCGTGTATTTTACCATTAATTCTCAAACTCTCCAGATCACAATTACAGGTCCTAAGCTTCAAATTGATATAAAGTTTGTAGAAAACGGATAAGAAATGAGAGAGATATGAATTTTTGAAGTTGTGATGGCTGTATGAGATTTCCAGCGAGTTTAAAAGTTGAAAACTTTGATTAGCCATAACTTCTTCATTTCTTAACCTTTTTTAGTGATTCAAAAGCCTAAACTGAAGAACTTTTGATGAGGAATTTAATACTGTAAATAGTTTTAACAAAACAGACTTTGTTATATACGAAAATACAGGTTTGTAGCAAAGCAGATCCTTTTCCATTTTATCATTGATTATGTAGTTTGATAAATCTTAAAGACAAAAGAATATAGAAATGTATTCATGTACTTACTTAAGGAACTCAGAAGGTCTTGTGATCAAACTTTGGACTTCTTTCACAAAATAAGGAAACTTCTTAAGGGAAATAGGATGAAGGATTTGTGTGAGGAACTTTTAGTTGGGTTTTCTCTTCAACTAAGGGAGTTTTTTTTATCAAATTTTGCATTTGATCTTCAAGTTGAGTATGATCAGATCATAATGATATATATAGGCTAGAATTAAGCACTAAGATAAGTGAGTGACTAATATTGTAATGCAAGTGGCTAATCCACTAGTTAGGTTAAATGATTAAAAGGAAAAGTAAAATTAAAAGAGTAGTAAAAGAAAGAAAACATAAAGCAGCTTTGCCAATTATATATATATATATATATATATATATATATATATATATATATATACATGCACACATCCATAAATATATAGATACACATTTACCTAATTGATAAGTAAAGAACTTTAGTGCTTTCTTAAGGTAAAAAGAAAATATCAATAATTAGTACTAAAATGACATGCATCATAAAAATAATATGGATGAGAGTCTTGAGCTTAATAACAAAGTAAGACATTTCGAATATAACTAATAATATAGTACTCTATAGTTGACACTAATTTTCGGGTTATTACACAATACATGGCAACGCGGGAGAAGTGGCCGTGGGGCTCCAGGACGTGGTGGAGCCGCCCAAGGCCGTGGGAATGGCGCCAACTCCTCTAGAGGACGCCACCCAAGTGCAAACAATGCACCTCAATTAAAGGGAGACAATCACAATGACGTGTGTCATCGATGTGGATCCAGTGAGCATTGGTTCAAGCAATGCAATGCAAGCAATCAATTAGCTGCGCATTACAAGGCATATAGAGACTTTAGAGAGCATGAAGCCTATCTTGCCGAAGAAGAAGAAGATGGTGATTATGCCAACGTCAATCTCACCATAGCGGACTTCAAATCTGACAAAGAATTGCACAAGGATGCTGCATATTTTGATTAGTATAGTCCTTTATTTTTCCAAGAATTATGTAATGGCAATTATGCCATAATCAATAAAATGACTTATTGTATTCACTCTTTCTTACTAGGCGTACTCAAGAGTAATTATGATGTCTAGGAAAGGTTTGAACTGAGAGAACGGTTTTAAAAGTGAGCAATGCTCCACCAAAATCTCGCCTTACCTTACCTAGTCACAACCAAATTGGAATTACCATGCAAACGGATTGAGTGACTACGATTTGTCTACGATTTGATTTTTCTTTTGGGTTAGATTATGGTCACGAAACTTTGAAGTAATCATTGGCTATTTTATTAATAAAGTATCGATTTCTTTTTGAATGTCTTGGACATATTTTAATTTCGAACTTTATTACTTTTCAGTATGTTTCCCGGAGAGCTAGAATGCCTCGTGGATAGTGAAACTACACATACCATCCTTCGAAATAGGCAACTATTCCTATGGATGACGCCTTCTCGATCTTCCGTGACTACGATGGCTGGATCATCTCAATTGATTCATGGTAGAGGACCAGCCCAATTTATGTTGCCAAATAGCACAACTTTAAATGTCACCGAAGCTCTTTATGCTCCGATGGCAAGAAGAACCCTATTGAGCTTCAAAGATATAAGAGCCAATGGTTTTCATGTGGAAACACATTGTGAGAATGGACAAGAGTTCCTTTGCATCACCTCTAATGACTACGGACATAAAGAGTCTTAGAGAAACTTATGTGTCGATCTAGTGGGTTGTATGCAACCACTATTCGAATAATTGAATCCAATCATGTTATGAGAGATGATTTATGGGATTCCGACACATATAGGCTTTGGCATGACCATTTGGGACATCCAAGTCGTGATATGATGATCCGTATATTAAAGATTTCGCATGGACATCCATTTTTCAGAACGAAAAGAAGTCTCCGAAAGAGCCCATGCGCCTCACGGTGCCGTTCACCCCCAAAACCGACCTTCACTGGCCTGCGCCGCCGTCCCCCTGCGGCCCAGGGTGGCTTTGACGCCACCAATATTGCTCTTTTGTCTCCAAATTTTACTTCTAAAGTCCATTGTGACTTCGTGGCTCAACCAAAATCCTCATTGGTTGTTTCTCAAGCCCATCATTCGTTCTGCAAAGCCTGCTCTTTAGCAAAATTAGGATTGAGACCATCCTATGCAAAGGACACTAAAGAAAATATACCATTCTTGCAAAGAATCCAAGGTGATATTTGTGGACCTATTCAACCACCATATGGACCATTTAGATATTTTATGGTGTTGGTTGATGCATCGACACGCTGGTCACATGTCATGCTTTTGTCCACAAGGAATGCTGCATTTGCTAAACTCCTAGCACAAATTATTAAATTAAGGGTTCACCACCCTGATCATCCTATTAAGTCTATAAGATTAGACAATGATGGGGAGTTTACATCAAAAACTTTTGATGACTATTGCATGTCCATTGGGATTGATGTTGAACATCCTGTTCCTCATGTTCACACTCAAAATGGTCTCGCAGAAGCCGCCATTAAACGATTATAAATGGTCGCTAGGGCATTGGTGATGCGCACCAATCTCCCTATTTCTGCTTGGGGCTATGCAATATTGCATGCAGCTATGCTTATTCGTCTGAGACCCACTGCCACTCAACCCTTCTCTGCATCTCAGATGGTGACTGGGTATGAGCCTGATGTCTCACATTTACGCATATTTGGGTGTGCAATTTATGTGCCAATTGCGCCTCCATAGCGCACCAAAATGGGTCCTCAACGACGATTAGGCATTTATGTTGGATATGATTCTCCAACAATTGTCTGCTACATAGAACCCTTGACAGGCGATCTCTTTACCGCTAGATTTGCGGATTGTCACTTCGATGAGACAGTCTTCCCGTCGTTAGGGGGAGATAAGAACATAAATGTTCAACAGGAACGACAAGAATTGTCGTGGTCTGTCCCCACTCTGTCTCACCTTAATCCCCGAACCACACAGTCCAAAATTGAAGTGCGGAGAATTCTCGATCTTCAGAACGTAGCAGAATCGATGCCTGATGCGTTTTCTGATATCGCTAAAGTGACGAGATCACATATATCTAATGCAAACGTGCCTGCAAGGATTGTTGTCCCTAAAATTAGAGGACATGACGCCATCTCAAGGGCAACTAAGCATGGCGCCAACGTCCCCTCTCACAGTGATGGTGACTTTGTGGCTAGGCCCACGGCTCTTGCCAAGAAGCACGAGAGGCCAATAGGTTCGATGGATTCTCGCCCAAGAAAGAAAGCGAGTTTGGCACAAAATAATCCATTAATCATCGATGTGAATAATCCATCTCATGGGAATATTCCGGATTATGGTTATGTCCAAGAGACATCATTGGGGGACGCTCCAATGTCAGAACCAATTCCAGAGAATAGAGAGATCTCTATGTATTACACTAGTGTACATGACATGATGGATAGAAATTCTATGGCTATTGATGATACATTTGCATATCATGTTGCAAAATGAATTATAGAATATAATGATATCGAACCTCGCTCTATCGAAGAATGTCAACCAAGAACGGATTGGCCTAAATGGAAAGATGCGATCCAGGCTGAATTAGATTCACTAGCAAAGAGACATGTGTTTGGGTCTATAACGCAGACACCCCCAGATGTAAAACCTGTTGGCCATAAATGGGTCTTTGTTAGAAAGCGTAATGAGAAAAATTAGGTGGTTAGATATAAAGCCCGCCTCGTGGCGTAAGGTTTCTCACAATGCCCTGGAATCGACTACGAGGAGACATATTCTCCAGTAATGGATGTTATAACGTTCCGCTACCTTGTCAGTTTGGTAGTTTCCGAAAAACTTGACATGCAGCTTATGGATGTGGTTACAGCATATCTCTATGGGGATCTAGATTCAGAGATATATATGAAGGTTCCAGATGGACTTCAATTAACCAAATCAAGTGGCTCTAAACCACGGAGCGCGTTTTCAATAAGATTAAAACGCTCACTATATGGATTAAAACAATCCGAACAGATATGGTATAACCGTCTAAGTGACTACTTGATTGGGAAGGGATATATTAACAATGAAATATGCCCATGAGTGTTCATTAAAAGAACAAATTCCGGATTTGCAATTGTAGTAGCTTATGTCGATGACATGAACCTAATTGGAACTCTAGATGAGTTAAAGGAAGCTGCTAAATATTTGAAATCCGAATTTGAGATGAAAGATCTTGAGAAAGCACGGTTTTGTCTCGGTTTAGAAATCGAGCACCGTAGTGAAGGGATTTTGATCCATCAGTCTGCATATACTCAGAAAATTTTTAGGCGCTTTAATGAAGATAAAGCAAAGCCTGTGAGTACCCCCATGATTGGCCGTAGTCTTGAGCCCGAAAAAGATCTGTTTCGTCCAAATGATGAGGACGAAGTATCATTAGAGGCCGAAGTGCCCTATTTAAGTGCAATAAGCGCATTATTGTACTTAGCTCAATGCACAAGACCAGACATCTCATTCGCAGTGAACTTGTTAGCTCGACATAGCTCTGCGCCAACACGCCGCCATTGGATTGGTGTAAAGACAATCTTTCGATACCTAAGAGGTACGATTGATATGGGCCTATTCTATCCCTACAGAGAGAAAATGAATGACGGAAATTTGGGATCGGACCACAAGAGGCAAAACGCCACCATCCAAAATCTTGCCGCCGGCGTCCCCCTACTCCCTTCCATCAAAACGACAATGATGTTTTGATGGGTTTTGCTGATGCAGGGTATCTCTCTGACCCTCACAAAGGTCACTCCCAAACAGGTTATGTCTTTACCATGGGAAGCACTGCTATATCTTGGAGATCTACAAAACAGACTCTTGTTGCTACTTTCTCAAATCATGCAGAGATTATTGCTCTACATGAAGCCGTACGTGAATGTATATGGTTAAGGTCTGTAATTAGACATATTCAAGGAAGTTGTGGTTTGAAGTCTACCACGGATGAACCTACATGCATTTATGAGGATAATGCAGCTTGTATTGAGCAAATGAAGTTAGGTTTCATCAAGGGCGACAACACCAAGCATATATCGCCTAAATTCTTTTATAATCAGCAACAACAATCGCTTCTAAAGATTGAAGTAAATCAAATCCGATCAGAGGATAATGTAGTGGACTTATTTACTAAGTCGTTACCTAAATCCACATTCGAGAAACATGTGAAGAGCATCGGATTGAGAAAGTTATCCGAACTCCCACGATTGTAGCAATCAGGGGGAGATATCGACATCAGGGAGAGTTATGATGTCTACATGTTCGATCTTGAAGAGTGAAGGACATGTTGTACTCTTTTTCTCCTCCTCGAGCTTGTTTTTGTCCCATAGGGTTTTTCACTCGAGCAAGGTTTTTAACGAGGCAACAGATGAAGCGTCACCACCAAGTTTGAGCGGCACAAGGGGGAGTGTTGAAGGAAATTGACTTATGTGTGCCTATTCAAACTAGGATTAGTTTCATGATTGTAATATGAGAGAATGTTCTAGAATTCCTAGTCCTATTCGGAATAGTTTTCCTTGTAACATTAGAACATGTACTTTGTAATCCCTATATATAGGGCTCTTATTCTCAATATTGAATATACAATTCTCTCATCAATCTCTCTCAAACCTCTCATTCTTAAACAGATTCTTGATTGAGGCATACAATGATACAATCGATGGGCCATGTATTCGATCTTAATTAGTTGGCTTTTGATCGATAAAGACGGTAAACAGTAATTAAAATCCACAAATTCAAAATATAAATCACACTTTACATGATAATTAAAGATGATCAAGTTGTTGCCGTCAAATTCTATGACTCCATCCACATGTAACTTTTGAGCTTAAATACCAAATTTGAGCCTAAATATTGGGACTGTGGAGAAGTCTAAAGTCCAGAGTTGGGTTCAAGACCACAAACGTATAACCAAAACAACAAAGCGGGTCAAAAACCATTGTTAAGTTTCGTATTGGTTTCTGACTTGGCTTTTGGAGTTCTTCTAAAGGCAATTGCAAGTGTTTTCATACATAGTGAACATTCACATTGGGTTTCATGCATTTCTTGTTCTTCTTCTTCCTCGCTTGAAAACTTGGAAGGTTTAATAACTATGCTTGTACTTTTTCTAAAGAAACAAGAGGGGATGAAGCAATGTTAAACCTAGCTTGGGAGCTTAGCTTATACCAACTTGGTGACATTTGTGAGGAAACCCTCTCCAAACTTATTTGTGACGTTATACCAAATTTTTAAGACCAATAACTTGAAGCCCAATTCCAAATCCTCAAACTAGTGGAATGGTGGCCATGAAAGTCAACTCTTTAATCAAGGTATATATTGTTCGAGTTATTAACTAGTGCTAGGCTAGATCGTCGTAGTTAATGACCAAGACCCCTAAATATGTGCTGGCGAATTCGTCAACACTCAAACAGCACTCAAGAAACCCAAGAACGGACCAAAACACATGCATTGCATCTTAACTTTCGATTCAAGCTAGTGCATGTCCTAGAACTCCTAGCTAGGTACCTAGTATTTTAGTTTTAAGTATCTACGCTAGCTAAGGTCGTCTTCTTCTGCCTAACCTCGTCTCCTCCAGTACTGCTCAGGAGCAATGGGAATTGGAGACCGAAAATCCCAACCAATTAGAAAACTTTTGGGTTCCTATTTACAGTTTTTTCATGCCTTTCATCTCGTGTTCTTTTTCATTGGTTTGTCCATTGGAGTCATGATCAGCTTATTCTGCAAAAACTTCATATTCAAATTGCAAACCACCTCAGATTCAGTCTCTTCGTTCACACTACCGACGTCAACATCACTGTTGCTGCTTCCGCCGCCACCCTCACCAGCGCCGATCCCTTTACTGGATTCCGGTGATGTCGTTACATCCGATGTTGAGGCTCAGACACTTCTGGTGCACAATATGGATGATGATCTTGAGTTGTTTTGGCGGGCATCGTTTGTTCCGAGGATTACAGAGTTTCCCTATAACCGTGTGCCTAAAGTTGCTTTCATGTTCTTGACAAAGGGTCCTATACCTCTAGCCCCATTGTGGGAAATGTTCTTCAAAGACCATCAAGGACTTTACAACATATATTTTCATCCTCATCCGTCCTATGTAGAATCGTGGCCCAAAAATTCTGTTTTCTATCGAACAAGAATTCCAAGCAAGGTTCGTTACTCTTTGACTCTCTCTCGATCTCTTTCACACGCATGTATATTAGTTATCAATTATAGATCGAGAAACTTTTCACTATGGGCCGGGACAAACGCTAAGGCGCGTATTCTCGCATAGTTCCTGGTTATGCCACTCGGTCCTAGGTCCTGATGGGCAGTGCTAATAAAGCAAAACCACCAAGCCAACAACGGACTGGCCGTATTATTGCATAGTTGAATATCTTCTTGCACTTGTAGAGCCATTTATATAAAGTCGACCTTTCATGGGAATTTTGGGCGGTTGCATACGCGTTCCGCTCTATATACTCTTATTAATTTTTAGTTACATATTTGACCACAACGAGCATTTCCATCTTGTAACTTGTTTTCTTCTTCTTCTTTTTTTCCCCTTATTACAGCAAGTTGAATGGGGAAAACCAACCATGATCGACGCCGAGAGACGTCTACTAGCGAGTGCCCTCCTTGACTTCTCTAATGAACGATTCGTGTTGTTGTCCGAGACTTGCATCCCACTATTCAACTTCACTACAGTATACAACTACCTCATGAATTCCAATAAGAGCTTTTTAGCTTCCTATGATGATCCAAGGAAAGTTGGCCGTGGCAGATACAATCCCCAAATGGATCCTACAGTTACAATATCAGATTGGCGAAAAGGGTCACAATGGTTCGAGGTCAACCGCAAACTTGCAATAGAGATCGTATCAGATACCAAGTACTACCCCATATTCAAAGAGTATTGCAGTCCTCCTTGCTACATGGATGAGCATTACATCCCTACCCTAGTGAACATTATCGGCCCCGGTCACAACTCAAACAGGACCGTTACTTGGGTTGATTGGTCCAAGAGTGGTCCGCACCCTGGAAGATTTGGGAGGAATGGTGTTTCAGATGAATTGCTGAATCGAATAAGGTTTGGTACTAATGGTACCTGTGATGGTGATGTTAATACAACCAGTTCTATGTGCTTTTTGTTTGCTAGGAAGTTCATGCCGGACACTCTGCAACCTCTCTTGCAAATTGCACCCGTGTTGCTAGGTTCCATTTCTCAATAGTCTTATTAGTAAATCCGTATAGTCCTCTTTTGTTTTTACCTTTTTTTGGACAATCCATATCCTTCTTCATTCAGTTTATATGTTACTAAAATGGAAGTAAAATTTACGATAGATGAGCTTGCTTGAGGGTTACATTTATACTTTTGCCGAAGAAGTCCATAGTAAATAGCCCAATTAGATATTGTAAAATGAGATTCATTTTATATGAGAAAAATGCTAGACTTATTACATGTGTATTTAAGATGACATGTTTCGTTACATATAAAAAACGATGTATTTAAGATTCATTTTATATGAGAAAAACGCTAGACTTATTAAGAGCATCTTTAGCAGACTCTCTATTTTGGTTCCTTAGCTATTTTAGAGAGCATGTTTAGTTTTTTATCTATTTTAGCAGCTGCACCAAACTCCTAAGTGACTCTCTATTATAACTTTTAGCTATCTCGCTCCTAAATATAGAGAGCGAGATGAGGCTCTCTATAATTTAAAACATTCATTTTGAGTTACTTTATGTAATTTATAAATACATTTAAACTATTTAATATTCCTTTAAAAAATAATATAAATTCAAAATTATCTAACATAGAGAGCACTAATACATACATATTTCTAAAATGGCTAGCCAAAATGACTTTTTAGCTACTTTAACTAAAATTTGACTCAAAAATAGCTAGCATTGCTAAAGATACTCTAAGCGAGATACTTGTGCATCGATCACTATTCTGGTATTGTAACCATTGTGTGGAATAAAAAAACGATGGCTTTGGCGGTTTGCATTCCTCCTAATTTACAGAGGGATTTAAATTATAATAATGTAAAATGTCATAAAACTGACCCATCCTTCTTTTTCTTTTTTTTTTAAAGCACGTTCTTCAATTTTCTAACTTGCTTCAAATCCTCAAAATCTTAACTTCAACTTTGATGGATCTTGTCCATTGTGTGTGAATGGTAAATGGTAATACCACCTTTAATAATAATACCAAATTATATATATACTAAAACAAAATGACCCCAACAAATTACCCGTTGGGTCACTGAGTCAGAGTTACTAGGTCATTAATTGGGTCACCGGGTCAGACAATATTCACTGCTTTTTTATGTTTGTTTCCACTGGTTGGGTCTGGGTCGCTAGGTCAGTTTGTAGGTTAGGGAACTGACACAGAGAAGAGTTCTGACTAGAAGAAGTGTTGTGAATGAGTCCATAATCATATTTACATAAACATAGTATTAATAATTCCTTCATATCTCCTTTCTACAAGTTTTGAACTTTATTGTGAATCATCATTTTGGTTAGTGGTATACTCATCTATTGCTAATGACTTTATGCAAGCAACAACAATGATCATTGACTTATTCCAATCCTTAGCAACTGTGTATCGACCCCGAGCATATATGTCACTATTTTAGGCGGAGATAGGATTCCTATGATCACTATCTGAGACAAAAAAATCTGCAAAGATTAATGTACCTCCATCATGCTTCATAGCTTCATTTTTCAATTGGTAGATATTGATGTTCTTTTTACTTATAAGTCATCTTTACTTGCAAAGAAAATATCTTTTTTTATTATTTAAAGTCGACCAAGCGAGTGAAATTTATTTAATGAAAAGAAGGTTACAAAGAGAAAGGAGATAGGGCAGGCGTAAGAAACGCAACTAACCTCCTATCAAAAGAACACAAATGAATGAAAATAGAAAATTAGGAAGACCTAAACGATCCCTATTACAATGACTCACCATAAAATCTGGAGTTGAATCCCACCAAGTGAAGCCATCTAATGAAGCATCATAGTTAGCAAGGACATCAGCAGCTTGATTGCCTTCACGAAAGATATGGCTAGATTTGAAATGCATTTGAGGGATACAATGCAAGCAATTGCTCCACTGCACACGAAGCCTCCAAGGCACCAGATGAGGAAAACGGAGAAAAATGAGTATAAAGGATGAATCCACCTCCAACCATACATACTTCTAATCTCTAACAAAGAAAATATCAGTAGTAGTTTTATTATTATGTTAGAGCATCTTTATCAGACTCTCTATTTTGGCTCCTTATCTATTTTAGAGAGGATGTTTAGCTTTTTATGAGCATCTTTAGCAATGCAAGCCATTTTTTAGTCAAATTTTAGCCAAAATAGCTAAAAAGTCATTTTAGCTAGCCACTTTAGAGCATCTTTAGCAATGCTGGCCATTTTTGAGTCCAATTTTAGCTAAAGTAGCTAAAAAGTTATTTTAGCTAGCCACTTTAGAATTACGTCTGCATCAATGCTCTCTATTTTAGCTAGTTTTGAATTTATATTATTTTTTAAATGAAGATTAAATAGTTTAAATGTATTTATAAATTACATAAAATAACCTAAAATGAATGTTTTAAATTGTAGAGAGCCTCATCTCGCTCTCTATATTTGAGAGCAAGATAGCTAAAAGTTATAATAGAGAGTCACTTAGGAGTCTGGTGCAGCTGCTAAAATAGATAAAAAGCTAAACATGCTCTCCAAAATAGCTAAGGAGCCAAAATAGAGAGTTTGCTAAAGGTGCTCTTAGAAATACGTCTGCATCAGTGCTCTCTATTTTAGCTAGTTTTGAATTTATATTATTTTTTAAATGAAGATTAAATAGTTTAAATGTATTTATAAATTACATAAAATAACTTAAAATGAATGTCTTAAATTATAGAGAGTCTCATCTCGCTCTCTATATTTAGCAGCGAGATAGCTAAAAGTTATAATAGAGAGCCACTTAGGAGTCTGGTGCAGCTGTTAAAATAGATAAAAAGCTAAACATACTTTCCAAAATAGCTAAAAAGTTAAAATAGAGAGTCTGCTAAAGATGCTCTTATCTATTTTAGCAGCTGCACCAAACTCCTAAGAGTAACTCCAACAGCTTCCCTATAATTTTTGTATAATAAGGAAGCAAAAGTCAAAGCTTTAGCATCTTTTTATTCTCCAACTCCAACAGATTCCCTATTTTATAGCAATATCTAAAATCTCCATATTCTTCCTTAAATTTTTAGAGATTGTTGTAAATATAGGGAATTTGGTTTTCTCTTTCCTCACTTTCCCTAAAATAGGGATAGTTATAGGGAATCTGTTGGAGCAAAAGAGGCTCATTTTTCCCTAAAGTACAAAAAAATCAAAATATGGAGAAGCTGTTGGAGTTGCTCTAAGTGACTCTCCATTATAACTTTTAACTATCTCGCTCCTAAATATAGAAAGTGAGATAAGGTTCTCTATAATTTAAAACATTCATTTTAAGTTATTTTATGTAATTTATAAATACATTTAAACTATTTAATCTTCATTTAAAAAATTATATAAATTCAAAACTAGCTAAAATAGAGAGCATTGATGCAGACGTATTTCTAAAGTAGTTAGCTAAAATGACTTTTTAGCTACTTTGGCTAAAATTTGATTAAACAATTGCTAGCATTGCTAAAGATACTCTTAATACACCAGCTTTTGTAATTTGTAAAATGATAACATTTTCAATTAATATATCTTAGTTTATGATTGTGGCTCTATTATGAACAAATATGAAAAAAGAAAAAACTAAACCCACAACATCGCGCGGGAGTACTTTTCAAAGTTTTCTTTTGTTTTGTCTAAGGGACAGTTCTTCAAAATCTTCAGTGATTGGATTGAGAAATCTAAGACACAGTACACCTCCTTCACTCGTTCATTCATCGCCGCCAATTATAAAGACAACTTCCAGAGCATGCAATATCCCAACTTTCCAAATGATCAATGAGGACTCACCATCCATCTTGTTTAAATAAAAGCAATTATTACCAAAAAATAAAAATAAAATAAAAGCATAATTACTAATGCATTTTTACACATGTCTCACTAGAAGTGATGAGATTATAAATCTAGATTTGAATGAAAAACACTAATCACTGCCAAATTAGTAGTGTGTGTCAGGTCTGCTATTCATGCATTGCCAGCCTAAACAGTGTTTTTCATATGACAGCCCAACCTATCAAAGCCGTCAGATTGGTTCTGCCACTTGGATTGGCTTGTGAAATTTATTACTGTTTTCTCCTCCTAATTACGTAAAACCTTATCTGTGTGGCCCAATTGATTTTATTTCCATTTATTTCCCACTGTTTTTAATTTTTTTAAAATAATATTGGTTGTAATATGATTTCAATTTAATTAGAGTTTTGCTTGTAATAGAAAACTATTGAATCCATATTTTCAGTAGTGAGGATTATACCAATCATGATTCCATGATGAGTCCCCCAAAATATGCTTTTCTTAAATGCACCAAAATAAGATATATGCTAACCTCTAATTTCCTTGCTTGCCTCAATGGGAACTAAAAATTAGAAACAAAAAGTTTTAATTAGAAAAGATTTTATTTCTCTACCAAATTGGTAGCCATGGAAAATCGCGTGGTTTATATTTTGCAAATAATTTTTGATACAGGTAAATGTGACCCAACTTTGATTATTTTCCTTAATTCCTTGGATTTTAATTTCACAAAATTTGATGCTTATAATTCAATGAATCCAGATTTGACTCGTGCATGTTGATTGATTACAGTCCAACTCATGTTTTTGTGCAATTCTATTCAGCACTAACAAATAATTATGATTTGGCTTTATTTAAATGGGATTCAAAGGTCCCCCCCGACCTTTCATGTTTTCACAGAAATTAAAAAAAAAAAAAATGCTAGTTTGTATTTGAGTCTTTGAGTGATGAGACCAAATTTGAGATTCTTTTGAGGAAAAGAGGAGCCCCAATAGTTGGTGAAGCTTCCAAAACCAGAAGATCACCAATACTTCAGCTTCCCTCTCCTTTTCTTTTTCTTCTTCCTCTCTGAGGTCGGAGTTGATATACCATGAAGAACAAGCAGCAACAAAACCCACCACCCTGTTTTCTCAAACACTTCGTGAAGGCTCAAATGCAAATCAACAAGATCATCTCTATTTTCCTCATCTTTGTCTCTGGCCTTGCCCTTGGAATCACCCTAAGCTTCTACATCAAAGACACCCCTCTTCAAATCTACACCGCATTAGCGCAAGCGAAAACCAATTTCGATTCCACCATATACAAATTAGTCCCTATAGATTCTCCCCCACCACCACCACCACCTTCTCCTGTTAAAAATGAAACCAATATCACCACCAATCCCCTCTCTTCACCGCCGGCTTCTCCACCTCCGCCAGTCGAGTTGAAAAATTACGTAAAGGTGCCGAGTGCCATGCATGGTATGGAGGATTCTGAGTTATTGTGGAGAGCTTCGATGGTGCCAAAAAGAAGTGGGGCATTGCCATTCAAGAACACCAAGCCAAAAGTGGCCTTCATGTTTTTGACCAGAGGGGATTTGGCTTTGGCTCCTTTATGGGAACGTTTCTTTAAAGGAAATGAAGGGCTTTACTCTATCTACGTCCATGCCAGTCCAACTTCCGGCGAGACAATGCCGGAAAATTCTGTGTTTCACGGCAGAAGAGTCCCGAGTAAGGTCAGATATTATTATTCTTTTTCACAATTTGCATTCTAGTAGGATTCTGATTTAGTAGCATTCACGCTATTTCACAAGCATCTTTATGCGAATAGGATTTTGTTTTTATTGGAATGAGATTTTATTTTTATTTAAGGTATATAGTAATTAATTCAGAAATCAAATCATATCCCAATTCTGAAACCTAAACGTTTTCTTCTCTTCTGGGGCTCTAACTGATGGGAAGGGGTGGAATGCGTTATATATCGACTCCATTAGTGTTATTTACTGCACCTAAAATAGCTTTGATTTTTCAAACAAAGGAGAAACAGAAAAGAAAGGTGGCTTTAATTAGTTTACTCTACGTTTACTTCTGTTTGATTGAAAATAGATTTTGTTTGTGTCTTTTACCCTTTCGGTTTTAGCTTACAACTGTCCTAGTTTAGGGACAAATAATTTTTGGTTTTTCATTTTGATCCCGCTATCTCAATATTTTGTATTCATAACTTTTGCATTGAAAAAAATTGCACTTAACTTGTTCAGTGAGTCAAGTGAGACAACAATTTTTTTTTTTTTTTTTAAATTAACTTGGGACCTTATTCGACGATATTCATAACATATTGAAGTTGATTGTTGAGACTAAAACTACAAATACTATAAGCTAAAAATGCGCAGATTATGGGGACTAGAAATGCTTTAGGCTTTCCACATTAGTCATATCTATAGGCAAAAAGAAAAACGAAACACTAGATCATTTTTTTTTCATTAATTAAGGGTCTTTCTAAATGTACCCAGCAAATATCTAAGTATACTCAGCAAATTTTTTACACCCAACAATTTTCTAATAATACCCATATGTTTAATTAAACCCAGCAAAGATGAAGAATTACAAACCCAGCAGTCAAATCACCAATACCATGAGCACAAAAACTCAACAACACATTAGAGTTGATATAATTACTCGGCTATCTCCAATTGGGTCTTTCAAAAACCTCAAAACCCCCAATTTTAACACCTAAAAACAAGTAAAAAGTTGCAAATATTAGACAAACAAGACAACGGAGGGAGGAACATTTTAGTGTTCTTGGGAAGGAAAACATGGAGCAAGAAACTTGGGATTCCAAAAAGGGTTCGCAGAGCAGGAAGAATGTAGTACTGAATGAGTTGTTGATGGTGAATGATTAGGGAGGCACGTTTGGGTTGCCAGATTTGATGAAGGCCGCGACGGAGATTTTGGGAAATGGAGGATTGGGGTCAGCTTACAAGGATGTGATGGGTGATCTGTGGTGGTGAAGAGGATGAGGGAGATGAATAGATTGGGGAGAGATGGAATTGATGCTGAAATGAAGAGGTAGGTATGGAAGATTAAGGCATAGTATACCCTCGCAACTTTCGTATCCTCGTGCCATATGATTTCCTCCAAAATATTCCTTGCAGTATTGCCCTCATTCTCCAATCAAAACTTGAAATGCCCAGCTCGAAAAGCAACATATATATCAGCATTTGGACGGTAGATATAGGATTGGTCTTCTTCGTTTTAGAACAGAAGAGTTTGTTGGGTTTGTTAATCTTCATCTCGATGAAGTTTTTTGTTGGGTTTGAAATAAGGGTATTATCGGAAAATTTGCTAGTATAAAAAAATAAGGGTATTATCGGAAAATTTGCTAGTATAAAAAGTTTGCTGGGTATACTTAGATATTTGCTGGGTACATTTAGAAAGACACTTAATTAATTAGCTACGGCTACACACCTGCACCCTTTAGGAGAACGCAAATCGAATTGATTTTGCTTTGAGGTCATACTTATAGGAAATTCCTAGTCTTGCCTCATGTAGTGGGAAAAATTTCATACCCTTTTTTTATAAGTATTATTGGCATGCGTTATTGCATTAGATAAATACTGTTTAAAAGACCAAATTATCATTTCTTTATCAGCATTGAGTATATGTGATTCACTAGGATTCTGTATTATGTGTTATGACATCCTACTTTTGAGTGATAGATTAATATAAACTTTGACATTCTTAATTCTTTCCCCACATACAGTCTTCAAAGAATAATATTGTAGATATTCTTTAGATTTTATTTCATTTTAAGAACTTAAAACTTCTAAACCTTTTAATTATTAGGTTCACTTAGACATGTCCAGAAATGTTTGGACAGAACAACATGGGAATTACCTGTCTATATGAATTCTGAGGTTGTGAAGGTTTTGACAAATTCATAACTAGGATACAATTAGTCGTGAGGAGCTTTACGTATATGAATGTATGTGGACAAATTGCTTGAGTTAATGAAAAGATTGAAAGAGTCAAAAAGGAATAGAAAACACCTAACTCAGTATGGAGGTTGATCTGGTGATTAAACAAATCAACTTCAATTTGGAGGAAGCATATCAACTCCTTAATTATGTACTTGTATCTTTTAGAAATTTATTTTGGGGGATTATATCATTGGGTCGAAAATTCCCATACGTATTGTAATGAAAAGACCTAGGCTATAGAAGAACCTAACACGAGTTATTTGGCAGATTCCTAAACCCCGAGAGTCTCAATATGATGTCTTTCTCCATCTTTCTTTTTATCGGGAATTTATATTTGATTAACAATGAATATTTTTTTTGTAACCATTTTTTAACATCATGCGTGTTCCTAACTTCCTATTAATTTTTCTTTTGGCCATTTCATTTTCCTTTAAGTCTGCTTTACATTTGCACAAACCAATATTATTACACTCGGCAAGAATTCCGGTGCACTATTGCATGTATTAAATTGCGCATATGCATTGAGTGGTGGATTCAATTTGTTTCAGTAATGCATTGCTTGGATTCTACTCTTTTTGTTCCTACAAAGGACCCTCATCACCTTTCTACATTCCTTTCTTGGTGCTGTCTGTTTGTGAGGCATGTGCCAAGTATTTAGGTCAAGAAAGGAAGCAAAAGTCTCCTTTAATCTCCTTCTTTAAGTAGCTAGGAAGTTACAACGCACAAGTTGGTATATTGCAAAATGTAACACATCATATTCTTGGTTGAGAATTGAGACCCTCCCAAAAGCCCCAAAAACCTTTTTCTTAAGACTTTGGATTTTAATTCCTACACAATTCCGTCTCCCTTAACACGCATAACTATATCCGGAATATCCGCATTAACGAGTAATCCTTTCTTATTAGACATCAACATATAGTGGATGGTTCGTAGACCTTAAACATGTTTTGTCATATGAACATATATGAACATCTGAACATATTAGCGTAGTTGGCAATAAACATTTGAACATGTTCTTGTTAGAATGTTAGATCTGAACATATGAACATCTGAACATGTTCTTATTAGAAATGTTGCAGATTATGTTGTACTTAATTTGTTGAATTAATGTTGCAGAATGTGACGTGGGGTGAGCCAAACATGGTACAAGCAGAGCGCCGCCTATTAGCCAATGCACTGCTGGACTTGTCCAACCAACGTTTCATTCTGCTCTCGGAGTCGTGCATACCACTATTCAACTTCAAAACGGTCTATGATTACGTTATGGACTCAACCAAAACATTTGTGGAGGCCTACGACTTGCCCGGTCCAGTGGGCCGAGACCGATACAGGAAACAAATGAGCCCAACAATCAAGCTTGAGCAATGGCGGAAGGGGTCGCAGTGGTTCGAGGTGGACCGCCAGTTGGCACTGGAGGTGGTTTCGGACAGAAGGTATTTTCCGCTGTTTGAGAAGTACTGCGTCCCCTCGTGCTACTCGGATGAGCACTACTTGCCTACTTACATGAGCATCAAATTTTGGAAGAAAAACTCGAACCGGACTTTGCATTGGGTTGACTGGTCGAGAGGGGGGCCACATCCGTCAAGGTATCAGAGGACGGATGTGACTCATGAGTTCTTGAACAAGATGAGATTTGGAACAACATGTGAGTACAATGGGAAGAACACTAACATATGTCATTTGTTTGCAAGGAAGTTCATGCCTAACACTTTGGATAGGCTTTTGAGGTTTGCTCCCAAGCTCATGCAATTCGATTGATTTTTGTGAAGGAGCATTTTTCTTTTTCTTTTTTCTCTTGGTGGTGATCATTCATTTCTCTTTAAACCAATCCGTTATAAGTTGATGGTTGGTTCAATCATTGGTTTTGAGGGTTTTCTTATCCCTGACTCTTGAGTATTATAGTGGATTGAGTACATTAGAAGCATGAACGTAGAAATTGTTCAATTTTATTAGGGTAAAAGGAAGGTGTGTAAGTTTATTTTTTTGAAGATAAATGTGATAGAAGTTGATTTTGAATTGCATATTTGCATGATGTATGAAAATAGTAACACAATCCTTACCTAAAATGACATTATAATCCATCAAACACGATCAATAATTATTAATTTAGTTTGCGACTTACAAATTTAAACATGATGATATGAAAAGAAAAAAGCACTGAAATAAATTATTACGTTTATATTTTCTTGAGAAACCAGATCATTTTTATTTGGCGAGCCAAACGGAAGGAGTACCAATGTGGCGACCCGGAGACCGGATTACCACAGTGCCGCCTCCCCAAGGAACCCTACACCCGCAACACTTGGAGTAAGTGTTTTGGGCCTAGAATTCCTCAAAGAGACAAGGCCTTTAGGTTGGAAAACAAGAAATCTATAAGCCCGAAATTCTTGGGCTTGTATAGTGGGCTTGGCTCGTAATCACAAGATTACGAACTAGGCGAATAAGAGGAAAGGAAGGTGGTGTTGAGTTGAGTTTTAGAACCTATGTCAATTTTTAGTCATAGCCCCAAGTTTGCATTAAGTTCATTAAATGGTAATTTATGTGAGTCTTCTAGGTCTAGCCCACTAGGACCTAAATTCAAATGGAGGTTCTAACCCTAGGGTTCCACTTTGGTGGTAAGCAATCACACACATCATCAACCATACATAATGTTACAAAACTTTAGTGAAATTAAGCAAGCCGAAAGGAAATAAACTTTAAATAGAGTAAAACAAATTGTGTCCTCCAAGGATTATCCTCCGTGCCCAAGCTTCAACAACAACAGCCTGCAAAACAAACTAAAGTAGGGGTTAGGCTCCTACATCCAGTCATTGCCCATGCCCGCCCCCATATCTAAGTTTAAAAACATGAGTTATTGTTTTGAATAAAAGAAGTAGATAAAACCGGTTTGCGCTTCCACGTGATCGTCACCACGTAACTACAATCCCACGGCAATTGATCATCTTTCACACTTCCATCACAACCGTCCATCTAGCCAATCACTTTCCGGAATTCATTAATCACAAGGCTAGAGACAAAGGGGAGATAACAAGGGCATGGTGCACACTGCCCACCACCGGTGGCTCAAGGAGGAACTGACCTCTCCTTACATCCCCATCAATTGCCAACACATCAATTCAATCCACGCAAACCATTTCAATTGTAAAACAGATAATTTCCAAAAACCATGCAAGAGGCCTCATATAAAACATAGTATATGCAAGAAAAGCATAGATAGAGTTAAAGGCATCCCCTACCTGGAACTCGAGCTTTCTCTTGCAGCACTTGGCCTCAATGCAACCTTGTAGCAACCACCACTTCACAAGATTCCACCACGATGTCAAGCCTAGATCAATAAGCGGCATTAATAACGATAAACTAGGCTAGCTATTCACACGCAATACTCTCCAAAGAGAACCTTTCCTTTAACCTAATTGACTAGCTAATAACCAGACCATTTGGGTTCTAATAAGGGGTTTGTTGTTAGGAAGAGGGGGTAAGAACACTTTTTAAAAGACAGGTTGCTGAAAACCGAAAACAGAGTTTTAAAGGAGCTGTCAAGGGTCACGGAATTGTTCAAAATACTTGAGGTAAATTCTTGAGAAATTTTGAAAGAAGGATGGCTTGTCAACCAACTCAGTACGATTGAAATGGCTATTGAATTTCAAGTGAAACCAAACAAAGAGTAAAGGTTTTAAAGGCTGAAGTAAAACAATGTGCAGATTCTTTCCAGAAATATAAGCTTCTGTCCCCCTATTTCAAAATTGCATAACTAATTCCAGAAAAATGATTTTGGGGTGATTCAAATTCTGGAACGTTCATATATTTGTCTAATATATTTCTCTAGAAGAAACTGACCCCAAATTCTCAACGGTTTAGCTCCAGTTTTGAAATGAATACAACTGGGTCAGATTTTACTGAAAACTGAAAATCTGCAGAAACTGGTTCTTTTGTGTAAAGCTCGTTTGGTACCCAAAATGGCTGGTTAAGTAGACTCTAAGACACCTACAAAAAGTATCTAAAGCTTCTAAAGGCTTAAAGTCTCAGTCACCCTTCAATACTATAAGGGGAAGGTCTTGTAGCTCACTAACATGATGTTTTGAAGACATGGTGTTTGGACAACAGTAACACAAATAAACTTTTGAATCAAGCATGACTTCAATGTTCAAGATAACCATGGTTTAGCATACACCCAACACATCAGAAAGAATGAAAGGTTCTTAGCTAAAACAACAAGGTTCCAACAACAATAGTGACAAGTTGTAATCTGCAAGAGTTTGTAACAACAACCAAAAATACAGAGTTTTATGGAAAAGATGATACTCACCAAAGACTAATCAAAAGGTGAGCTTCTCTTGAGGATTTCAACAGGAAAGAGAGCTGAAGGAGCTGATTGGATCGAGTCCAGCCACAGGCCAAGAAGTTTGCTCAATCTCGAACATGCAAAGTGAAACAGAGACTGCTCAATATGTAAATGAGGTGTTTTGAACGTATTGAGTCTAAAATCGAGGAAACAAAGGAGAACTTGATGGCTTAAGAATCTTACCAACTGTTGGTATCAGTCTCAAGCAAGGTGTTGGGGATTCGGGTAGAGCAAGAGAGGAAGTTTAAGCAGAAATCCGGAACAGGCTTGCTCCGGAACAGCTTCCGCTTCGAGGGCTGTACAGGTCTCAAATAAATTCCGATGGAGCTGAAATTTGGAGGCTAGATAGAGGAGACATAGGCGAACAACTTTGATGAAGAACGTTTTCTGATCGGAGATCTCGAACTAGGTGTTTCGAGGCTCGTAAACGGACTGATGTGTCCAGGGACGAGAGGAAAGGTGAGAAGAGAAGGGTGAATGACGATTTATGGCCTGGGTTCTCTCTTTTGAAGGTCTGAGATGATGTTCTTGGAGGAGTTGCCCTTTGCATGATGGAAACGTGGAGGGGAAGAGCTGAACGAGGCTCCCTTTCTCTCTGTCCAACTCTGACGTGAACAAGGAAAGAGGAAAAGCTGAGTTTTGCGTGTGAAGGAGAAGGCTCAGCTTTGGGCAGATAAATTTGGGGTAAAAGAATAAGGTGGTAAAAACCCAAAATGATGGGGAAAATAAAAGTAAAATAAGTAAATACAAGAAAACTCAAATTAAAGTGTTGACAATGCTAAATAAGGATCGGGTCTCACAAAACTTATTTTTAGATAGAAAAAATGGCAAGGCAAGTTTTGTCGGAGTTTTGCTCGAGTTTGAAAAACTTAAGGAGTAAATAAATTGTGCTTTTGAAAGTCGGTGAGATGCTTGACGAGTAAGCTTCGGGTAAGGCGAGCAGAAATTTCGCCAATTATTAAGAAAGGTAAAATAAGAAAATCGTAAACGCACGCACAAGTATATTTCAAAATTATGCAAAGATGTCATTATGAGCTACAAGGACCATATTGGATCAAGGGAGATGTTCGGGTCAAAGGTTAACTAACTTATTGGGCTAGGTTCACTAGCATACCCGTATGTTGGGTGTCCAAAGTAAATTTTGGACTCTAACCTTACACTATTCTTGGGCCCAAGGCCCAAGCCCAAACTATTTCCAAAATTCTTTGGTCAAACAAAGGTCACGAAAAATTATTCCGTCAAAAAGTGATGTTCGGAATTTCACGGGGTCTACATTCTACCCCCCTTAAAAGAATTTCGCCCTCGAAATTCAGACTAACATGGCTAGAAAGTGTCATATCGTCGTAACTCCAAAGAGGTCTTGTGGTGGTGCTACAAGTCTCTCCATCAGTCCATCACTTCAAGTTTATTTATTCGGGTGCCATCCATATCCGTTGATTCATACCTTCTCTATAAAAGTATTGATGGGGATCCGCCGGCCGGTCGGGCCATCACTCGTGTAGAGAAGAGGATACCGGAAAGAGGGTATGATACCACTCGTCCAAATAACTGATGAGAGAAAACAAATTTGCCATTTAATCTTTCAATCCATCAAGATATTCCAATATTTGGGTAATGGCCCCCATGAAATGGTTTGCAATTTTTTCACAAGAAATTTCTGTCTCCAAAAACAATCGCTTTGAAAAAGCACGCTAAAGAAGAATTCAGCCCATCACATGGGTATACCTTCCCATGCACGAAACATATCATGCCAAGATTCTAGGAAGCAAGCACTTCTTTTATTGCCGAGACTTCATAGCAAGGAGAAACCCAATCAGTTTGGTTTAACTTACCAATTATAAATGTTGTGATCACAGGCTCAAAGACAGAGTAGAGACTCCATCAAAAGAACTCAATGACAAGGTGGAACATGTCCCATAACAAAGAGAAACTGAACTTGAAGGAAAGAGGTCGTAGAATTTGAATTAGTATCAAAATTGCAACTATATATATGTATATATACCAGTCCAGGATTTTCCTTGAACAGTGCATGGTTTTACCTTGATTGAGAATAATCTAACCGTTGGATTATCGTCAATTCCTAACACAGCATAGTAGACGCAATTCCGAGAAACTTTCATGAAGGAGTTGTACTGGTATGAAGGTTCAAACTCATAGTTATCGGCCATCAAAGTTGCTGACAGAAGCAATTCTAGAAGAGAACAGAATTCCCATTTTCGAAGATGAACTTGCATCGAAAGGACTGCTATAGTAGCATTTTCATGCACCATCATCTGAAATCATAATGCATGCATTTGTTCAAAAACGTAAATGTCGAGGAAAAGGAGGAAGATTGATACCTCAATCAACCCAAAAACTGGTAGGAAATGTCGGTAAGAATTCCCCGAAAAATCTGAATTTGTACGCGTCCATTCTCCATAGCAGCTGGTAGACTCAATGTAATGATTGCACATAAGCGGTAATATCACGGGGACGAAAATCTCAACACTAAGTTTGCAGTTATCGATTCTGAATGACATAGATAAAGAATGGTGAAATCGGTGGACTATGTGGGTCGATGAGTGACCTGTTGTCGACATGATCTATCTAGTCTGACTGGTCTTTAGTAAAAGCTACTGCAAACTGAGTACCAAACTAAGATATGGAAGTGTTTCCAAAACTTCTCAACTGAAGTACCTAACTGGAATAACTCGGGTTGGAGAACGCATTTCTGAATCGCTGCACTTGTCTTTACACTTTGCTCACTAGAATTCTAACTTCGAAGTAGCACACTTTCGTCGCGCCTTTCGTTACCAATAACATTGGCGAGGAAATCATCTACTCACGTACTATCCTAGAGTATAGAACACGCATTTTTCGCCATTAGCCACGAACAAGTACTAAAGTTGTAGACATAACTATCGAGTACGTAGTAAGCGGTATAGCTGTAACACCGTGTAGTCAAGCGATAACTAGAAGCACAATTTCGGCGCCTAAGACTTAAGTCTTGGAGATCCGTCTATACCTCACATAATGCAATGTGCGATGGCAAATGTACGCTCCTTACTCAAGTGGCTATTGTTTCACGGTCTTCCGTAGTAAGCGGTTAACTTCGCTTCGTCTCGCTAACAATATTTTCTTCTTGAACTTCCCAAAAGTACTCCTCAGCTACAGTGACGCTTCATATTAGTTGCTTGTGTATTCCCTTGAAGTGATTAAAAGTGGAGTCTTCATCCTAGAAACAGAGCTATTGGACGAACAATTAACCACGAAGACGACTAATGTGGAAGATAGAGTGTGAGAAAGGGATCGCAGCAAGGAGTGAAAAAGGAAAAGAATGTGTTACTTGTAAAAATTCAGGTCAATTTAACCATCATATAACAATTGAAGCATTGTGAGTACCACGCAGATCCAACCTCATTTATGATCCCAAGTGTCGAAATTCTCCACGAGCCGCGAGAAGTTATAGGTTGATCCTTCGAGTGGGTAACATCAAGACATCCTAAAATTTCATTTCTGATTGCCAAGAGTCCTCCGTAAATAGCCTATAGTTTACCTAATACCAGGTCTAGTACCACCAGCTGAAACCAAGTGACAATAGGCAGCGTAACAATTTGGAAGGGAAGAAGGCATTTAAACTATCGAGGACTATCCTATTCGCCATTAGATCTTCATTGGGTATAGAGTCCATTTTCTACCTTGAAGGCACTCCTACTAAGTACGAGAAAGTGTTCCGGGAACAAGAGTTGGAGAAAGAAAGAGTGAGGGAAACCTCAACTATGTGAATGTCCAACAAAAGGGAAGTCGGTCTCGATGAACGAATGGTGTGTTTCCTAAAAGAAATTGAATAAGGCAACATATAACTAAAAGAGTTAGAGGATGGGTATTGTTTGAGCCCGAGAAAGGAAAGAATGGGAAGTATAGGAGAGTGGGTGTCTTTGTTTCAAAATAAGATTCAAATCTCAACAACGTTTCGCGAATTAATGCTGCCAGATTTTTGTCAACTGCAGACTGAACTTTGAAAAATCACCCCGAATTTATTTCACGATAGAAAGAGGTGAAAATTTCCAGATCCATAGCTAACTGACCAAACTGAAACATATCAAAAATTCACGAATTTTGAAGATCAATAGGTTGGCCAAGACAAGGCTCGAAGTGGGCAGTCCAGTAATTGACTCAAGAAATTTTTTTTTTTTTTTTTTTTTTTTTTTTTTTGCAAGGTCAAAGTTTGCTTCTAGAAAACGAACATCGAAGTTCAAACTGAGGAATATTACCAAGCAATTAGAGATGAGAACTAGGAGTGTTTAACTAGCAAAGGAAAGCTTAAAGAGTCCGAAAAGCAACTAGAAACTAGGGGTCTAAAAAAAAGTGACCACAAACGTCCTACTAACAAAAGTCCTAATCCGAATCTTCCGGATCGTAGGGATAAAATCTCATCTCCCTATGATAGTCTACAGGATCGATACGGTCTTTGATTGCTTGAATTTCCGGAGGAAGTGGTCGTCCGTCACCTTCTGCATCGAGCACAGTGTATATCTCGTCCAAGAATGCATCAACTCTCTCGGCCTCCTCAACAACCTCGTGCCATGGTCGGGAGTAGTTCATCGTCATCCTTTCCCGCATCCTTGAATTCAGACCGTGTATGAATCGATAATTACGGTCCTCTAAGCTTTCGTATACGTCGGGATGCCTAGCTCTCACCGCCAAGAATTCCCGAATATACCCCTGTAAGGTATTGATCTTTTGTCGAGGGTAGACAGGTCCTATCATTGCCCTTGTTACACTTTCAAGATCCCTATCAATTTCGGCAATCAGGTTCCTCATCTCCACCACCTTCGGGTTCGGACGCGGAGTGGAGGAAGAGGGAAGAGCACTAGAAGATAAGGGTGGAGGGACATCAATCCGGGCGGAGGGTTCCAATTCTACAGTCACGTAGGATTCGGCTGTGCTGTCGGTGCCGGAGGAGTCCACGGAGAAGTCGGACATTTTTTTTTTTTTTTTTTTTTTTTCAAATCTGAAAAAACCCATTTTTCAAAACATTTTTAGTATGGTTGATGATAATAATAACGATTAAAGACAATCCAGCAAACTTCACACAACAAAAAGGTTTTAAGTTCAAGGTCTGTCAGAACCGTTATGCTCTGATACCATCTTTTCTGTGGCGACCCGGAGACCGGATTACCACAGCGCCGCCTCCCCAAGGAACCCTACACCCGCAACACTTGGAGTAAGTGTTTTGGGCCTAGAATTCCTCAAAGAGACAAGGCCTTTAGGTTGGAAAACAAGAAATCTATAAGCCCGAAATTCTTGGGCTTGTATAGTGGGCTTGGCTCGTAATCACAAGATTACGAACTAGGCGAATAAGAGGAAAGGAAGGTGGTGTTGAGTTGAGTTTTAGAACCTATGTCAATTTTTAGTCATAGCCCCAAGTTTGCATTAAGTTCATTAAATGGTAATTTATGTGAGTCTTCTAGGTCTAGCCCACTAGGACCTAAATTCAAATGGAGGTTCTAACCCTAGGGTTCCACTTTGGTGGTAAGCAATCACACACATCATCAACCATACATAATGTTACAAAACTTTAGTGAAATTAAGCAAGCCGAAAGGAAATAAACTTTAAATAGAGTAAAACAAATTGTGTCCTCCAAGGATTATCCTCCGTGCCCAAGCTTCAACAACAACAGCCTGCAAAACAAACTAAAGTAGGGGTTAGGCTCCTACATCCAGTCATTGCCCATGCCCGCCCCCATATCTAAGTTTAAAAACATGAGTTATTGTTTTGAATAAAAGAAGTAGATAAAACCGGTTTGCGCTTCCACGTGATCGTCACCACGTAACTACAATCCCACGGCAATTGATCATCTTTCACACTTCCATCACAACCGTCCATCTAGCCAATCACTTTCCGGAATTCATTAATCACAAGGCTAGAGACAAAGGGGAGATAACAAGGGCATGGTGCACACTGCCCACCACCGGTGGCTCAAGGAGGAACTGACCTCTCCTTACATCCCCATCAATTGCCAACACATCAATTCAATCCACGCAAACCATTTCAATT
This sequence comes from Rosa rugosa, assembly GCF_958449725.1. Taxonomy (NCBI): domain Eukaryota; kingdom Viridiplantae; phylum Streptophyta; class Magnoliopsida; order Rosales; family Rosaceae; genus Rosa; species Rosa rugosa. Next base: position 53,013,355 of record NC_084823.1, on the reverse strand, counting down.
GTAAAACAGATAATTTCCAAAAACCATGCAAGAGGCCTCATATAAAACATAGTATATGCAAGAAAAGCATAGATAGAGTTAAAGGCATCCCCTACCTGGAACTCGAGCTTTCTCTTGCAGCACTTGGCCTCAATGCAACCTTGTAGCAACCACCACTTCACAAGATTCCACCACGATGTCAAGCCTAGATCAATAAGCGGCATTAATAACGATAAACTAGGCTAGCTATTCACACGCAATACTCTCCAAAGAGAACCTTTCCTTTAACCTAATTGACTAGCTAATAACCAGACCATTTGGGTTCTAATAAGGGGTTTGTTGTTAGGAAGAGGGGGTAAGAACACTTTTTAAAAGACAGGTTGCTGAAAACCGAAAACAGAGTTTTAAAGGAGCTGTCAAGGGTCACGGAATTGTTCAAAATACTTGAGGTAAATTCTTGAGAAATTTTGAAAGAAGGATGGCTTGTCAACCAACTCAGTACGATTGAAATGGCTATTGAATTTCAAGTGAAACCAAACAAAGAGTAAAGGTTTTAAAGGCTGAAGTAAAACAATGTGCAGATTCTTTCCAGAAATATAAGCTTCTGTCCCCCTATTTCAAAATTGCATAACTAATTCCAGAAAAATGATTTTGGGGTGATTCAAATTCTGGAACGTTCATATATTTGTCTAATATATTTCTCTAGAAGAAACTGACCCCAAATTCTCAACGGTTTAGCTCCAGTTTTGAAATGAATACAACTGGGTCAGATTTTACTGAAAACTGAAAATCTGCAGAAACTGGTTCTTTTGTGTAAAGCTCGTTTGGTACCCAAAATGGCTGGTTAAGTAGACTCTAAGACACCTACAAAAAGTATCTAAAGCTTCTAAAGGCTTAAAGTCTCAGTCACCCTTCAATACTATAAGGGGAAGGTCTTGTAGCTCACTAACATGATGTTTTGAAGACATGGTGTTTGGACAACAGTAACACAAATAAACTTTTGAATCAAGCATGACTTCAATGTTCAAGATAACCATGGTTTAGCATACACCCAACACATCAGAAAGAATGAAAGGTTCTTAGCTAAAACAACAAGGTTCCAACAACAATAGTGACAAGTTGTAATCTGCAAGAGTTTGTAACAACAACCAAAAATACAGAGTTTTATGGAAAAGATGATACTCACCAAAGACTAATCAAAAGGTGAGCTTCTCTTGAGGATTTCAACAGGAAAGAGAGCTGAAGGAGCTGATTGGATCGAGTCCAGCCACAGGCCAAGAAGTTTGCTCAATCTCGAACATGCAAAGTGAAACAGAGACTGCTCAATATGTAAATGAGGTGTTTTGAACGTATTGAGTCTAAAATCGAGGAAACAAAGGAGAACTTGATGGCTTAAGAATCTTACCAACTGTTGGTATCAGTCTCAAGCAAGGTGTTGGGGATTCGGGTAGAGCAAGAGAGGAAGTTTAAGCAGAAATCCGGAACAGGCTTGCTCCGGAACAGCTTCCGCTTCGAGGGCTGTACAGGTCTCAAATAAATTCCGATGGAGCTGAAATTTGGAGGCTAGATAGAGGAGACATAGGCGAACAACTTTGATGAAGAACGTTTTCTGATCGGAGATCTCGAACTAGGTGTTTCGAGGCTCGTAAACGGACTGATGTGTCCAGGGACGAGAGGAAAGGTGAGAAGAGAAGGGTGAATGACGATTTATGGCCTGGGTTCTCTCTTTTGAAGGTCTGAGATGATGTTCTTGGAGGAGTTGCCCTTTGCATGATGGAAACGTGGAGGGGAAGAGCTGAACGAGGCTCCCTTTCTCTCTGTCCAACTCTGACGTGAACAAGGAAAGAGGAAAAGCTGAGTTTTGCGTGTGAAGGAGAAGGCTCAGCTTTGGGCAGATAAATTTGGGGTAAAAGAATAAGGTGGTAAAAACCCAAAATGATGGGGAAAATAAAAGTAAAATAAGTAAATACAAGAAAACTCAAATTAAAGTGTTGACAATGCTAAATAAGGATCGGGTCTCACAAAACTTATTTTTAGATAGAAAAAATGGCAAGGCAAGTTTTGTCGGAGTTTTGCTCGAGTTTGAAAAACTTAAGGAGTAAATAAATTGTGCTTTTGAAAGTCGGTGAGATGCTTGACGAGTAAGCTTCGGGTAAGGCGAGCAGAAATTTCGCCAATTATTAAGAAAGGTAAAATAAGAAAATCGTAAACGCACGCACAAGTATATTTCAAAATTATGCAAAGATGTCATTATGAGCTACAAGGACCATATTGGATCAAGGGAGATGTTCGGGTCAAAGGTTAACTAACTTATTGGGCTAGGTTCACTAGCATACCCGTATGTTGGGTGTCCAAAGTAAATTTTGGACTCTAACCTTACACTATTCTTGGGCCCAAGGCCCAAGCCCAAACTATTTCCAAAATTCTTTGGTCAAACAAAGGTCACGAAAAATTATTCCGTCAAAAAGTGATGTTCGGAATTTCACGGGGTCTACAACCAAGTCGGAATTAACATACCTTGAGACTCTATTCCTGAACCAGAGACTAGGTCGGGAAACAGAAGAAGCACAACTATTTTCACGCGTGGGTTGGGCTGATCAGGCCCAATTTACATTTACGTAGGACAAGCCCAAACTACGCAGACTACCAGGGTGTAATGTACGGCTTTTGTTCCAATTTGTAATTCATAAAGAATTTACCAATTGGTGATTTGGACCCTATTAAATATTGAACATTAGGTACCAAACAAACTATTGAATATTCAGCCGAAGGAATTGGCCTGGATGTTTCTGCGAACTTCATCGTCTTTTTCGAATTTGCCACTGCAGTTTTGGAGAAATGGAGAGCGACCCATTGTGCTCTCTGCTTGAGGAAAGTACCACCAAACTTCATCAACATAGTGATCTCCCTATGAAATTACTTGATTTATTTTTATGAGTAGACGATAATATTATTACACCGTATATATTTTGATTAACTAACCTCAATAACTAGTAATTATGCCATAATAAATAAGAGCTAATCTAATTGATCAGGTCTTGGTCTTAACTTCGCATGGGGCAAGTAGTCAAATTATTTAAGTTCTAAACCACTAATTTTGCATAGTTAAGGCCGGGTTGGTGTGTGTCATGGTGAGTCTCAGTTTTGAACCCAGTATTTTAGGGTCCTACTTACATGTACATATAAACTATTAAGATCTTTCTGGGAAATGCATCCATTGACCAAAAGAGTAGAGTCAAACTTCGTAATCGAATCGATCGGTAGGACCATATCAGATCCAGAGAGGCATATACGTTCTAATTGAGACCAAAAAAAAAAAAAAAAAGAAGAAGAAGAAGAGAAAATACTAAGTTGACGTCAAAAGTCGAGTGTCATATATAAGTCATCACTAGCTAAGCTAATAGGTTTCTCTCTCTCTAGCTCCTACCTAGCTGTTTCCCTTTCCATTCCAAGAAACTTCTCCTTTCCATTAGTATAATTATCCCATCAATTTCCATTCTGTAAATTAGCTACCTTGTGTGCGGATAAAGCTACGAACTCTGATAGATATCTCTAACCCTCACTCATCTCTTTCTCTCCATCTCTCTCTCTGAGATCCGATTTTGAGATCGAAAATGGCCGCTAAACGCTTTTTAACTGATTCAGAATCCGACCAAGATCAGCCCAGTGAAAACAACCGGAAGAGACCAAGACTTTCCTTCGCTTCGTATGTCTTCTTAGATCTCTAACAGTATATTAATCCTACTGTACAAATATTCTTTCATAAGTTCTTCCTCTTTATTGATTGATTTCCAGCAAAACCCTAAATATATAGTTCTGATTTGTCTTCAAAATATTGCTCTATCTTACAGTGTGATTGGAGAAGTGGTTATGGTCAACTCCATGCAAAACCTTTTCTCATCCTTGGAGCCTTTGCTTAGAAGAGTGGTACTTACTTAATCACATGCTAGCTGTTTTCAACTATTATTTTGTGCTTAAATGCTTTTTTTATCCCCGTTAATTACTTGAAACCCTAGCTATTTAGTTAACTGCACGTTCGTACGTTTGTTTCAGGTGAGTGAAGAGGTTGATCAAGTTCTAAGGCGGTGCTCTCGCTCTTTAACAAGGTCGCCTTCACTGAGAATCCAAGCGCTCGAGCCATCGAGCTTATATCTAGTCTTTGCCAAGAGCCTCTCTCTCCCAATTTTCACTGCAAGCAAGATATCAGATGAAGACAACAACCAAATGCAAATCCTTGTTGTGGACAAGAACATGATCAGTGGCAGCCACCAAATGGGTCCAATCTCTCTTCCACATCCGGTCAAAGTAGAAATCGTTGTTCTGGACGGTGACTTCCCTAGTGGAGATCGGGAGAATTGGACGAGTCAGGAATTCAACAACAATGTTTTGAAGGAGAGAGCCGGCAAGAGGCCGTTGCTCACCGGAGACGTGAATGTTACGGTGAGAGATGGGTTTGTGACGATCGGGGACATTGAGTTTACAGACAATTCGAGTTGGATCCGGAGCAGGAAGTTTAGGCTTGGTGCAAGGGTGGCTCCTGGGATGGGGTATCAGGGTCCGAGGATTCGGGAAGCCATGACTGATGCTTTCGTTGTCAAAGATCATCGTGGAGAGTGTAAGTGTTACATCTTCATTATTTCGGTGCATATAATATGTGATTTCACTTGTACTAGGGCTTATGAATGCATGCATGTTTAAATTTAATGCCCTGAATTTGATAATTTAGTACATTATGCATGTCCATAAGTGCTATTTTCATTGCTCACGGTTGTTTAACATACATATAAAAGCAATGAACTAGTTATATATATGCAATTATCATGAGAATTTTCCTCCAAAATTAGTTGACCTCAAGTGTTAAACATGAAGCCTGAACCTTTAGTTGATTTCTGTAGTTAATATACGCTGTATCTAAGCTACAAATTAATATAGGCTGTTAGCTACTCCATCTACAAATATATTTGATTTCTCTAGAAAACAAAATATAAGAAACTTATCCTCATGAGCTAGCTAGCTAGCTTAGCAACGTTGGTTATCCATATATATAGTATTGAAAACTCCTTAACTAGTATTCTTTGTCAAATATTGTAATTCAAAGCCTCTTTTTATAGAATAACTGGAAAAAAAATATATACAGTACGTATTGTGGTGTAAAAATCTCTCGAAATCTCCAATCTAAATCAAAATTGTGGTGTAATGTGTAGTCAAATTGAAACACCGGTCGATTTCTACTAGGTCATCGCAAACCTAATTGTTTCGTTCTAATTCCGTAAAACAATAGTTAAAATTAAATACCACAAATATCTTAAGAATCTTATATGATCATCAAAACCCCCCTTGCTTTATAGTTTACTGAAGTCAACATGCATACCAAACTCATTTGTGTTTGGTGACATGTATATAGGATCATATATGATTAAGATCGATCAGAAAAAAGATCAATGTTCACACAATGAGTCATACAGGCTGCGTACGTCTTAAAGTGAAGTAGAGCAATCACTGGGGCCATGAAAGGGCATTTCCCATTTCTGCATTATAAACTGAACTAAGCATTTCACTTTCATGCCTCGTATCAAAGGTAGAAGACAAGTGAATCAATTCAATTATATTTGAGTCAACAAAACAGCCTAGACTAGTATGAATTGTAGAAAAATATTCTTAATTCATTAAATTGTGAAGAGATCGATGTTCATGAATCATGACTAGCTTATATATGCTTATATGGTCCAAATTAATTTGTGCATACAATGCGGTAGCCTGCATGACTTGGGTCAATGGATTTTCATGAGTCAATGGTATTGGAAACAATCCCATCATGAATATGAACAAAACTTCATTTAATGAATCCCTTATGCCTTTTCCCATTCCCCATCTGAATGTAGCTTTCTAATTACGTACCCCTTAGTCAAGTCAAATCTTTGTTCAAGTGGGTTCAAGTTGTTCTCTGTCGTTTTTGTTTTGTTTTTTTTTTTTTTTCTGTGAGAATAAGTTGTTCTTTGTCGTTGGGAATTTTGTTGTAATATGACATTAAACTCCTACATATTGCACACCTTGAATTAATAAAGTATGCGTTTGAGCACTAAAATTCTATTACACGTACACGTACATTACTGATTTTTTCAACTATTGAATTTAGCGGTTGAAAACTCTAATGATAGAAATGTTTTTGGGCGCATGCAGTGTACAAGAAGCATCATCCACCAATGTTGGAAGACGAAGTTTGGCGGCTGGAGAAGATTGGGAAAGATGGAGCTTTTCACAAAAAGCTAGCTGCGGACAACATTCATACAGTTCAAGATTTCTTGAAGATGTTTGTCGTCGACCGATCGAAGCTTAAAAAGGTACATATAATCCTCTTAACACATGCTCTCTTGCAGATTGCTAGCTTAACAAAGCTACTTATCCAGTTATCCTTATTATTCTTACTCTGACTGCAGATATTAGGGATTGGAATGTCAGAAAAGATGTGGGAAGTAACAGTGAAGCATGCAAGAACATGCGTGATGGGTAACAAAATGTACATTTTCCGGGGTCCTCATTTCGAGCTTCTCTTATCTCCAATATGTCAAGTGATGAAGGCTGTGATCAATGGCCAGACTTTTCCTGCTCGGGACCTAAGCAACTACAATAGGGTACGAATGCATGAATATTATGTTCATGATCTATAAATATATATATATATGCATAATCATTTATTTGTTTCGACGTACTATTTGATCCAATGTTATGATATCTATACATATCTAATATCTTTGTGTTAATATTGTGGTGCTGATGCAGAACTATATTGAGAACTTGGTAAGGCAAGCGCATGCAAACTGGAATTCCTTGGAGGCGGTTGATACAATGTTGAATGAGACTGCCTTACTTACACAAGGTATATATCTTATAGTTTGTAATTGTTCGTTATTACTCGATTCTCTATTCATAAATTTGCATAAACTAACTTGGGAATGTTGGATATTAGGTCATGTAGAGGATCAGCACTATCCTCAGGCAATGATGGTAAGAGCATTGGATCATCAAGTGATCAATAATGGGCAGCAGCAACAGCAACAGCAGCAGCAGCTAGCGGATATTAAGTGTATCAATAATGTTGGAGCTGCTGGTTATCCACAGAGCAACACCATGATGGCGTTTGAGTGCAGTGATAATTGGCAGATCAGTTCACCATACTCGTCGTTCAGCCCATTGATGGATAATGGTGTCATCAAGTGTAGCACCTCAGCAGACTCATCATCTTCAGATGGGGATTTAGGATCTCAGGGTCTCTAATCAATGCCATCTGAATTAGATTCCTCACTATCTGCATCTATATAATTTCGTTGTACATATATACACATATATGGAGCCGCTTATAGTGTAATATATAGGCCACCATGGTGATGCATGTATCAGGAAAATTAGTATTCTTTTTCCTTATTCTCTTTATAAGGTAGCCCTCGTAAAAATATATAGTTGTAAATTATGGGCCAACAGAATTTCAAATGCTTAGTGATGTACTTTCTATGGAGGGTTAATTCCCCCAAGTAATAGATTATTCAGTTTCAACAAAAAAAAAAAGTCTGGAGTCGAAGACTTGGGCCAGAAAAAAAAAAAAAAAAAAAAAACTGGGCCACTCATTTTTAGGCACAGAAGAATTATAAAATTACACACTGCCACTCATTGTCTTTCTATCACTCCTCAAAGAGCCGACCATGATCTCGATCCGGAGAAACCGGTCGGAGAAGTTATTGTCGTTGAAGGCGAAGGCGAAATCGCGTCCGTCGACGTCGTCACCGTGCCGGCGAACTCCGACCCAATCATTCTACGATCTGCTATATCCGATGCTCACGGTGGAGGAGATGCTCATGTTTCCCGACCCGCTCTTCACATCCGATCAAGATTCACTTTCAAATTCCGGCGAAGTCTGAACTTTCTGCCTCTGAAAATTGAGCCTCGCATCATGGATTGGGTCGGTTTGGGAGATGAGAGATAGTTTTAAAGTAGAGGTCTTGGAGTCGTTTGTGATTTTGTTTCTTGTGTTTTAGATTCTTTCAGTGTATAAGAGTTCTATCAAGCTTAGTTGAATAGGTGAAATTGCTGTTGGACAAACACCATCTGGGTTTATCCAATACAGGACCCTATGAACCCTTGCTCTTGTCCTCTCAGGGTGAACTTCCTCTTATTCAGGTATCAGATACACTTGGTTTTCCTCTTAGCACACTCTTGTGCATGTTCAGTGAAGGTTTTGCTTTTTCAGATATTTGTTTGGTGTGTGAATTTGGAAGAAAGAATATTTCTTGCTTGTTACGTGGTTGTTTGGGAGTGAGGAAAAGAAGGTGAATGCTTTTTTTTTTTTTTTTTTGAAATGGGTGAATGTTTTTAATTGACCCACAATTGAATTTTTTTTTTCTAATAGTGCCCATTATCGGGTGCAAGGAGTTCAGGTGTGAGGGTATTCATATTCAATACCCAGTAAGCATGTGATGGTACAATTTGGGTGCATAATTGGAAGTTAAAATCGTCCCAAGGTTTCGAGGATCATACCACTGCGTTGCTCGTATATATAATATTGTTGCTTTGGTGGATTAATATCAAACATAAAATTCTATGAGATTATGTAATCTCCTCTTTTTTCTTTAATTAAATTTTTATTTATATAATTTTAGAGAGATTAGTTTCAATTCCGGCAACCGAAAGGTCTATTGGGGGACAATACATGTCTATTGGGGGGGGCACTAAACCTCTCCGACCTCATACGAGATCTCCGATAACCTCTTTGAAGACTTCTGGCTAGGTTTCATAAACCTCTATTGTCCCTCAATAGCCTCCAATAAAGGTCTATTGGGGGCAATAAACCTTTATTGCCCCTCTATTGGGGGGCAATATAGGTCTATTTCGGGGCAATAAACTTTTCCGGTCACTTATGGGATCTCCGACAACCTCTTTAGGGACCTCTGACGAGGTTTTCAGAATCCGGAGATCGTTGGCCGGTGACAGTCCCATGGCTGGTGACGGGACTCCGGCAAAGTCTCTTATGACTTCTCTCTCTCTCTCTCTATGTAACAAAGGGGTGATGGTAAAATAGTCTCAAAAAAAAAAAAAAACTTAATTGAGTATTAGGAAAGACCTTATTAGAGTCTTATGGGGTAAATGAGAGAAGAATGCCTAGAATTATGGTAAATGGACAAAAATCTTATAAAATATATAACGAAATCTAAATTCCGGAATACTCAAGCGGTTTTCATTACAATTTCAGGCAATGAAATGAAGAGTTATAATTCACCAGACAAAATAAGTAGAAAACGTACCATAGTTGGTTAATGCATCCACAACATGATTTCCTTCGCAATACATATGAGATGGAAATACATTTAGAAATGTGAACATATAATTATTTAATTAGTCCCGAAGTTACCAAGGCACCAAAGAAAAAGACAGAAGAAGGTAAGGAATAAGAGAAGAATCAACTTTAAGCCAAACATGTTTCCAATCTCTCACCCAAAATAGTTTGTTTTAATTACCACCATTACCTCTGTCACAACCGAGCTCGGATGTCAAAATTAGAAGCAAAAACACCTTGAATATGACCTCGATAATCTCGAAAAACAGCCATTATACCCACCACGCATAATGTACCCTAGCAACGACATTCTCAGCAGAATAAATTTTGACCATACACACTTTCTCTAATAAATTCAAAAGCAATTTTGGCAGTAAGCTCCCCAGATGAGGAAGGACCATACCAATATATTCGTAGCCGATGGGTAAGAACTAAGAAGCAATGGGAACTTGACTGATCAGATATATTTTGAATCGATCTTCTGGTCAATCTTCTACATAATAATTTCCAAATATCCGTCCCTGTAAACTTAATGCATTAGGACTCAGGATGAAAGTGCCAAGGACTTTTAGGCTTAACAAGTTTGATACCCTGTAAATGGCTCTTGTATATAATCCTCAATAGACCAAAACCCATCAGCTTTAGCATCACAGTTCAAAGTCTCTGGCCACGAACTAAGAAAACAAAAAAAGCTATCTTTGAAGAAAAACAAGTTCCCATTTTTGCTAGAACAAAATTTCTCAGACAAAACTCATTGAAAAAAGTCAAGATGAAAGGCATCATTTTTCTCATTGCTATGAAAATTCATAGAAGCAACACCTTACCTCTCTCTGTTCGACCAACCAAGGACTAGTCTCTCTGTTTGACTTGATATTACATATTCTCTCTTTTTTTTGTTACAAGGAGGTCTTAAAAAGACCCAAAACGGCAAAAAGAAAACGATAAGTCACAGCTTACTAGTCTTAACAGAAGACTTAGATCTAGAAACTTCACAAAGATCATCAAGAGAAAAACAGTAGAAGCTTGGGGAGGAGGGGATCGGAGCTCGTCAAACACGACAACACCATGGTCATGAACTCATGATTAAGACCCGATTTAGCTAGAGAATCCAACGTGCCTTTGCATTCTCCGGATATTACAAATTCCATATGCATCTATTTCATCCTTTTGAACATTAATGTATACTGTTATGAACAATATAATTCATTCAGTCATCAAACTTAAATCACCCAATCATTTTCTCCCACCAGCTTATTCTACCGATGACTATGCCTAAGCATAATCCTCTCTTCCCCATTTTCTTCATATTCTACTACTTCACCTTCCCCTCATGCCATGCCCAATACACACAGTGCAAGCAACCTTTCAACTGTGGTAACCTCACAAACATATCCTACCCTTTCTGGGGAGGACCCAATCGCCCCCAAGAGTGCGGTCGCTTAGGCTTCGAGCTTATCAACTGTGAAGAAGAAAATCAACCCCCTCGCATAAAAATCGAAGAGCTAGATTTCCATGTGTCCGACATCAACAACCAAGATCTTCATCACACCATGACAATCTCTCGCTCCGACCTCTGGGACAGTCCTTGTACTGATCTCCTCGTCAACACCACTCTCGACTACACCCGTTTCTCTTATGTCCATACAGTTCGTAACCTCACCTTGTACTACGGCTGCCTCCCTCAAAACGAATCCGTCCTCAACAGTTTTACGTGCAAAATAGACGGCACATCCAAGGACAGAGATATTGCATACTACCTGGATGATTCACTTTCAAGAGTCGTGAATCGGACGTCGTGTTCTACCAAAATCCGAGTCCCCATTTTATCGGATGGCTTTGATGTTATGTCTGAGAATGCAACGGAAGCAGTGGAAAAGGTTTTGAGACAAGGGTTTCAGGTTGAGTACAGTGCGGAGTGGGATCTCTGTAGGTCATGCGTGAACTCTCATGGCATCTGTGGATCGAACTCAACGACGGATTCGTTTCTGTGCCTCTGCGGGGATCGACCTTACAGTTCTACTTGTCGAAGGGATTCGAGGTATGCATATATGTTTATTCCTCATCTCTTAGAATATGCTCAGTTAAATAGTTCTAATTTCGAGTCTTTATCCAATTTCGTCTAGAATATATCACATTTCTCACGTCTGACTCCTTACCAATCAATCTCAGTCTCTCCATTATGATGAGTGTATGACATGTTGAGGCAGTTGTTAGTCCTGAAAGGCATGAATTTTCACCCGTCTCTGTTTCTCCATCCCAAATGAACATCCACCCCAAACGAATCTCCTCCAAATCTACTTAAAATTGAAAAATCCTTTCCATATATGTGTTAAATCAATCATTTACAACTACAGCCAATTATACCTTTCTTGTAAACTCAGAGTATGAGGTATGCGAGGCGTTGATACCTTTTTGGAATATGGGGTTCCTTTCGAATTTGTCTGTTTTTGCAGCAATCAATCTCATCTCAAAACCTGGGATGATGATGCATCAGTAGTAACATTGTCAAGTTTTGATCATTTTCAGTAGCAGTACGTGCAAAATTTCAATGATAAGGGGTCTAGAAAATGTTATCAGTTGGAATAAAATGTTACCTTGAATTTACCCCAGCCTAAAGCTTTGTTTCCCTCATATTCTAAGAATCATGCTTCTCTTTTTTGTTTTTGCAGGCACCAAGTTGTCTATGATTTAGGTAATATATCAACAATCCCTTATTAATTTCTTTAGTTGTTTAAAGGTGTATAAAATTCCCATATTAGAGTAAATTCACTCATGTCAATTTCAATCTGTTATAATCTTCCTTCTCCCCTTGACCTGTTTACAGAGCTACTGATACTTGATAGTTGTACTGTAGCTACAGTCTGCAACAGGAAACAATATGCTTCCTTCATTGCGTATATCTTGATGCGTTATTACTTTTCCTTCTTTCGGGGATGGTATCAAGAAGTTGGGATTAGAGATTGTATTATTTACTGTTTCTTATGAAATTGGTTCAATGAATCACCATAATGCCTGAATCATCTCGTTGTTCTGCTGCCAGGTGTTTTTTCTGCAGGAACTATGATCGTCTTTTTTATTGGCTTCGGTGTAAAACAAAGTATTTCAGGGAATAATGAAAAGCACAATGAAGATGTCGAGGCCTTCATTCAGAAAATTGGACCTCTAGCAGTAAAAAGATACAAGTTCTCAGATGTCAGAAAAATGACCAACTCATTTGAAGTTAAATTGGGTCAAGGTGGATATGGTGATGTGTACAAAGGTAAGCTATTGAACAATTGTCATGTGGCTGTGAAGGTTCTTAAAGAATCCAAAGGGAATGGAGAGGACTTTGTCAATGAGGTTGCAAGCATTAGTAGAACTTCCCATGTTAATGTGGTCACTCTTTTGGGGTATTGCTTTGAAGGTAAGAAAAAAGCGCTCATATATGAGTTCATGCCCAATGGATCACTTGAGAAGTTCATATACAAAGACAGTAATCCTTCAAAAATCACTCCACACTTGGAATTGGAAAAACTCTTCCAAATTGCTATCGGGATAGCTCGAGGGCTTGAGTACTTGCACCGTGGGTGTAACACAAGAATTTTGCACTTTGACATAAAGCCACATAATATCCTTTTGGATGAGAACTTTTGCCCAAAGATTTCTGACTTTGGTCTTTCTAAACTTTGTACAAGGAAGGAGAGTTATATATCAATGTTGGAAGCTAGAGGGACAATAGGGTACATAGCTCCAGAAGTTTTCTGCAGAAACTTTGGAGGAGTATCTGTGAAGTCCGATGTTTATAGTTATGGAATGATGATTCTGGAGATGGTTGGAGGAAGAAAGAATGTTGAAGCTCGAGTAAGCCACACCAGTGAAATTTATTTTCCAGATTGGGTTTATGAGCAACTTGAGCAGGGGAGCAATTTCGGTTTGCTCAATGCAGTGACCGAAGAGGAAAAGGAAGTCGCGAGGAAGATGATCCTAGTGGGATTGTGGTGCATACAGACAAGGCCATCTGATAGGCCATCCATGAGTAAAGTGATTGAAATGTTGGAAGGAAGCATTGAAGCCTTGCAAATGCCACCAAAGCCAGTCCTATCTGCTCCTGTAAGAACATCACCAGAATCTTCCTCCTTATCAGTAGTATCTGTTCTCGATTAATGGATGTATATGTCTTTCATAGTTCAATTCCTTGTTTTTAAAGATCTTTCAAGAAATCTTTTCCCTTCACATTTTTCTTGATGCTCAGAGCTCTATCCTGTTTTGTACTTTTGATTCCGTACAGCAATTTACAACGAACAAAATCTGAAAGCATGGTTTGCTAGTTTGCTACTGTAGAAACTAGAAACATGTCCAAGGTTACTGTCATACATTTTAAGGGAAAACAAGCCTTTAGCAACATAAATAAAAGAAAGATTATAATATGTCACCTGCTAAGAAATTTTCTTTGATAGTAGATGAAAAGAAGAAGACATTGTCTTCGTAGATAAATCAGACGAAAAAGTTTACCCAGTGCTATTATTTGGTGTGGAAGACATACTAACCCAATTTAATGTCCCATAATCTGGTGAAGGTGGCAGAGAACCACTCTTTAGCAAAACAATAGCATCAGCTGATATACAATTTCCTCTGCCTTTTCTTTACTAAAACCATTGCTCTGGATCCTCTTTAGTTCAATTTCCGCCTCTGTTTAAAAATGCCTACACGATTCAAAACTTGTTTCCTTCTCAAATATTTCTTGGTGAACCAAATTACATTGGATTTTATACGACAACTTGCAACACAAGTTAGGGCGAACTTGAACTATAAAGCCCAGTCCAGTTTTTCACATTCCAGTCCAGGTTTGGGCCATAAAAATACAACACAAACGAAAAATACAATGGGCCAACACCACATTCATAGCCCAAAAGTAGACGACAAGATAAAGGACAGCTGAGCAACACAAAGCAAAATACCAGTTTCCGGCGAACCACGCACGCGCCGCCTCGCTGCAGGGGACGAAGCGAGGCCCATTGTACGTTAAGCAATGACCATCTCAACTCTCAACTTACACTAGGCCTCTTTTCTCATCTGTTCTCGGAATTCAATGAGCTCCGCTTGCTTAATTGTTCTGTGAATTCTATTTCTTACAGTTCTCGAAAGGTAAACCATCAAATTTCATTAATATGATTCTTTTGTTTTCAATAGAGGATTCGCCTCATAGCAGATAACAAATTAGATTTTTTTTTTGGGATAATTTAATTTGATTAATGATGAAAATACGTGTTTGAATTTTGATCATTTCTGGTCAATCTTCCACTAGCTTTAAGCTTGATGGAGTAGGAGGAAATTGTTAAGAACTTCCAACACTCGATTAGCTTGAGACTCCAGTCTAAGAGCAAGTCCACCGGAGGTCATAGTCATAGTCATAGTCAAGAAAAACCTGACTACATGACCTTCAGATGGATTTTGCTCCTTCCACCGTTGGTTTTTTGACTGGGCAAAACTCACCCTTTCTTGACTACAGCCAAGAAATAAGTCAAGTTCATGACTTTTTCCTTGCCCAGCCAAGGCTTGTGCCAGCTCGACCCACACCCAAACGTGGGTGACAGGAGGAGGAGAGAGAAGAGGTCAGGCGACCTCGGGGGCAGCAGCAGTAGAAACTGAAGCAGCAACAGCAAGCATACCCGCCTGGGGTTGCTTCGATCTCCACCTGGGGGCAGCGTCTGGGCGGGCAGAGGCGACGAAGCGGCCGGACGAGGTGAGGCGACCTCGGGGGGGCCGAGTCCTTGGCCGGAGGACGGAGAAAAATCCGGGTCGGGTCGGACCTTCGTCTGGTGCAGCTGCGAGAGAGAGAACCGGGGGGGGGGGGGGAAATGAAAAACTGAAAATTTAAGATCCTTTTAAACAAAATAGAATCTTTTTTTTTTTGCTATTTATGGAAAATTTTCAGATTTCAAAAATTCATAATAAATTCATACGAACTCCGAATATTGCGTTCCACGTATGCACGAGACCGTATCGACGATCTCTATAACTTTCATGAAGGAAGTTTTCCCAAATTATGTATGTGTAAAAAGTCGATTTTCGAGACCCCCTAAAATTATATAATAATGAATAGTGTTGACCGGGCAAGAAAAACAACGGGTGTAAACCCATGTCCAGTGGCAGTGAATAGTAACTTGACTGGTCGAATTATTGACTTCTCGACTTTGCCTTTTCTTAACTACGGGTGCACTTGCTCTAAGAGCTTGGAGTCTCAACACACCAAAAGTCAGCTGCATTATCATTAGTTGATTTTTATTTTTGATGAGAGTAAACATTACTATTATTCTTATGAGAAATGAGAATCAGCGTTATCATTATAAAGGTATTTTTTTTTTTTTGGCGGAAATCATTATAAAGGTATTTGAAGTACTTGGGTCAAATTTGAATTTGAAGACTGACGTGTCAATCGTCAATTTTGACAAATTTTTGCTCCAATCGATATGTTATATTTAAATACTATTTTATTATTTTTCAAAATATTTTATAATAGAAAGAAGATCTGAGAAAATCCCGAGCGCAGAAGATGAAGCGCAGCTGCAGCGCAAGAGGTATGCTTTCCTTTGTTCACTCTACTGCTTCTCCTTTGTTCTCGTCAACAATTTTATGGGTTTGTATCATTCTCAATCCAGAGAAACCCATCGAAATCGACCCGAAATCGAACCCATCGAAATCGACCCAAAATCCTCACTGCTTCTCCTCTGCCTTCTTCTGTTATCCCTTGCAATCAAATATTGTGTCAACTCGTCAAATTGAAACATTATCCAGCAGGCATCTCTTTGAAACATTATCCAGCTGCACTTCATTCGATCCCTGAGTGTTGCTTGAGAAGATGCAGTACCAGAAAACGAAAGAGAAAGAAAGCTCTGCAGGGGAAGAAGAGAGAGAGAAGGAAGAAAGAGGAATAATGATAAAGAAAGAAAGACAGATTGAATTGGACCTGTCAAATTTGACAGTAAATTTGAGAACTGTCAACCACGTGGGATCCATGTGGATTTGACCAATGGGCTGGAAAGGATTTCATCAGCCATTTCTTAACGTTTTATTGTCCATCTGTCATTTGACGGAGATGGTCTTAGTCTCTTAATAATTGACACGTTCCTTTTTTCTCATTTCCATGAAATTTGCTTGCTATTCTTGTTCAACCAATTGATAGTCAGCCTGTATGACTTTGTAGCACGATACTTTCCATGTATTTGAGCTCTTTGTTATCAACAATATCATTCACTCATCAAACACATATCTTTTCTCCATTTTCTTCTACCAATGACTATGTTTAAGCCTCATCATCTCTTCCGAAGAGCACCCCTCTTCTTCTTCTTCTTCTTCATCTTTTATTTGTTCAGGTTACCATCTCTTCACTGCGAAGACGATCCCCAATATTACACACGGTGCAACCAACCTTTCAATTGTGGTAACCTCACAGACATATCCTACCCTTTCTGGGGAGGACCCAATCGCCCCAAAGAGTGCGGTCGCTTAGGCTTCGAGCTCACCAACTGCGAAGACGAAATTCAATTCCCTCACATAGTAATAGAAAAGCTAGAATTTCATGTGTCCAACATCAACAGCCAAGAGCTCTTTCACACCATGACAATCGCTCGCTCCGACCTCTTGGATAGTCCTTGTACTGACCAACTCGTCAACACCACTCTCGACTACAACCGTTTCTCTTATGTCCAAACTGTTCGCAACCTCACCTTGTACTACGGCTGCCTCCCTCAAAACGAATCGGTCTTCAACAATTTTACGTGCACAGCTAAGGATAGAAATATTTCGTACTACGTGGATGATTCACTCTCAAGGGTTGATGTTCTGGGCCAACCCACATGTTCTACCAAAATCTTAGTCCCCATTTTTTGGGAGGGCTTTGATGTTTTGCCAGACAATGCAACGGAAGAAGTGGAAAAAGTTTTGAAGCGAGGGTTTCAGGTTGAGTACAGCGCGGATTGGGATCTCTGTAGGTTATGCATGAACTCTAATGGCACCTGTGGATCGAACTCAACGACGGATTCGTTTCTGTGCCTCTGCGGGGATCAACCTCACAGTTCTACTTGTCCAATATCTCATGGTACGCATATATGTTTGTTACTTATCTTCTTAGAATATGCTCAGTTAAGAAGTTCCAATTTCAAGTCTTCATCCAATTTCCTAAGTCTGACTCCTTACCAGAATCAATCTCAGTCTCCCCAATTTCATGTGTATGAGCCATGCCGAGAAGACAAGCTCATAAGTTTTAATTCAATGTCTTGTTTGGCCAACAAGTTTACGCACTTGTGAATGGCATGAATTTTTACGCTTCTTCTCTGTTTTTCCATCTGTCTCTTGAACATCCACCTCAATGAATCTCCTCCAAAGCTACTTAATATCTCTACATATATATGTGTTAAAACAATCATCTTCATAACTGTAGCCAATCAAACCTTTCCTGTACTCAAACTGCAAACCCACGCGAGCCTTAAACATGTCGAAATGATCCAAATATCTGCTACTCTTTTTGGATTTCTGATCAATAACAACCGTTTTGTGGAGTTGCAGCAACTGAGACAAGTGGTGGTTGCTGTGAATACAATAACAAGGAATTTGTCTCATTTTGCAGCAATAGCTCAAAACCTATGATATCGATGATGTTTCTGTAGACTGTAGTAACATTTTCACTTTTAGTAGTTCCTCGAAATTTGTAGAAATATTGAAATAATAGTAAAGATTCCTCGTTTCTTATGTAGTAGTATTTTGTTTAGACAGCTGTCTTTTCTCTAGTTATTTAGTAAGATCAGTGGATATCTTCAAAGATTATATTCCTTAACTTTATTTAAGGTTGTATACTTACATATTCTAAGAATGCTGCTTCTTTGATTACTCTTGCAGGCACCAAGTTCAACTGGGGAATAAAGATTGTCATAGGCGTAGGTAATATCAGCAATCCCCTTTTACTTCATCTGTTTGCTGTTTTACAATCTCATCTAATTATCAATTGCAAGTTTGCAACTTATTTCTTGAGAATACATGAAATTGTTCAACGAATCACCATTAATGACTGAAACATCTCGTTTTTTCTGCTGCCAGCTGCGACTATTGCAGGATCTTGTATTTTATTGTTTGTTATTCTCTTCCGTTGGACTTCACTGATTAGGGGAAATGACAATGAAGATGCTGAGGCCTTCATTCAGAACATTGGACCTCTAGCAGTAAAAAGATACAAATTTTCGGTTGTAAGGAAAATGACCAACTCATTTAAAGATAAACTGGGTCAAGGCGGTTATGGTGATGTGTACGAAGGGAAGCTATTGAATGGTTGTCGTGTGGCTGTGAAGGTTCTTAAAGAATCCAAAGGGAATGGAGAGGACTTTGTTAATGAGGTTGCCAGCATTAGTAGAACTTCCCATGTTAATGTGGTCACTCTTTTGGGGTATTGCTTTGAAGGTAAGAAAAAAGCGCTCATATATGAGTTCATGCCCAATGGATCACTTGAGAAGTTCATATACAAAGACAGTAATCTCTTGACAACCACTCCACACTTGGAATTGGAAAAACTCTTCCAAATTGCTATCGGGATAGCTCGAGGGCTTGAGTACTTGCACCGTGGGTGCAACACACGAATCTTGCACTTTGACATTAAACCACATAATATCCTTTTGGATGAAGATTTTTGCCCAAAGATTTCTGACTTTGGTCTTTCTAAACTTTGTACGAGGAAGGAAAGTATTATATCAATGTTGGAAGCTAGAGGGACAATAGGGTACATAGCTCCAGAAGTGTTCTCCAGAAACTTTGGAAGAGTGTCTGCTAAGTCTGATGTCTATAGTTATGGAATGATGATTCTGGAGATGGTTGGACGAAGAAAGAATGTTGAAGCTCGAGTAAGCCGCACCAGTGCCAGTGAAATTTATTTTCCAGATTGGGTTTATGAGCATCTTGAGCAGGGCAGCAATTTTGGATTGCTCAGTGCCGCGACCGAAGAGGAAAAGGAACTTGCGAGGAAGATGATCTTAGTGGGATTGTGGTGCATACAGACAAAGCCATCAGATAGGCCATCCATGAGTAAAGTGATTGAAATGTTGGAAGGAAGCACTGAAGCCTTGCAAATACCACCAAAGCCTGTCCTATCTTCTCCTGTAAGATCACCACCAGAATCTTCCACCTTATCAGTAGTATCTGTTCTAGATTAATGGATGCATATGACTTTCATAGTTTAATTCCTTGTTTCTAAAGATCATTCAAGAAAGCTTTTCATTTCACATTTTTCTTGATGCGCAGAGCTCTATCCTTTTTTATACTTTCGATGTTCTTGTGTAGGTACAGCAATTCACCACAAACAAATCTGAAAGCATTGTTTTGCTACTGTACATAAACATACACAAGCAGTGTAATGTACAGGATCTTATCAGAACCTCCAACACTGTAGACTGCATTTTTTAAACTTTTGCATTGAAGATACAAATGGTAGGATAATAGGACAATCAATTGTCCTGAATTGGTGGTTTCAGTTATGTGTACTTTTTAATTTTAGTTCAACCGGCTTGCTTACTTCAATAAGAAAAGAAGCCCTGTGCCCGGAGATGGGTTATAGCTTCAGTTATAACAATCACTGCATCCAAGTTTAAAGCTTAGCAAAAGTCGACCCCATCAATCGTACTATAGTCTACTTCGACAAAGGGAAATACAGGACAATCAAAGATGCTTCTTGTAGTCAAGTCTGTCATTCAATGTCCCAGATGAGAGAATATGAAACATTTCAATTGCAATGTAGTCTGTTTTGCAGGTTCTGTTCTGGTTGTCTACCTTGGTTGTGTTCTGAATTGTTTACTCTTCTGGATGAATTCAGAAGAGATCCGATTCCTTTTGAAGAGATCCGATTCCTTTTATATATGTAATATGGTAATCCTTGTAATATTATGGGTTTGCTTTATAAACTGTCTACTTGGTCAAGTAGAAGCTTTCACTCTTTACAATCAGGGCAATTAACCACAAAAGAATAGTCTTTTCCTTTCAAATCACAGTTTCCTTTGATGAAAGGGAAAAAACATGCTAGGAGGATTCGTGGTAAAACCCTGAACTGTTCAAAATGGGTCAATGCTACAGCCCAACTGAAAAAGCAAACAGAACCAAACGAAAGGTAAAACACCGCCACCACATTCCGACGAGCCATAAGGATGACAGAAGGAAATTACAAATCTTCAGTAGCGCCCGGGACATTAGATAACGTTGCGAGTACAAGGTAACCATTCAATTTGATTGGCCACAAAAGTAGTCTTTTTTTTGGTAGGATTCTCTGTTAAAGATGCATATACTTTGCTTACTTCAAAGATGAATGGGTACTCATTTTGTGTAATCTGCAACAAGATTTTTATGAATTGTTTGATACATTCATACATATCAGTACGATTCAAGTCCTCGACTTTGTTTTCTTGCTCGGTTGCTTATTTTCCTGCTTAAGCTTGGAGTAATTAAGAAAGAAACATTAATATTACATGCTTAAATTGTGATTTAGAGGTAGCTAGCTATATCTCACACAAGCAAAACCAGAACTGTCAAAATCTATGTTCTATGGCTTATTCTCTGACTCAGAGGTGAAATCCTTGGGATCTGCACTCCATTTCAATTCTGGTTTCGTTTCTTATTCAAGTCACAAATCGATTTATCATTCCTTCCTCAGAGATCAGAATATAAGCAACTTCAGGGAAAAATAGTACTAACATACAAAGTAAAGATTAAACCACCGTCTCGTTTCTGATACGGCAACTGAAGCTGACATAAAGGTGGTCGTCGGGCCTGATCTAGGATCAGTCAAAGTCTTTATAGTCTTTTTTGGTTTTGCTGTGAAGTCTTTATAGTCTTTCTGCGACAATATCACTGAGAAAAAGTTATTTCTTTATTTCCTTTAATTCCTCGAGGAAATTTCCAAGAACTCTGTTTAATTAATTAGTTGGTCCTACTCCTACCTCTTAGTCCAGATTCCACACTGTATAAAGAAGAAGTATCTAATTTGGTTTCTAAAGGCTGTTAAGTATATACATCATAGCCAATAATAATGAATATACAATACAGGCACTGCAAGTTAATATTCCTGAAACCATGTCATCTGCTCGTTTGTACCTCATTGTAGCTCTTCTCTCACTCTTGTTCTTCAACTTCCATGGAAGCAATGCCAACTTTTCAGCCTCAACAAATTGCCCCAAATACAATTGTAGTAAAGGCCCTGATTTTCACTACCCTTTTTGGAAAATTGAAGACTCCACCGCCGATCAATATTGTGGTTACCCTGATTTTGGTCTCAACTGCTCAGAGTCCGGAGAGCCAATACTGAGTCTCCCAAATAATGACTCCTACTGTGTGAAAGACATAAACTTTTTTGATTCCACCATCACCCTTGTTGCATCGACGTCGACTATCAACAATGCCCTAGGGCAAGACACAATATTAGTGTAGGCACGCTCCCATTGGATTTCTCCCCATTGGATGTACATGTGAACCTGAGCTTCTACTTCAACTGCTATTTCTTTCCTGATCCTGCTGTGCCTTCCATAACCTGCTTGGGAATATCTGGTACCAAAAAGTCTTATGTTTTCAAGGAGGGAGAGGAACCAGATGGGTTTGATTGGTCGGAAAAATGTGAGGAGAATGTGGTGGTGACTGTGAAAAAAACAGAGGAGATTACTAGTAGTATTGACGAGTTGTTTAATGCATTTGGAGCGGCCATGAACAATGGGTTTGTGCTTCATTGGGGCCGGGCTAAGGACTGTCGCTCCTGCGAGACTGGTGATGGGTTTTGTGGCTACAACTCAATTAAAGCTGAGTCTCTGTGCTTTTGCAGAGATGGTTATACCAGAAAAAATGGCTTCTGCAAGAAGAAAGGTATGCTTACTTTCGATCTTTTAACTTTTCAATTAAGTAACATGTTCTTAATCCTGCTTTAGCTTTTCAATCTTTGATATTCTGCTTGGGCCACTTTTTGGTTTCTGTTCTTGTTTGGGTCTTCTTGATGGGCTTGGGTATGTTAGTTGGGCTAGATGGCTTGAGGTCCAATGTGTAGGTCTGTATACCTCTCGTTTGACTAATTTGAGTGTTTATGCAACATTCCAAACTAATTGTCATTAGTAGAACTTTTTTTTTTTTTTTTTTCACAAGGCGCAACCCACCTTACAGCTGTGCTGCTGTGGTAAGCTCACAAACATATCCTACCCTGTCTGCATACTATGGGGACCAGTCACTGTAGAGTGTTCCTCTCCCGAGTCAGACCGAGTGTGTTACTAGCATCCAACTCCCGAATCTGTGGGACGTCAATGCTATTATGAATTTATGACTGAGAATGCAAACAAAGAAGTGGAGGGAATTTTGAAACAGGGGTTTCGGGTTGAGTATGCAGCAGATTGGGAGCTCTGTAGGTCTTGCATGAACTCGAATGGCACGAAGGGTTCCAATTCAACTTCAACAACGGATTATTTTATCTACCTTTGTGGGGATCAACCTTATAATCTAACTTGTCCAATTCACCGTAGTAAGTACATATGTTAATTCCTTCCCTTTAACTTTCCAAAATATCTTCAGGTTAGAAGATTCTATTTTCAAGCATTCATCGAATTTGGTCTCTATGTACAATGTATCCCACTTCACATGTCCGACTCCTTTTCAATCATCTTCACTATGAGCGTATGAGCCATGAGGAGAACACACAATTTTGAGTGTATGAGCCTCAAGGTCTTGTTTGGCCAAAAGGTTCAGGCACTTGTTAGACCTGGCATGAATTTTTCACGCTTCTCTGTTTTTCCATCTGTCTCTTGAACATCGACCTCAATGAATCTTATCCAAAGCAACTTGAAATTGAAAATAATACCTTTCCATGTGTGTTGAAACAATCATCTTCACAACTGTAGCCAATCAGGCCTTTCCTGTACTCAAACTGCAAAGCCACGCGAGTCTTAAACATGTTGAAATGGTCCACATATCTGCTACCCTTTTTGGCTTTCTAATCAATAACAAACCTTCTGTGGAATTCCAGCAACCATGAGACAAATGGTGGTCGCTGTGTATTCACTATTCAGTAACAAAAAAATTTGTCTCTTCTTGCAGCGATTGTTAGGATTGCGGCTCAATATCTAATTCCTTGTATGTTTTGGATTCTTTACTTCTGAAGGCTTTGGGTAAGCAATTCTAGTGGATCTAGGATTTATGGAGTTTTTCCTTAGAAGTAAAGGTTTAGGATTGAAGATCCTATTGGGAGTCGGACTAATCGTGAGGCTATAAATAGTCATTCAGAGTTATTGGTTTGATGTGTGCTTTCAGAGATTGGAAGACACCATTTAGAGAAGATGTGAGTTGAAAGAGACTCATTCTAGGAGGTGCCGTTGTGGGTTGAAAGAGACTCATTCTGGAGGGTGCCATTGTGACATCGTTTAGAGAGATCCGTGTGTGGATCAATTGAGTGTTCTGATAATTTGAGAGATTTTAGAGAGTTGCAAGCTTTGAGAGATCGGGTGTATTTGGGAATTCTCTATTGAGAATTTGAGTTGTGAGGAGAGAGGTTATTTGAGTGGAAGAACCAAAACGGTCTTCAAAAGTTTGTAATCTTCTTCTCGTTTAGTGGATCCACCATCATCATCACCCGGAGACGTAGGTTAACTGTTTGACCGAACCCTGTCAACAATCTTGTGTTTGCCTGCATAGTTTGTGATTACTGTCTTCATTCGGTTTCAGTCTTGGGCTAGGGAATTCGAAAGGTGACCCGAATTTCCTAACAGCGATTATCTCAATATCTGTGATGATCGATGATGTTTCTCTAGTAACATTTTTCACTTATTGTAGTTCTTGAAATTTGTAGAAATAATAGTAAAGATTCCTCATTTTCTATGTTGAAGTATTTTGTTTAAACAGCTATCTTTTTTCTAGTTACTTAGTATAGATGAGAGTGGATATCTTCAAGGCTTATATTCAGTACTTTTATTTAAGGTTTGTATACCTATATATTCTAAGAATGCTGCTTCTTTGATTGCTAACTTTTGCAAACACTAAGTTCAACTGGAAATTGAAGGTTGTCATAGGCGTAGGTAATATCAGCAATCCCCTTTTACTTCAGCTGTTTGGTATTTTACAAATTCATCTAATTATCAATTGCAAGTTTGCAACTTCTTTCTTTCTTGAGAATGCATAAAATTGTTCAACGAATCACCATTAATGCCTGAAACATCTCATTTTTCGGCTGCCAGCCGCTACTATTGCAGGAACTGGTATCTTAGTGTTTGTTATTCTCTTCCGTGGTATTTCACTGATTAGTGAAAATGACAATGAAGATGCCGAGGCCTTCTTTCAGAACATTGGACCTCTAGCAGTAAAAAGATACAAATTTTCGGATGTAAGGAAAATGACCAACTCATTTAAAGATAAACTAGGTCAAGGCGGTTATGGTGATGTGTACGAAGGTAAGCTATTGAATGGTTGTTGTGTGGCTGTGAAGGTTCTTAAAGCATCCAAAGGGAATGGAGAGGACTTTGTTAATGAGGTTGCAAGCATTAGTAGAACTTCCCATGTTAATATTGTCACTCTTTTGGGATATTGCTTTGAAGGTAAGAAAAAAGCGCTCATATATGAGTTCATGCCCAATGGATCACTTGAGAAGTTCATATATACAGACAGTAATCCTTTGAAAACTACTCCACACTTGGAATTGGAAGGACTCTTTCAAATTTCTATCGGGATAGCTCGAGGGCTGGAGTACTTGCACCGTGGGTGCAACACACGAATCCTGCACTTTGACATAAAACCACATAATATCCTTTTGGATGAAAACTTTTTCCCAAAGATTTCTGACTTTGGTCTTTCTAAACTTTGTACAAGGAAGGAGAGCATTATTTCAACGTTGGATGCTAGAGGGACAATAGGGTATATAGCTCCAGAAGTGTTCTCCAGAAACTTTGGAAGAGTGTCTGCCAAGTCCGATGTCTATAGTTATGGAATGATGATTCTGGAGATGGTTGGAGGAAGAAAGAATGTTGAAGCTCGAGTAAGCCGCACCAGTGAAATTTATTTTCCAAATTGGGTTTATGAGCATCTTGAGCAGGGCAGCAATTTCGGGTTGCTCAATGCAGAGACCGAAGAGGAAAAGGAAATCGCGAGGAAGATGATCTTAGTGGGATTGTGGTGCATACAGACAAGGCCATCTGATAGGCCATCCATGACTAAAGTGATTGAAATGTTGGAAGGAAGCATTGAAGCCTTGCAAATGCCACCAAAGCCAGTCCTATCTTCTCCTGTGAGATCACCACCAGAATCTTCCACCTTATCAACATTAAGTTGATATCTTCTCTAGATTACTGGCTGCATATTTGATTATTCACTACCTTGATATGTAAAGTGCATTTAAGTAATAATCTTTTCCCTTGTACATTTATCATTTTGTCAG
Organism: Rosa rugosa; assembly: GCF_958449725.1. Lineage (NCBI taxonomy): Eukaryota > Viridiplantae > Streptophyta > Magnoliopsida > Rosales > Rosaceae > Rosa > Rosa rugosa. The sequence continues at coordinate 52,987,649 of NC_084823.1, read as the reverse complement.
AGCTCTTATCTCGTCTGGTACTTTTTGTTGTTCATGCGAGAAGTGAAGTAATTTACTTGCACAATATCAGAAGTTAGCTACTGTTCATTTAACAGTGAAATGGCGGCTTTGCCCTTCAATTGCAAGATGCTCTTTTTCCGATTGCTGCTTCTGAGATCTTCTATTTGTTTTGGTGTAGAGAGAGAGAGAGACTGAAAGGCAAAAAAGGAGTGATCGATCTGGATTTGTTTGAGAAAAGGCATAGAGATAGATAGAGACTGTGATAGGACAGGTATTGTTGGAGTTTGGGTAGATTAGAGAGAAGAAGAAGAGGGATCTGAGTTTGGGTTTGTTTTGGGTTGCTCGGTGGAATTGAAGTTTAGTGATCCTGTTGGAAGGGGGTGTGCAAGGAGAAGAGGTAATTGTTTATAGTGATTGATTGCTATACATAAAATTCTTCTTCTTTCTTAATCTGCTGTTTGAGTCTGGCTTACAGTGATTAAATTTATCTTTGTGAGTTGGAATGAATATGTTTTGTAGTATTTAATCATTTTGAACAACAAGTTTTTCTTTTGTTTGCTTCTGGTATGTTTGAATGAATATTTTAAGTTCCATCTCTGGCTTACAGTGATTAAATTTAGGGCTAATTACTGTTTAGTACCCTGTGCTTTTGGTCCAACATCAATTCAGTCCCCCAACTTCCAATTTAATCAAAAACACCCCCACACTATTATTTCTCCATCCAATAGGTCCATTCGCCAAAAATCAGTCAATTTCAGCTGTTTTGGTGCTGACATGGCGATCCAATTCAGCCCAGGTGGGGCCCACATCAAGGCGAATTGACCAAACTGACCCTGGATCTATCACAGCTCCAAGTTCTATTAAGCAGCCCATTTTCCCGCCAAAGAAGACCTAAATACTTGTAAAGTTGTATCCTCCCCCCCAAAATAATGTATTTGCAGAATGGCTTATCAAAGTAATGACATTTGACCTGTAAATGTTCAAAGTAACAACATGTACTTCAAAGGAACAAATCTACATTTTTAACCAACATGCTATTGACTTGAAGCACCAATTCTACATTTGATCTTATAACAACATCAAACTTTCTCTAAATCCAACAAAATAAGCAGCCCAAATGTTTAAAACATCTCAAATTAATGTTTGCATTTCAAATAGCTCTAATCATCCTCCCAAAAAATTAGAGCTAGCAACCTAGGTAGCATACACCAAGGTTGCACAAAAAATGTTAGGGCTTGCTTATCATTCCCCAAACTTCCTCCTACTTTCCCCCGTGCTTGGAATTCTGCCTAATCCTTTGAGATGATCTAGAAGGTGTTGGAGTTTGGCCTTTTGATGCTTTACTTGATGTCGAAGGCCTCGTGGTTGTTGAGGTAGATGTGGCAGCAGCAGCTTTGGTGGACTTGGATTTTGTGGCGGCAGCAGCAGCTTTGGTAGAGTCAGCAGCAGCTTTGGTAGAGTTAGCAGGGGCAGCAGCCGCAGCTTTTCTAGATGCCTTCAATGCAGCCATCTTCTTCTACACTCACAAAAAAATCAGAAACAAGAATATAATTTTCAACACATACATATCAAAAGCAAAGCATCACTAGCCGAATCACAGACCTATTCATCAACAAATCCATACAAAGTTAATCGGGGCCAAAATCCATGTTTCATACCCTTTGATATTCTACCACTTTTAGATGGTTTTTCCTCAAGTCATTCTTACTCAATGGTGGCTTTCTTCCAGGTTTAGGCTGCAAAAAAATTATGGGATCAACCTTAAAACAGAAACATAAACAAGCTGCACAGAAACATAAACAAGCTGGCCCATAAACAAAATAATTTGAAAAAGTACACTAAACATATGCAGAAAAAAAAAATCAAAAATTACCTGGGCTTTTTGAGATGAACTTCCTTCTCCATTGTTGAGTTTCCTTTTCTTGTTCACATTTGCAGCTTGCTTATCTTTTGGTGGAAGATGTCGGTGACATGTCTTCACGTTGTGGCCAATTCTTTGACAATTGCTACACTTCAACGACCGCTGAACTCTTCCAAGCTTTGTTCCCTGTGCAGCCAACTTCTCCGATAAATCTCTAATCCTCTTTGTTCGTGGCCTTCCGGGCTGTCTAGAATACTGTGGAGGCAGAATTGGTGGTTCTTCACTCCTAGTCCACATCTCCATTCCGTTAACCGGCTTGATCAAATTGCTGTAAATGTTAAGGTACGTCTTTTTTAAGTAGCAATCTGCAACAAAGTTTTCCGGATCTGCCCTGTTGTGGTATATTGCTGAGACCGCGTGCTTGCATGGAACACCACTTAAGTCCCACATTCGGCATGTGCAGGTCCTTGCCGTAAGGTTGACCACATTCTTTGTTCCTTCAAAAGTCTCCACCTCCACTTGGTCACCACCATTCCCGATAGAAATGCAATCTGAAGCAGCCTTCATTTTGTTCTTTTCTAGTACTTTTCTAGGCTTGGGGCACAGATTTCCCACCATTGCTTGCATCTTATCCTTTCTGATTTGGTTTCTCTTCATTAGCTTCACTCTCATTTCCTCGAACATACTCACTGGTGGTTTTGCTCTAGCATCAAAAATGAACGAGTTGAAGCTTTCACATAAGTTGTTGATCATAATGTCACACTTCGACCAAGTCTCGAAGTGTGCTCTACACCAATGCTGTGGAGGCCTATCCTTATCTACAAAACAAGCAGCAGCAACCATTAGTCTTGATATGGGTCAACTTAGCAAAAAAAAAAAACAAAAACAAAAACAAAAAAATCAGCAACTTTGTAAACTCGAAAACTTACGTGCCATCCATTTGTGCGCTTCATTATCCAAAGCCTTCATCTCCTCCATTTCCTTTGCAAAGTAAGGAAGTGTAGTTGACTTTGCACATTTCCACATTTGATCCTTTAGTACCTTTCCCGGAAACAGCTTCGTAAAATTTGTCCACATATGGCGCGCACAAAATCTAATCTTGGCCAATGGAACTACTTCTTCAAAGGCAGGGATTAAACCCTTTTGCTTATCGCTGATGAAAGTCCAACCTGCTCCATCCTCAAGTATACTCAAGTCTTTGCACAGAAGCTCTAGGAACCATCTCCACTAGTCTTTGCTTTCCATCTCCACCATTGCGTAGGCAATCACCCATGAAGTGTTGTTGGCATCAATGCCAACAGCTGTCAAGAGCTGACCCCCATATGCAGACCTCAAATGGCAACCGTCTAGCCCAATCACAGACCTACATCCCGCTTTAAATCCATTTTTTAGAGCTCCAAGACAGATATACATCCTCTTGAAGATTGGAAGGCTCTCTCCCTTGCTGAAATCACATTTTATGTCAACGGTTGTAGAAGGGTCCACCCTTTTCAGCTCATTCGCATAATCTCGAAGTCTGGCATATTGCTCCATGATGGTTCCCTCCAACACTAAAAGGGCTGCTTTCTTTACTCGATAAGCTATCTGATTGGAGACCCTTACTCTAACTTCTGAAGACATAGTTTGAGCCAAGGATTCTGTAACCGAAAAAAAAAAAAAAAACCAAAACAAGGATCGGCAACCATTGAAGCAAGCAAAACAAGCAAGAAACCATTTCCAAAATTGAACAAAACAAAACTGGACCATTTAAAACTGAAGCAGTAGCTGGTTAATTACTCTAAAAGAAGACCTAAATACAAACATGAAGGCTTAATCACTCTAAAACTGAAGCATTAGGTGGTTAATTACTCTAAAACTGTACAGTTGATACAAACATGAAGGTTTTAATCACTCTAAAACTGTACAGTTGAAACAAGCTTTTCACATAAGAACCTATGAATGGCCAAAATCATATAACACCTGCAACTTGCTGCAACCAACCAAAATTTGTAAAAACCAAAAAAAAAATGGAAACAAGGAATTGGAAGGCACTATAATTTCGAACTTGCAGCAACCAAACTTGTCAAAAAAATTAGAAAACTACACAACAAACAGTAACCAAACAAATTTCCCAAGAGATTGGAATGGATACCTGGCTTCCAGCCACTGTTCAGCTTGATCCTTTCCATGAAACGCTTAGTTAAATACTTAGCACTGAGCATGCTGTTATCAAAGACTCTCATGCACTTGTGTTCCGGCTCATAAGTCTTGATCATAAGAGATTCCTCATGTTGCATCCTAGATGCATAGAGCTCGAATGGACAGTCTTGGGACTTGCATATAGCCCTCACCCTTTTCCGGTCATTTTTGATAAAATATACCTCCCAACCATCTCTAATAGCCCTCTCCCTTATAGCCTCTCTCAAAATCGCAGCGCTGCCAAATATCATCCCTTTCTTGAAGACCGGGTCCTTCATATCTGTTTCTGGATTAAACTCAGGGAATGGTACTTCCTCTTCACCATCAGAATCCAAAGCAGGCCGCAATCTCTCTTCATCGGACTCGGCTGATCCAAACATATCTTCATGATCTTCAAACTCTTTCCCACTTTCCATCTCCAAAGGCAGAACAGCTTCTTTACTTGGTCCAACCCATTCACCATTGTCATTAACCTCAAACCCTATATCAGCTTCCTCGAACCAATCGTCGTCATCAACACCATACTGATAATATTCATCATCTTCAGCAGCGGGTACGTATTCATCATCCTCATCACTCTCACTGCTATCCACTTCATCTTCTTGTTCAGGATGGAACCCAAATGATTGCATATAATCTAGAATATCTATATCTTCAAGCATCTCTTCATCTAGACCACTTACACCATCAACACTGTTTGCTACAGGACCTACCTCGGGGTACATCTTTCCTTTACCCTTATCTTTTGGATCTGTTTCAGCCACTTTGCTGCCTTGAGTTGGGATGGAGACTTCAGGTTCTCTGATGACTATAGCCAGCTTTGGTTCCTCAATAATCTCCTCAATCACACATGTAGCCTTCTTTCTCGGCTCATCAGGGAGCTCTTCAATCACAACTCCAGTAGATCCGGACTGACTAAACATATCAAAACCAGCTGGATATATATAGATTTCATCTTCACCCGAGCTCTCATCACCTTCATGAATATGATCCAAGTACACAACAACCAATCTCACTTCGGGTACACAACATAGCATAGTGCACACATCCGCATCCGAATCTATTTTTGTCAAAGCATCATCTTTTGTTCCTATACTCCACCAATAATCAATCCTAGTACCTGCATAATCTGGGTTCAACCCTTGGACCATGTTATCTAACTCAGTCAACGACATCCTATCCTTGTCAGCATAATCATAGAAGGATATCTTCCCACCAACGTACTTGTTTCCAAGTATGTTACCCCCATGATATATCTTCATTGTGAAGTAATCGGGGCCATCTGCATGGAAAAAAAAAACACAATAGCCTGTCAGTTATTACCCAACAATAGGACACTTATAAAAACACTGCTAAGTGGGCAAACAAGACAAAGAAGGACCACATCCAACAACAACTATATCAAAACCATAACTACAACAATATTAAAACCCTCATTCATTATCCCCAACAACTTTCACATGCACCACCTTACTTTAATCTCCTACTTTAAGGGTCAATCCTTCACAAACAGACAACAATTCGTACTTTAAAAAGTATTAGTGGTATACAATTGCAGGCTATTGTTCACAATTATTGTGATTCAATAAGTATGAAACAAAAAGTAGAAGCTAAATCTATATGCGACAAAAACAGGAGTCAGAATAGAAAAGCCATGTTTCTGGAAAGGGTAACTTTGTTGTTTTATATTGTACTTTGTTGTGTCGGGATTAAAGCACGTTTCTGCAACCTGTAAGTTAGAAGATTTCAAAACTTCTAAAACCCATATCAGATCAGATTGAAACCCTAACCTCAAACCCTTTTTTCCCATATCAGTAAAGCATGCTGGGATTAAACTTCTAAAACCCATATCAGAAACAGAAATTGTAAACCCAGGTTTCAAATTTCAAATATCTCATACCCTAACCTCAAACCCCTTTTTTCCATTTCTGAAAGTTTCAAATCCTTTAAAAAATTCCAAACTCTAAAACCGTAAACCTTATTCCCAAGTTGGAAGAATTCAAACAAAACCCAGAAACCATTTTTCCCCAATTTCGAAACATTGAAACACTAAATTTCAAAACTTAAACCAGAAATTATTTAATCCCTCACCACCGTAATGCAAAACACTAAACCCACACTCACCGTAATGAGGGATGTCATCTCCATCCTCCGTTTTTCTGGGTATCCAAACATCAAGCGCACCATCAGCCATGTCGAAACCTTCTCCAGCTATCAATCGACCGTCTCCTTCTAGTTTTTAGGGCTTCGCTTTCAATATATAGCCTTCTCCTTCTTCACCAACCATCTATTGCTTGGGTGTTCTCCAAATTTTGGGTTTCTCCAAAGGGATGCGATTTGGGGCTTTCTTTAGGGTTTCAGATCGCGTAATGAGGGAGGCAGGAGCCGTAATGGGATTTGGGGAGATCGTCTATGTGTTAGATTAGAGCCAGGGTCAGTTTGGTCAATTCGCCTTGATGTGGGCCCCACCTGGGCTGAGTTGGATCGCCATGTCAGCACCAAAACAGCTGAAATTGACTGATTTTTGGCGAATGGACCTATTGGATGGAGAAATAATAGTGTGGGGGTGTTTTTGATTAAATTGGAAGTTGGGGGACTAAATTGATGTTGGACCAAAAGCACAGGGTACTAAACAGTAATTAGCCCTTAAATTTATCTTTGTGAGTTGGAATGAATATGTTTTGTAGTATTTAATCATTTTGAACAACAAGTTTTTCTTTTGTTTGCTTCTGGTATGTTTGAATGAATATTTTAAGTTCCATCTCTGATTATTTGAAAAAGGTAAGAGGAAAAGAATAAAACAAGGTCCGAATGTTGTGGACTGCAGTTTAAATTTTTTATTTTTTATTTTTCTATTATTTTTATATGCTCTTCTTAGATTTGGACTCTACTTCCAGATAGAGGTGAGCATATAGACTCTTGGTTAATCTTGAAGATGACATACCGGACAATGCATATCACCAGGTTGATTGTAATATTTTAGTGGTAGGATTTAAGTGTGCCACTGATATTATGAAATGATGTCAGAGATCCTACAAACTAGAGCCATGCCACTGATATTAGAATTTCCAAGCCAGGTTTTGTTACTTATTTTTCATTTGTGGTATTCTTTTTCTCGGTTTGAAGTAGTAAAGTTCCTCTGTTCTTGAAAACCAAAGAAAATAGTAGCAGAAGTTGTGGATAGCATTTGAACTTTAGTGATGGTAATTAACTTAAAAACTTTTATCAATTTTTGTTTTGTTATATCCTGTTTGCTCTTCTATATTGGCTTAATCCTATTTGTTTTGTTATATCCTGTTTGCTCTTCTATGTTGACTGTGAACATGATATTGGCTTAATTCTTTTTCGTGAGTGTTTCCGAAGAGTTAAACATGAGCAACAGAGAGAGAGAGAGATAGTGTGAGAAGCAGAGAAAGAAGATGCACATTTTTTTTTTCAATAGAAAAGGGTAGAGTGAAGATTAAATTTTTACAGAGATTAGGGGATGTGTATCTGGGAAGTAGCAGTACTCCGGAGCTTTTGCCTCTTAATTTTCCCTCTTTGGAAAAGATCTGAGCTTCATGTATTTGTCTAAAAGTTTGTACATTGTAGATTTTTGCACAAATATGAAATGGGATTATAAACTTCTCTTTTCTTCAATCCAACAAAAATCCCTTGTTGTTAAGGTACTAGAGTGTATGACTGCACATTACAGCTTATGTATCTGTCCCTTCCAGTTTTTGTAGCTTCTCTTTCTAACCGTCTTACTTGAGAGCACAAATTTTCAGTTCCATTCTTTCATGTGGTCGTGTTATGGATACTGTTTCAACATGCTATTTTCTACCCCTCCATTTTTGCCACATTTAATTATCAAACAAGCTCTATTTGTTTCCAGTAATTCATTGTGAAAGCTGAGTAAAAGGTTTCTTTGATTGGTTTAAAGGCGTCATGGATGATATTGTAGTGTCACCACCATGTGAGTTTAAAAGTGCCTTCTTTTACAGGAACCGTCACTACTAATAATCCACTAATGAGATTTGATGATTGTTGCAGCAAGTAATAGAAATGCCCACCTACTTGATAACCGCCTACAAAGAAGGAGATGTAGGATCTGCACTTAATACCATGTTACAGAAACTGCAACATGCTAAGAATGGGGTCGATGTTGTCTTAGAAAGTCAGGTATTCACTAACCAAAATTACCATTTATACAAAAAATTGTTGATGGGCTATTAACACTAATTGTAACCATATCTCGTATTTATTGTAATTGTGACAGATAAGGACACATAATTGTTTTCGGACTTGGTTAGGCCCTCACAACCGGTATTTCTCTCCCAACATTTCCCATCAATTTCCTGCTCTTTGTAAATTTTTGGAAATTGAGTATGAATTTTCCTTGCTCTCGATTTTTGTTTGCAGATTTTGAAGAAATTTTATAAGCAGTGTGATCCTGGTCAGTGCTTACTGTATCAGTCTCCTTTTCTAAATTTTATTCCTTGCTGAATTACTATTTGTGCTGCACAACTCAGCAAGCAGAAAAACGACTGAAGCAGCATGTCATTGCAATTCTTGCACCACTTTTTGTATAGATAGAACTGCAGCAAGCAATGTGTTTGGAGAGACTCCATGGCCAACTTTTGATAGACTAACACCTTTTGCATATATACACCCGGAGCAACTAGAACAACTATTTTTTGGAAAATGCTCCAGCAGCAGCTGTAACCAAGTTTACATTAAACTAAGATAGCCTATTTGTTGGCAGCTGCTATCTATATTCATCTTTTGTTTTAGATGATATGGAGAAATGATATTGTACTATTTTGTCGTTTACATTCTCTGTCCTTTTCAGTTTAGTTCTATACTAACAATTGAAGGTGATGAACAAGAGGAAGTAGGAAAAGGCACTATGGAGTAAAGGGAAGCCTTCAGTTCAGAGACAAAACTCAAACTCTTCCCTAATTTGGTCTCTAAAATTGGTTTGGGCAAGAGCTAATTTGGTTCCTAAATTAGGTGAGAGTTTTAAGAGAGAGATCGAGATTGATTGTCTTAGGGATAAGGTTTGGATTCATATTCTGTTATTGGATTTGAAAACGCTTTTGATTTACGCGAGGGTCTTATCTTCTGCGAATTTGATAAGGAAATGGTGAGCTCTTCTGGATCCAGTGACGCCAATATGTTCGATCCGGTTCTCCAGAAAGAGTTCCCCGAGAATGATCAGTCGGAAGCTCGCTTTTTTTTTGGTTGACGAGATTGATTGGGATAGGGTTAGGTTTTGGAATTCAATTCTGTTTTTGCGTTTGAACGATTTTCATTATATGCAAGGTTTCCATCTTCCGCCAACTTAACCCAATCGGAATCAAAGTCCTTCTCTTTCCGACTCTCCTCTACTCTCCACCCAATCCGGCCAATCCAATCGTAGAGGTATGCCCTGCAATTCAATGCTTTGCAGTACCTTGAATTTAATCTTTGATTCTAAAGATGGTTACCGACTCAAAAGAGCCATCCATTTTTGCACTGGTTAATTCACCAATTAAATATACACACCCCTCTGAATTTCTTGAATTGTTTCTGCAAGCATTTCAAAAGGATATCTAATTGGGCTAGGGGCACTTCTTCGTTTAGAAGCAATGTCTCAGACGGGGTGTTCACCCTAGACACTTAGTTTTTTGAGTAAGTTCTACTCTGGTTTATATGTGGTTAATTGTGTTTCTGTTTCTATGCATCAGTAACTCATATTGTCATTGGTTTATGGGCTTCTATTGTCTCTATTTTTGACTTTATTGCCTTGATCTTTTATGTACAGCACAGATATGGCATGGAGGCCATCTACTTTGATGCAGGTGTAAGGAACTCAAGACCACACCAATTGTAAATAAGAGCATTGGATGTATGGCTACTCTCTCTATGTCTCTAATATAACAGATTTTGGTGAAGCTTTTCCAGTTTGAAACAGCTCCTGGAAATCAGTTATGTTTTTTGTTTCATTGCCATGCGTATTGTAGTTTAAATGTTGCTTTCGTCTGAACTTTCCAATTTGTGTTCCCTGCATATACTACCATGCTCGGGCATCTACATTCTAAATTTAATGCATTGAAAAATTTTAAAGTGAGACTGGAGCAGTCATTAAACAAAGTAGAAAGATTTGAGTTTGACTGTGGATATGCAGGTAGTGTTTGTATAATTGAAATCAGGAGATTTTGTTGCTTATAAATGAATAAATAAATGGCTGAGATTTTATTGCTGGTGATCATCACATATTTGGGAAACACATTGTTTTTGTTGTTTTTTAACATACATTTGAACCACCTTGATGATTCTCCCCTTCCTTACATTATACACATGACATGCACTGTTGATTCCTTATATTATTTGGAAGAGTCAGGTCTAGCTGTATGACTACTATGGTTTGATTCCTGCTGGATACACTTCAAACTTTTAGTTCAGTTACTACTCATGGAACTTGAACATACAGCTCCCTTGTTATGGGCATTGAATTTTCCTTGAATGATTAGCCTTTAGTTTAGGTTTTGTTAGAGAGCTCTTCATAACCTGAACTTTGTTTAAGTTTCTAATATGGTTATCTCAAGAACTATTTTTTTTCTTTCTCTATTTATCTGCAAACTTATCATTACTTGCTACATATTCAACTGGTATCTATTCTTATTCCCTTCTACTGCTTCTTACTTTGTCTTAGCTAATTAGGTGACCCTTTGTGAGGACGTGAAAGCAGTAACTTAAAAGGATGTGGAGTGAAAACCAACAACTGCTGTGAATAAGGAACCAGCCATAGATGCGGAGTTGGAACCAGCTAAGGTGGTGAAATGGGAACCAGCAAAAGATATGGAGTTGAAACCTGCTAAGAATGTGGAGTTGAAACCATTAGAGGATAGTTATACAACGTGAGTGCAATTATACTACCCGCAGCAAAGCGCGGGATCTCTAACTAGTAGAACCTAGTACAACGTGACAGCCATCTGCATTTTATAGAGTTTTGCAGTCTGTTGGAAAATATCAATTATAAAAATCATGACATGGCAATCAGGCAACGTAGTCTGTTTTGCAGTTTCTGTTCTGGTTGTCTGCCTTTTATGTCATTATAAGAAATTTTTTGTTATGAATGCTGTTATCTATTTTTTTTTTTTTTTTTGCTAATTGTGAGTTCTGATTGTTTACTCTTACTGATGAACTCACATAGATATGATTCTCTCGTTGAAAAGCAAGAAAGATTTTCTATCAGCTTTCATTTTAATAGCAGGTGACAGGTTTACAAAGTTACCGTCATATGTTATAAGAAAAAAAAAAAACAATTTCTTCACTGGATGGCTTGCTAATAAGAAACTTGTATAACAAATAAAGCAATGAATCTTTTACAAATAAAGCAATGAATCTTATAAACAAAACAGATTAGTCATGTAGCCCAACTTCGCTATACATGGACCTTAAATCCTTAATTAGCATACCTCTTCAGATCTTACACAGATTAGCCAGTGGAAAGTTCAAATGAAACAAATATTTACATCTCATTCAACAAATCACATGTTTAATAGATGAAAGGAGAATGACAATGGTATCATAGATAACTAGAAGGAAAAGTTTAAGCAGTGCTATCATTTGGTGTTGAAGACATGCTAACCCAATTTATTGTCACAGAATCTGGTGAAGGTGGCAAAGGACCACTCTTTAACAGCACAACATCATCAGCTGAAATATCAATTTCCTCTGCCTTTTCTTTACTAAAATCATCACTCTGTATCCTCTTTAGTTCATTTTCCACATCAACCATAGAAGGTCTCATGTCGGTTTCATTTTGCAGGCACCGAAACGCTAATTCCGCCACTGCATTGATCATTTTTCTTACTTTAAAGTCCGATTCATACCCCACGGATGGATCCACTAGCTCATGCAATGCATGTTTCTGAATCTTGTTGATAGCCATGTTTGACAAATTGATCTCCTGTCGATGCCTTGTGATATCAACAGCAGGCAAGGATGATATGAGTTCAACCAGGACCACACCGAAGCTATAGACATCACTCTTCATAGTAAGCTGGTAGCATTGGTTATAATCAGGATCAACATAACCTGGAGTTCCTTGTGGAGCAGTTGATACATGGGTGACATCCGTGGGGAAGAGACGAGATAGTCCAAAATCTGCTACTTTGACACAGAAATTGTTGTCAAGAAGAATGTTAGTGGTTTTCACGTCACGGTGGATGATCTCAGACGCATGAAGATAGGACAATGCACTTGCAGTTTCTACGGCAATGTTGATTCGAGTATGCCATGGCAGTGCACCGGGTTTTGCTTTTCCACCATGAAGATGATCAGCAAGAGTTCCATTGGGAACATATTCGTAGACAAGGAGGAGTTCACGGCTGTGACGAGAGGTGCATCCATAGAGTAACACAAGGTTTCGGTGGCGTAGGCGAGCTAAAATCTCAATTTCATTCAGGAACTGCTCAACTCTCCTGCAATTGGTTTCATATAGTCGCTTGACAGCAACTGCTCGCCCATCACGGACTTTTCCTGTTTGAGAAAACCATATATAATGAACGAGGTTCGTATTATAATGGTTAAAACACAACTTTGTGATCTTGAAGATAAAAAATCGTTAAATATTAGTTTACCATAGTAAACTCTGCCAAAGCCTCCACCACCAAGTTCTTTAGATGAATCGAAATAGTTTGTTGCTTGTTCAAGTTCATTGTAGGTGAATACATGAACTCCAGTGTATGCACTTCCCTTCTCAGTATCACTTCTGGAATAGCTTTTAGAATAGATGATTCGAGATGCGTAGGATGATGGACCACATTGATTTCTGTTGCGGCGTCGCCATATAAAAAAAATGAAGCACATTACAGCTATAGTTCCAATAACCGAGCAAAGGCCTGAAGACAAAATGGCGAGCTCACTCTAAGAAGTAGCAAACTTTCAATTAAGAATCATATGAGCTTGGAGAACATTAAACAGCTGAAGAATAAAGGGTTTGCGGATATTACCTAAGACAACCTTCAATCTCCGGTTGAGCTTAGGGCCTGCAAAGCAATCAAAGAAGCAGCATTCTTAGAATATAAGTATACAAACCTTAAATAAAAGTATGAATATAGGCCTTGAAGATATCCACTCTCATCCATGCTACAGAAAAAGTACTACTAGATATCCACTCTCATCCACTCACATATCACAACTCTGATTGCTTCAAAACTTTTTCCACTTCTTCCGTTGCATTGTCTGGCATAACATCAAAGCCCTCCCAGAAAATGGGGACTCGGATTTTGCAATAGAACATGTGCTTCATTACAGCTAAGATAGAGATGAGCTTCTGTTTGATATCTAATTTGGGTGAATTCCCTATAATATGGGTTCAAAATGACAAATTGAAAGCAACTGTGATGCAATATATAGTCGTAATTCGAAATATCAAACATGCAGGCAGACTAATAACCAAGTAGGTGGATTTTTCTGGAGGAAAAGAGAGGTATAATTTTGACTTCTACACATGCATTTTGTCTCGGAAATTTCCCATCGGGCTATATCTAATTGAGGCATGCATGCTATATATATTTTGTGTGCAGCACACTTTACTGATCTCATTGATAGGCATGGGAGTCCCTTATTCTGTATGTTTATATATGGAGGAGTAGGGCTATAAATGACTGGTCAAGGGTCCATTGTTGACGTCCATTTGGAATTTGTTTAAAAAAAAATTTAAAAAAAGTCTAAAAGCTAATCATGTTCAAGCAGTGTTCAACAACCATTTCAAAAAAAAATATGTTCAACAAATGTGCTAGGCAACTAATTAAGGCAGCTACGCAAGAGGCATGCCATATCATAAGTAGATCAGTTACAAATCTTGCCTGGACAATCGAACTAATAGTATTCTAATAGAGGTTTCTATTATAACAATCAACATCTTGCTTTTTTTTTTTTTTTTTGTTAATAATATTCTTTCAATTATCTGTCTCTATCTTCTTAGTCATTCCATGTATTTTATGGAAGTAAATTAAAATAAAATGACATAGACATTCTAAATAAAGATTAGACCCCTTAACATTACGTAGTTAAAACATTTATGTTTGTTGAAAGTTGGAAGAAACAAGTAGAGATGGAATGGTATTTACACAAGAACCTTAAACTTGAAAATAGTGAGTTATTGCTAAATAGAGTAAGGGATAGGTATAACGTTTAAAATTTAAAACCCCCCTTTTTACATATCGTGGTATTGTGTGATTAAGGTTACTAGGCTGGATAAGCATGGAGTGGGACTATGTGGACATCCAGGTGAAGAGATTAAACAAAAGTTGATGACATTTTACTTTTTTTTTTTTTTCTTTTTTTTTTATCATAAAGAGATATTTATGTTATGTTGAATACACTGAGAGTCTTTAGATAAATAAATAATAAAAAATTAAATTAACCAAAATCTAAATCGCAAGTACTAGAATGCGATTTCTACGAAGTTAATTATATATTTCACTCTCCAAACTTTAGTCTACAAATGCATTGCATTCGGCTCTAAAGCCCGCGTAAAAGTGTAACTCAAACGTAGGGCAAAGGAAAAGTCAACTAAAACCTAAACCTATACAGACATTGGACCTAAAGCCATCCAGCCCAATGAACATACCCAAGCCCATCAATATGGACCCAAACAAGAGCAGAAACCAAACAGAAGGCATACCAAAACTGGGCAGATTTTAAAGTAACGAAAGGATTAAGGAACAAGGAGCATACGGCATACCTTTCTTCTCGCATAGGCCATCACTATATTTGCAGAAGCAGAGAAACTCATCAGCTTTAGTGGGGTTGTACCCACACATACCACCACCACTCTCACACGAAGCGCACTCCTTCGCCGTGGTCCAGTTAAGCACAAACCCCTGCTTCATAAGCCCTCCAAAAGCACCAGTCAACACATCAATATAAAGCTCCTTACTCTTCATCACAGTCACCACCACATTCTCCTCACAACTTTCAGACCAATCAAACCCACCTGGCTGCTCTCCCTCCTTGAAAACATAAAACTTTTTGGTACCATCTAATCCCAAGCAGGTTATGGGAGGCACAGCAGGACCAGGAAAGGAAGTGCAGTTGAAGTAGAAGCTCAGGTTCACATCCAATGGGGAATAATCCAATGGGAGCGTGCCTACACTCATACTGTGTCTCGGCTTAGGGCATTGTTGATCGAAGACGTCGATGTAAACAAGGGTGATGGTGGAATCAATAAAGTTTATGCCTTTCACATAATAGGAGTCATTATTTGGGAGACTGAGTATTGGCTCTCCGGACTCTGAGCAATTGAGACCAAAACCAGGGTAACCACAATATTGATCGGCGGTGGAGTCTTCAATTTTCCAAAAAGGGTAGTGAAAATCAGGGCCATTACTACAATTGTATATGGGGCAATTTTTTGTGGGTACAAAGTTGGCTTTGCTTCCATGGAAGTTGAATAACAAGAGTGAGAGAAGAGCTGCAAGGAGGTAAGAGATAGGTGATGACATGGTTTAGAATATTGTGTTGTTATGCTTTGGCTATGGTATATGCTTAATTAGTTTATAAATAGACTTGATTGATGAGATTAGACTGTTGTGGAAATTTGTGTGTGAATAGAATCTTATGCATTCAAGTTAGTTTATTAATTGTGATGTTGATGGGTTTTGTGATAATGCATTTTGAGGACTGACGTGGAGCTGGGACTCTAAGTAAAGGTTAAAGCTTGGAAATATCCTCATGTATGAACTGAGAAATTATGAAATGAGACTGATTCAGCTCAAAGACTAAAGACTAAGACTTGGAGACTTTTGAGTCATGAGTCATTGTAGATTAGGCAACATATTACATCAGCTTCAGTTGCATCAATTATATTAAGGGCGTGTGGCATTCATGTTCAGTTGATTAGTTTACTCAATTTTCTGTCATTAGTGCATTGCTCAAGTCCTATTTTCTCCTTTAATAAGTGTTAAGAGTGTTGAGATGAGAAATTAGGTACAGAGTCTGAATAATCAAGGCGTTTGGCGATCTCTGAGTCAGAGACCAAGTCACGGCCCATAGAATTTGTCAATTTGATAGTTCATGGTTTGGAGGTGTGAAACAACCTTAACTTCTGTACTACTGTACTGTTAGTTTCTTGTGGCTTCAATCTTTAGCTAAAATACTTTTCAGAAGTAGGGAAACTTCATTAGCTCAGAAATTGACTAAGAAAAGTAAGGCAGGACCTTGGAAGACTTGTATATATCATGTGGAAACTGATTAGTCTTTCATATACTGAAGCCAAAAAAAAAAAAACACAGAAATGTTTTGTTTCAATCTTTGAATACTGTCCGTGTATATTCAAATAACACAATCAGATAGTGTGTAATGAATTCAACAATGTTCAAATAGCTATTGTTTTGGGCTTGTGAGTAAATACACTGACAAAAACCTGAAGAAAGAAACAGCTAGGAGTTAAGATGCCTGGTGTAAATAGACTGGAGCTCCTTTCCCACTTCATCCATTAGTTGAAATTTCCGGCCGAGAACTAAAATATGTAGTTATAATTGAACGGGAGGGGCTCCAAGAGAATGGGGAGCTATTCTCAAATGTCCCACTTCACATGTCTGACTCCTTTTCAATCAACTGCACAATCAGCGTATGAGCCATGAGGAGAACATCCAATTTTGAGTGTATGAGCCTCAAGGTCTTGTTTGGCCAAAAAGTTCAGGCACTTGTTAGACCTGGCATGAATTTTTCACGCTTCTCTGTTTTTCCATCCGTCTCTTGAACATCCACCTCAATGAATCTCCTCCAAAGCTACTTGAAATCGAAAATAATACCTTTCCATATGTGTTGAAACAATCATCTTCACAACTTTAGCCAATCAAACCTTTCCTCCAAAGCTACATGTACTCAAACTGCAAAGTCACGCGAGCCTTAAGCATGTCAAAATGGTCCAAATATCTGTTACTCTTTTTAGCTTTCTGATCAATAACAACCCTTCTATGGAGTTGTAGCAACTATGAGACAAGTGGTGGTTGCTGTGAATTCAAAAACAAGGAATGTGTCTCATTTTGCAGCAATTATCTCAAAACCTGTGATGATAGATGATGTTTCTGTATTAGCATTTTCACTTTTAGTAGTTCTTGAAATTTGTAGAAATAACAGTAAAGATTCCTCGTTCATATGTAGTATATTTTGTTTAGACAGCTATCTTTTTTCTAGTTACTTGGTATAGATGAGAATGGATATCTTCAAGGATTATATTCTTTACTTTTATTTTAGTTTTGTATACTTATATATTCTAAGAATGCTGCTTCTTTGATCGCTTTTGCAGTCATGATTAAGTTCAACTGGAGATTGAAGGTTGTCATAGGCGTAGGTAATATCAGCAATCCCCTTTTACTCCAGCTGATTAGTATTTTCAAGCTCATCTAATTATCAATTGCAAGTTTGCAACTTCTTTCTTTCTTGAGAGTACTTGAAATTGTTCAACGAATTACCATTAATGCCTGAAACATCTCATTTTTCTGCTGCCAGTTGCTACTATTGCAGGAACTGGTATCTTAGTGTTTGTTATTCTCTTCCGTGGGATTTCACTGATTAGAGAAAATAACAATGGAGATGCCAAGGCCTTCATTCAGAACATTGGACCTCTAGCAGTAAAAAGATACAAATTTTTGGATGTAAGGAAAATGACCAATTCATTTAAAGATAAACTGGGTCAAGGCGGTTATGGTGATGTGTACGAAGGGAAGCTATTGAATGGTTGTCGTGTGGCTGTGAAGGTTCTTAAAGCATCCAAAAGGAATGGAGAGGACTTTGTTAATGAGGTTGCAAGCATTAGTAGAACTTACCATGTTAATGTTGTCACTCTTTTGGGGTATTGCTTTGAAGGTAAGAAAAAAGCGCTCATTTATGAGTTCATGCCCAATATCACTTGAGAAGTTCATATATACAGACAGTAATCCTTTGAAAACTACTCCACACTTGGAATCGGAAAGACTCTTTCAAATTTCTATTGGCATAGCTCAAGGGTTGGAGTACTTGCACCGTGGGTGCAACACACGAATGCTGCACTTTGACATAAAACCACATAATATCCTTTTGGATGAAAGCTTTTTCCCAAAGATTTCTGACTTTGGTCTTTCTAAACTTTGTACAAGTAAGGAGAGCATTATTTCAATGTTGGATGCTAGAGGGACAAAGGGTATATAGCTCCAGAAGTGTTCTTCAGAAACTTTGGAAGAGTCTCTGCCAAGTCCGATGTCTATAGTTATGGAATGATGATTCTGGAGATGGTTGGAGGAAGAAATAATGTTGAAGTAAGCCGCACTAGTGAATTTTATTTTCCAGATTGGGTTTATTAGAATTTCGAGCAGGGCAGCAATTTCTGCTTGCTCAATGCAGTGACTGAAGAGGAAAAGGAAATTGCGAGGAAGATGATCTTAGTGGGATTGTGGTGCATACAGACAAGGCCATCTGATAGACCACCCATGAGTATAGTGATTGAAATGTCGGAAGGAAGCACTGAAGCCTTGCAAATACCACCAAAGCCTGTCCTATCTTCTCCTGTAAGATCACCACCAGAATCTTCCACCTTATCAACATTAAGTTGATATTTTCTTGATTACTGGATGTATATTTGATTATTCACTACCTTGCTATATAAAGAGCATTTAAGTAATAGTCTTTTCCTTTATACATTTATCACTTGTCAGAGCTTTTATCTTGTCTTGTACTTTTTATTGTTCATGTGAGAAGTGAAGTAATTTACTTGCACAATATCAGAAATTAGCTACTATACAAAACCCTATAAAACCTACAACACTGCAATCTGCATTTTATAGAGTTTTGCAGTCTAGTTTGAAAATATCCTTTTTAAGAAATGAAAATTATGACATGGCAATCAGGTAATGTAGTCTGTTTTGCAGTTTCTGTTCTGGTTGTCTACCTTTTTAAGAAATGAATTGTTATGAATGCAGTTATCTACTTTACTTTTGCTAATTGTAAGTTCTGAGTATTTACTCTTATAGATGAACTCACAGATCTGATTCTTTCGCTGAAAAGCAAGAAAGATTTTCTATCAACCTTCATTTAAGTTACTGTCATATGTTCTAGGAAAAAACAATTTCTTCACTGGATGGCTTGCTACTAGAAAACTTGTATAACAAATAAAGCAATGAATCTTTTACAAAGATTAGCCAGTGGAAAGTTCAAAGAAAACAGATTAGTCATGTTGCCTAACTCCGCTATACATGGACCTTACCATACCTCTTCAGATCTTACACAGATTAGCCAGTTGGAAGTTCAAACGAAACATATATTTACATCTCATTCAACAAATCACATGTTTAATAGATGAAAGGAGAATGACAATGATATCATCGATAACTTGAAGGAAACGTTTAACCAGTGCTATCATTTGGTGTTGAAGACTTGCTAACCCAATTTATTGTCACAGAATCTGGTGAAGGTGGCAGAGGACCACTCTTTAACAGCACAACATCATCAGCTGAAATATCAATTTCCTCTGCCTTTTCTTTACTAAAATCATCACTCTGTATCCTCTTTAGTTCATTTTCCACATCAACCATAGAAGGTCTCATGTCAGTCTCATTTTGCAGGCACCGAAACGCTAATTCCGCCACTGCATTGATCATTTTTCTTACTTTAAAGTCTGATTCATACCCAAGGGATGGATCCACTAGCTCATGCAATGCATGTTTCTGAATTTTGTTGATAGCCATGTTCGACAAATTGATCTCCTGTCGATGCCTTGTGATATCAACAGCAGGCAAGGATGATATGAGTTCAACCAGGACCACACCGAAGCTATAGACATCACTCTTCGCAGTAAGCTGGTAGCATTGATTATAATCGGGATCAACATAACCTGGAGTTCCTTGTGGAGCAGTTGAGATATGGGTGACATCCGTGGGGAAGAGACGAGACAGTCCAAAATCTGCTACTTTGACACAGAAATTGTTGTCAAGGAGAATGTTAGTGGTTTTCACATCACGGTGGATGATCTCAGACGCGTGAAGATAGGACAATGCACTTGCAGTTTCTACGGCAATGTTGATTCGAGTATGCCATGGCAGTGCACTGGGTTTTGCTTTTCCACCGTGAAGATGATCAGCAAGAGTTCCATTAGGAACATATTCATATACAAGGAGGAGTTCACGGCTGTGCCGAGAGGTGCATCCATAGAGTAAGACAAGGTTTTGGTGGCGTAGGCGAGCTAAAATCTCAATTTCATTCATGAACTGCTCAACTCTCTTGCAATTGGTTTCATAAAGACGCTTGACAGCAACTGATCGCCCATCACGAACTTTTCCTGTTTAAGAAAACCACAATGAACAAGGAGGTTCATATATATAATGGTTAATACACAACTTTTTGATCTTGAAGATGAAGGATGTTGATTATTAGTTTACCATAGTACACTGTGCCAAAGCCTCCATCCCCAATTTCTCTTGATGAGTCGAAATAGTTTGTTGCTTGTTCAAGTTCCTTGTAGGTGAAGACATGAACTCCAAGGTATGCACTTCCCTTCTCAGTATCACTTCTGGAATAGCTTTTAGAATAGATGCTTCGAGATGCATAGGATGATGGACCATATCGATTTCTGTTGCGGCGTCGCCATATAAAGAAAATGAAGCACATTACGGCTACAGTTCCAATAACCGAGCAAAGACCTGAAGAGAAAATGGTGAGCTCACTCTAATAAGTAGCAAACTTGCAATTAAGAATCATATGAGCTTGGAGAACATTAAACAGCTGAAGAATAAAGGGATTGCGGATGTTACCTACGACAACCTTCAATTTCCAGTTGAACCTAGAGTCTGCAAAGCAATCAAAGAAGCAGCATTCTTAGAATATAAGTATACAAACCTTAAATAAAAGTTACGAATATAGGCCTTGAAGATACCCACTCTCATCCATGCTACAAACGAAGTACTACTACAGAAATGAGAACTCTGTTTTCTGAAAACTTAACAATTACTAAACAATGAAAATGTTGCTACACAAGTACCATCATCACAGGTTTTTTCATGAGGTCTATCACTGCAAAAACAGACAAATTCATTGTTATCGAATCCACAGCGCCCACCGCTCATCTCACAATTGCTGCAATTTTGTGCAGTCCAATTCAAAACAAACCCCATCTTCAAGATTTCAGTATAATTCATTTTCAACCAGGTATTCACACCACCAGCCTCATGATAATCCAAAGGTAAAACAACCGAAGACTTGCATGAGTCTAATAATGTTTGGTTCGTGTACTGCAATACCTCTTCGTGAATAGTAGCAAAAGAATGAAGTGTGGAATTGCTTCCACATGTAATAGAATATGTAAGCATGTTGTTCACAGGTTCTTGGGAACAGTTGTAGAACAAGGAAAAATCAACATGATTGGAACTATAATTGAAAGGTGTTCGATCGAGGATGAAGCTGTGTAGAGGAAGGGGACATTCATCTTCATACACAGCACCATTGGCCACGAGAAACGAATGGTTTGAGTAAAAGATTTCTTTGATGATATAATCATCATCAGAAATAGTAAGTGTTGGATTTTTGTCCTTGCAAGCTAGCTTGAAACTAGGATAGCCACAATAGGATTCTTGTTGATCCGAAAGCCAAAAAGGGTAGCTTATATTCGGACCATTCCCACATGTTTGAGGCTTGCAAGCCTCGTAGTAGCTAGAGTCTACAGAAAAGGCTAGACTGACTAAGGTTGTGAAGATGATACTAAAAACACATAAATGGAAGGGATTCATTTTGGGGTTCATGATCCAGAAATTGAGAGAAAAACAAAGAAGAAAGAAAGCAGGTAGTGAATTTGTGGAAAGAAAGGTGAGCAAGTTAGCATATAGTGGGAAATTTCTTGGTGGTAGGTATGCTTTGGTTTTTGTCTACTTAGAGTTTGAAAACAAGAATAAAGAATTAAGCAACAGCAAAGACTTTGGTGACGTTTCATATGGCAAAGGATGAGCAACTATGTCGAAAATGATTACAGCTTCAGACCTTCTGGTCCGAACTTGGCCAAAAGAGGACCAAAACTTTGGCAATAAGTTTCTTCTTCTTTTTTGAGGTATAGAATAGAGTGACGGTGAAATGTGTGTTATGGGTGGACGACTTAGCTTTCGGAGTTGTGGTTGGTTAAACCGAAAGTGTACAAAGGATAGGGACTTTAGGGTTTTGCATGCCTGAAAAGTAACAGAGGAAAAATGTTGATCCAAGAATGGATGATAGAGACGTGCACAGAATCGAATTAATGCTTGTGCTAGAATTGTTATCATTTATGTTCAAGAATACACGACTACAAGTTGGGCTAGGATTGGGGTGGGTTAGGCCCAGTACAGAATAGGGCCCAAGCCCAGCTCTTATGAGGTTTGGGTTGATGTGATTGAAGTGTGGATGGAAGTGTGAACCCTCTTCTCTCCAAGAGACGCCAGATTGAACGTGTTGCTTCCTCCTCCGTTGACCGTTGACTTGTTCTAAGAATTGAGGTGATGACCAGTCAAACCAGCATCAAGGATATCTGGTGTCTTTGTGTACTTGGGAGGGGGTTATTAGCGAAATGTCTTTGTATTTTAGATGACTTGGGAAGCCTAATTTATTAAGATATAATTTTCGTAAAGGATTAAACCCATTGCATCCTAAGACCAAGCTAATTAACTTCATAGGTTTAGTAACTGTAACTGGATCTTTCCACAGCAGAGCCAAAACCCTATTTTGTTTCCCCCATCCAAAGCTAAAACCCTCATGATAAGCTAAACCTCTGAAGTAGCCAAAAGCTATAAAATTCTTAGATTTTCTAATCAATACAGTGAGAGAGCAGTTAGAACTTAACTAATGAACCAACTAGCAACTGAGGAAGGTCATATGCTTAAAAAATTCAGATATTTTAGGCTACTTAATCATTTCTTCTAATGCGGGCTGGGTTTCATATATAATTGAAGTGGTCTAACTTTGACTAATTAATCAAGGGTTCCTTACACGTACAATGTGCAAATTCAACAATTACATACTATCCCTAATCTTAATCCTACCAAGTCCTTCAATAATTATGAACATGGATTTTTCTAATGCATATATAATCATCTAGCAAACAAAGTTAACCAATCAAACCCAAAATAAACAGATGTGCGTACCATGAGCAATTGGACAAGTACTAGAATTGGAAGGACGATCCCCGCAAAGGCAGAGAAACGAATCCGTCGTTGCGTTCGATCCACAGGTGCCATTAGAGTTCATGCATAACCTACAGAGATCCCAATCCGCGCTGTACTCAACCTGAAACCCTCGCTTCAAAACTTTTTCCACTTCTTCCGTTGCATTGTCTGGCATAACATCAAAGCCCTCCCAAAAAATGGGGACTAGAATTTTGATAGAACATGTGGGTCGGCCAGGAACATCAACCCTTGAGAGTGAATCATCCACGTAGTACGAAATATTTCTATCCTTAGCTGTGCCGTCTATTTTGCACGTAAAATTGTTGAGGACAGTTTCATTTTGAGGGAGGCAGCCGTAGTACAAGGTGAGGTTGCGAACAGTTTGGACATAAGAGAAACGGTTGTAGTCGAGAGTGGTGTTGACGAGGTGGTCAGTACAAGGACTATCCAAGAGGTCGGAGCGAGCGATTGTCATGGTGTGAAAGAGCTCTTGGCTGTTGATGTTGGACACATGAAATTCTAGCTTTTCTATTACTATGTGAGGGAATTGAGTTTCGTCTTCGCAGTTGGTGAGCTCGAAGCCTAAGCGACCGCACTCTTTGGGGCGATTGGGTCCTCCCCAGAAAGGGTAGGATATGTTTGTGAGGTTACCACAATTGAAAGGTGGCTTGCACCGTGTGTAATATTGGGGATCGTCTTCGCAGCGAGCCCAGAAGAAGAAGAAGATGATGATGATGATGATGGGTGGTGATCTTAGGAAGAGATGATGATTATTAGGCATGGTCATTCGTAGAAGATCATGGAGAAAAGAAAAGGGTGAGACCATGAGCTAGCTAAGATAGAGATGAGTTTCTGTTTGATAATTAATTTGGGTGAATTCCCTATAATATTGGTTCAAAATGACA
Organism: Rosa rugosa; assembly: GCF_958449725.1. NCBI lineage: Eukaryota > Viridiplantae > Streptophyta > Magnoliopsida > Rosales > Rosaceae > Rosa > Rosa rugosa. Next base: position 52,963,572 of record NC_084823.1, on the reverse strand, counting down.
GATTGAAAGCAACTGTGATGCAATATATAGTCGTAATTCGAAATGTCAAACATGCAGGCAGACTAATAATCTGGTTTGACGTCCAAGATAATTAGGTGGATTTCTCTGAAGGGAGAGGAGCTAGACGTATAATTTTGACCTCTACATATGCATTTTGTCTTGGAAATTTCCCATCGGGATGTATCTAATTGAGGCATATGCTATATATATTTTGTGTGCAACTCACTTTACTGACCTCATTGATAGGCATGGGAGTCCCTTATTCTGTATGTTTATGCGTGGAGAAGTAGGGCTAGCTATGACTGGTCAAGGGTCCATTGTTGGCGTCCATTTGCAATTTGTGTTTTTTTATTAAAATAAATAAATAAAAAAGAAATGTCCAAAAGCTAAACATGTTCAAGAACCTTTTAAAAAAAAAAATCATGTTCAACAAATTTGCTAGGCGACTAAGGCAACTAGGCAAGAGGCATGCCATATCATAAGTAGATCAGGATCGTTACAAATCTTGCCTGGACAAACCAACTAGTACTAATCTAATAGCAGTTTCTATTATAACAATCAACATCTTGCTATTTATTTATTCTTTGTTGATAATTTTCTTTTGATCCGTCTTGATCTTCTTAGTCATCCCATGCATTTTGTAGATGTAAATTAAAATAGTAGTTTTGTATATGTGAGATTATGACCAAACACAAAAAGGACCTAGACATTCTAGATAAAGATTAGACCCCTTAACATTATGTAGTTAAAACATTTATTTTTGTTGGAAGAAACAAGTAGAGATGGAATAGTATTAAAAAAGAACCTCAAACTTGAGAATAGCGAGCTATTCCTAAATAGAGATGGAATGGTAAATCGTTGTTTAAAATTCAAACGCCTATTTACATGTCGTGGAATTGTGTGATTAAGGTTGTTACTAGGATGGATAAGCATGGAGGGGGACTATGTGGACATCTAAATGCAGAGATGTTTTTAATGAAAATTGTAATTTATCATAAATTTCATGTTGAATGCACTGAGAGTCGTTAAACTAATGGTCAATGAAAACTAAATTAACAAAAATATAAATCTAAGTTAGTATGCGATTCAACTTCTTAGAAGCATAATTCACACTCCAAGTTAAACGTAAAAAGAGTCTACAAATCCAAGTCACATTACCTCATTAGTTTGGAAATGTATTCGGCTCTAAAACCCGCATAAACACTAATGTACGACTGTACGTAACTAAAACGTAGGGCAAAGGGAAAGTCAACTAAAACTGAGTAAAACCATAGACATTGGACCTAAAGCCATCCAGCCCAATGAACATAAGCAAGCCAATCAATATGACCCAAACAAGAGTAGAAACCAAACACGAGCCCATACCAAAACTGGGCTATATATTGTCTTCGGCCCAAGCAAACCACTAATCTCAATAGTTAAAAAAAGGATCAAGGTAACCATACCTTTGTTGCAGAGGCCATTGCTTGTGGTACCAATACTACCATCTTTGCAAAAGCACAGAATCTCTGGCGCAGTGTTCTTGTAGCCACAGAACCCACCATTAGTCTCACAGGAACCGCACTCCTTAGCCATGGTCCAGTTAAGCACAAACCCATCGTTCATGGCCACTCCAAATGCATCAACCAACTCGCCAATACTTCTAGTAATCTCCTCTGTTTTTTTCACAGTCACCACCACATTCTCCGCACAATATTCCGACCAATCAAACCCATCTGGTTCCTCTCCCTCCGTGATAACATAAGACTTTTTGGTACCGTGCGATCCCAAGCAGGTTATGGGAGGCACAACAGGATCAGGAAAGGAAGTGCAGTTGAAGTAGAAGCTCAGGTTCACATCCAATGGGGAGTAATCCAATGGGAGCGTGCCTACACTCATAGTGTGTCTTGCCCTAGGGCATGTTTGATTAACAACGTCAATGTCAACAAGGGTGATGGTGGATGTAGTAAAGTTTATGTCTTTAACAATGAATGAATCTTTTGGTAGAGTCAGTATAGGCTCTCCAGAATCTGAGCATGTTAGACCAAAACCAGGGTATCCACAATGTTGATGGGCTGTGGAGTCTTCGATTTTCCAAAAAGGGTAGTGAAAATCAAGCTCGTTATCACAACTGTATATGGGGCAATTTGTGGAGGCCAAAAAGTTGGCTTTGCTTCCATGGAAGTTAACGAAGAAGAGCAAGAGAAGAGCTATGAGGAGGTAAGAGGTAGGTGATGACATGGTATAGAATATTGTGTTGTTATGCTTTGGCTGTGGTATATGCTTCGTTTATATATAGACTTGATTGATGAGATTTAGAGTGTTGTGGAAATTTGTGTGCGAAGAGAATCTTGTGCTTTCAAGTTGGTAAACATTGGTCATTAGTTTATTAATTATGATGCTTATGGATTTTATCATCTTGCATTTTGAGGACTAATGAGAGCTGCGACTCTAAGTAAAGGTTAAAGCTTGGAAATTTTGGAAATTTCCTCATGTATGAAGTGAGAAATTATTAAATGAGAATGACTCAGCTGAAAGACTAAAGACTAGGACTTGGAGACTTTGAGTCATAATTCATTGTTGATTAGGCTACATTTTCAGCCTAAATTGCATAGATTATATTAAAGGCGTGTGGCCTTCACGTTCCTTTGATTAGTTTACTCATTTCCTGTCATTATTTCATTACTTAAGTCCTATTTTCCCCTTTAATTAGTGTTAGTGTGTTGATCTGAGGAATTAGGTATACAGACGTATGAACTGAGCTGTATATATTAATCAACGCGTTTGGTGACCTCTGAGTCAGAGACCAAGTCACGGCCCATAGAATTTGATAGCTCATGGTTTGGAGATGTGAAACAACCTTAACTTCTGTACTTTTGCTGAGGAGTTCTGTACATCTGTACTGTTATTGCTTCAATCTTTAGCTCAAGTACTTTTCAGAAGAAGGGAAACTTCATTAGCTCAAAAATTGACCAAGAAAACAAAGGGAGGACTTTGGAAAACTTGTATATTTCTTGTGGAAACTGATTACTCTTTCATACAGTGAAGCCCAAAAAAAAAAAAACCACAGAAATGTTTTGTTTCCATCTTTGTTTACTATCTGTGTATATTCACATGACACAAAAGCCCTGTAATGAATTCCACTATGTTCAAAGAGCTATTGTTTTGGGCTTGTGAGTAAATATAATGACAAAAACCTGAAGAAAGAAACAGCTAGGAGTTAAGATGCCTGGTGTAAATAAACTGGAGCTCCTTTCCCACTTCATCCATTAGTTGAAATTGCCGGCCGAGAACTAAACTATATAGTTATAATTGAACGGGAAAGACTCCAAGAGAATGGGGAGCTATTCTCAAAGTTAGTAGAATTAGCATAAAACTCTTATATAATTCAAGTATCCCTTGTGCTCTTGATAACGTCGAAATATTTTGTTCTGAAGCCAGCATGTTCTGTTTTATCAAGGATGTTAACTGTCAATGAAAACCATAGTTGTCCTTCTTTTGAAAAAATGATTCCATTGTAAATAACAACAAAAAGTAAATGTATGCTATGAAATGGAACATTATGATCTCTTGGGTTCTATACAATTGACGAAGGAGACCTCATACACAAAACTAATACAGATTGAGAAGGGAAACACTTGAGCAGTGTCGTCTTCACAATAATGTCATCTTCACTAGGTTACCAGTCAACTGCAACAGACCAAGAATCCGTGATGTTTGTCCATACAGTTTCAGAGGCACGTCGTATGCTTCCTTCAGCAAGTCGCTGGAACTCTATAGAAATTGACTTCAATCTTGTTCCTCAATCTGGCATCGCCTATGATTCACTGCCTTCTAGTTACTCCAAGTCCTATGATTACGATATTGTTATTAGAGATAGAAAGATCTTCAAACGTTGTCTTTACATTTCTGCCTCAATAGTTAGTCTTATTGTAGCTCTAATTTTGCTGCTACGGTTTTTGCCTCACAAGCATCATCACCATGGTCCTTCAAAGAATCTGACACTTGCATTGAACCAAGCTCTAACCTTCTTCGATGCTCAAAAATGTAATCTACCATCACCATTATACAGTATCTTACTAGGAGCAATTACATATAAGATAATTGTCATAATTTTTTTTTTACCTGATTAACTCATTCTAGAATTCCATTTTCAGCTGGGACTTACCCCAAAAATAGTCCAATAAAATTTCGAGGGGATTCAGGATTGCAAGATGGGATTTGACCAGTAACCACGCAAATCTTGTGGGCGGTTTCTATGATTCTGGAAACAACATGAAGTTCAGTTTCTCTACAGCTTATACCATGACCTTGTTAAGTTGGACTGTGATTGAATACCACCAAAAGTATGCTGATATCAGTGAGCTTGACCATGTCAAGGATATAATCAAATGGGGCAGTGATTATTTGCTCAAAGTCTTCGTTCCTCCAAATGCAACTTCAGATACCACATTGTATTCTCAGGCAAGCCTTATGATTCATGAACATCAATTTTGTATCACAATCTTTTCTCGTGAATACGATAGTATGGGACTATAGTGAGAGTGCTCTTTACTTATTTCAGATTGGAAGTGCAAACAGTGATGGCACGACTCCTAGTGATATAAACTGCTGGGAAAGACCTGAAGACATGGATTATCAGAGACCTGTTTCAATTTGTGATAGCACAGCTACCGATTTAGCAGGGGAAATTGTTGCAGCATTATCTGCTGCTTCATTAGTATTTAAAGACGACGACAGTGTTTACTCAGGAGAATTAGTGAAAGCAGCTGGGGAGCTATTTGAGAGTGCAACTAAAGACCCTAATAATCAAGGAACTTACACCAGGGTTGAAACTTGTGGAGGAGAATCTAGAGACTTTTATAACTCATCTGGTTATAAAGATGAATTAGTTTGGGGAGGAACTTGGTTATTTTTTGCTACTGGTGACATTTCATATCTGCAATATGCCACAGACAAGTTTCAGGCTGCAGTTGATGATGAAACAAGTTCTGATAAATGGATATTCGATTGGAACAACAAGCTTACTGCTAACATGGTACAGTACTTTACTAATTGCAATGAATCATTCTTGAGTTTACGTGCATTAATTAATATTCTACTTTGATCAGTTGAATTTAGATACAATAACTAGTTGGTACATATTGTAGGTGTTGCTAACGCGTCTTCAATTCTTTCATGATCTTGGCTACCCGTATGAAGCTTCTTTAAAGGCATCATCCAACATGACTGGCTCGCTTATGTGTTCTTATGTTTCTCGTCGAGTCTTCAGCATGACACCAGGTATGTATCAAATCAAGTACAATCAATGATTTTGGTGCATGTATTGATGCAATCCAAGACTACTGGCATGCCTTAAAATTTACTACATACAATAGGTGGGTTGGTCATCCAAAGGCCTGATTATGGGGCACCTCTCCAGTTTGCTGCAACAGCATCTTTCCTTAGTAAATTGTACAGCGACTACCTTGATCTTCTGCGTAGTTCTGGTGGCAGTTGCAGCACTGGTGAATTTACCGTAGAAATGCTGCAGAATTTCTCCTTGTCTCAGGCAAGTATTACATATAATGCTAGATAATGCAGGTTCAAACTGCAAGTTGAAATGCAATTGAGTCTTATTTTGCTTGTTTATTTTGTTTTTAGGTGAATTACATTCTAGGAGATAACCCAATGAATATGAGCTACATTGTGGGCTTCGGGGACAAGTTTCCGAGCCAAGTACACCATAGAAGTGCATCAATCCCTTGGGATGGTCAACATTACTCGTGTAAAGATGGATATAAATGGCGAGACTCTAAGGATCCAAATCCGAATGTGCTGTTGGGAGCCATGGTAGGAGGACCAGACCAGTTTGACAAATTTATAGATGAGAGGGACAAGCAAGAGTTCACTGAGCCTAGATTAACAAGCAATGCTGGTTTAGTTGCAGCTCTCATTGCACTTCATGATCCTCCTCATACTAAGAAGAGCAAGAAGAGAGGCAATTATGATCCCACTAAATTGGGCATAGACCAGATGGGTATTTTTGATAAGATTCACTAATTACTGACTACTACCCCCTAGCCCATTAACGAATAAGAGAAGCCCTGGTAAACTTGTTAGGAAAACAATAACAATGACTTGGGAATGTTGTATAGTTTTTGTGTGGATAATGAATCATTCATTGTAGCAAAGATACATAAACTTGCATCTTCTTATCAACTTTTTACTTTTTGTTTGTTTCAATATGAAATTATGTGACAACTAATAAATGACATGACTTAACGTATCATTTTACTTTTATTATTAATAATTTTTAATTAAATTTAACTCTCTGCATTTGTACATCTAATTACTAATGCAAGAAAGATTGTCGACTTGGTCCCTTTTGATCCTTTGAATGTCTCACTGGTGATGCAAATCATCCTTCGATGCTTTTGGAATATGCTATTTGGACAAGACTCAGAACTCCATCTACACCAAACCAAGGAGGTAGTGGTTACTACTTACTGCCACTGTGGTTTGGCATTGTCTCCAACAAAAATATAGAAACCTATGAAATATATATATATATATATACACACACACACAGATCCTATCCAGAGCGGAGCTCCGCTTTGAAAATTAACGTGTGAAGTTCGAGTTTTTGGTCACTTTTCTGTTGCATATCCACATCTCGACCGTTCATTTTTTAGGTACTAGTGTATAGATCGTCTCTGCAAATTTTCAGCCAAAATGATGATCGCTAAGGCTTGATAATTTCCTTAAAGCTAGTACGGTTCAGGTTGACAGATTCAGTCCGTCCATTGGTTTAAGCGAGTTAGATATCTTAACGATCATCATTTTGGCTGAAAATTTGCAGGGATGATCTATACACTAGTACCTAAAAACTGAACGGTCGAGATGTGGATATGCGACCGAAAAGTGACCAAAAACTCGAACTTCACACATTAATTTTCAAAGCGGAGCTCCGCTCTGGATAGAGTCTGTATATATATAGATCCTATCCAGACCCTATACCTAAAAACTGAACGATCGAGATGTGGATATGCGACCGAAAAGTGACCCAAAACTCGAACTTCACACGTTAATTTTCAAAGCGGAGCTCCGCTCTGGATAGAGTCTGTATATATAGAGCGGATCTATATATATATATATATATATATATATATATATATATATATATATATAGGGTCTGGATAGGATCTATATATATACAGACCCTATCCAGAGCGGAGCTCCGCTTTGAAAATTAACGTGTGAAGTTCGAGTTTTGGGTCACTTTTCAGTCGCATATCCACATCTCGATCGTTCAGTTTTTAGGTACTAGTGTATAAATGATCCCTGCAAATTTTCAGCCAAAATAATGATCGTTAAGGCATTGATAATTGCTTTAAAGCTAGTACGGTTCAGGTTGACAGATTCAATCCGTCCATTGGTTTAAGCGAGTTAGATACCTTAACGATCATCAATTTGGCTGAAAATTTGCAGAGATGATCTATACAGTAGTACCTAAAAATTGAACGATCAAGATGTAGATATGCAACCGAAAAGTGACCGAAAACTCGAACTTTACACGTTAGTTTTAAAGTGGAGCTCCGCTCTGGATAAAATATCTCTCTATATATATATACATATATTACCTACATCTACTCATATGTCATGCATTTTGGGTTCTTTTTTTTTTTTTTTGGGTCATGATCTTTATTTTGTGTTCAAACTTCAAAGTAGATAAGAATTGGGCATAGTCCACTTCATTGTCGTCCTATGGGAGTCATCAATCCTATTGCTACCTCTCTACCACTAACTTAAAATCCCTTGGCCCTCCACTTTAATTGATTAAGATTTGGGACATTTCACATGTAATTTTCTCTCTTTTTTTCCCAGGCCAAACAGATCATAAGGCCAGGACAAAACCCAAATGGGAGTGGGGAAATTTTGGCATAACAAGTAAATGAAAAGAATGGAAACATTTCTACTCATGTTGGTTTCGTGTAAATGCGATTGAGTGTATTGGACTGGATTAAAACAACGGATTAAAATGATTGTTTAAATCCGGAATCTAATTTACTTAATTAACACGAAAAACATCATTCGATTTGATGTACACAGATAAAAAACGATTATTACAATTCATTATCAAAAAATAATTCAACTAAAAAACAAAATGAAAACACAAACTCACATCTAAAACATAGCCAAGCATTTTTGTCTCTTCGTAATAAGCAAAGGGTATTAAGAATTGAGAAGGAAAATTAATTAAGTTATCCAATTAGATGATCGACCATCTGTGTTTTTAAGGTTTTGCGTGTAGCAGAAATTGGCAAAGCCAAAATGGTGTTTTCTGGGTGGAAGGTCCACACGGTTTTAGAATGAGGTTGGTGATGAAGATATACTAATATTGTTGCACATCTTAATTATAATTAATTTATCAAACAGTTTTTAGAAAAGCAGTTGCACAAGATTGAATAAGGGTCTTCTTTTGCCGGCTCTTATTTTTATTTTCTGCGTTTAAAGAGTCATCATACAAATGAATATCTGCTAAATATATGGTTCAATTCATTTCCACAATTTAGAATGAACTTTTTTATTTCACTTTGCCAAAAGCTCTTGTTGCTCAAAGTTGACAGAGTCTAAATCAACCATTGGAAATTGAATGGTCGAGATTGCCAGCCGACCAAGTATTTGATAGAATGAACTATAAGAGGCTATTATAGATCTTATTCTTATAGCCAGATATTTGGTAAAGCAAAGCATCAAAACTTTTACATAATCTAAGTATTAATTCCCTGTACTTAGTAGGAATTCACAACTTTGCTTGTGAGTTGTGATGACATGACAGATTTTCATTTATGCACTCATGGGAAAAAGAGGAAGACAATATCCCCTATTCCTATTCTACTCGGGAATATACCAACACTTGCAGTGCTATCACAATGTTGTGGGATCAAATCGTTTGAGAGTTACATATGCGTAGATGAAAATAAAGAAGATAAGACAACAACACATTATATTTAAGAATTTCAACGCCAGAAATTAATTCTAACACCATCATAAAATATAATAAAAAATGATCGAATTTATATTAAAATTCGGTACACTAAGTTGGAAACAAGGGTGGACACTTAGAGACTAATTCAAGAATCATTTTAGGGCAATAGTCTTCTAATAAGTGAGATAAGTTTATTTGAAATAGGGTATTCTAAATTAAAATCTCATCCAACAAGACTATTGGAGTTTGGAGATATAAGTAGTTAATCCATCATTACAGGGTAGAACAGTTTCAAAAATGTCATAAATATTTTGAACTCTTTCAACCTCTTACCAAACTTGAGAAGAAAATTCATGACCACTTCAAATCCTTCACTCAAACCAGCCTAATTATTCAAAACTAAAATTGGAATTACCATAATACATTTGACTTTGTACAAAAATTTACACTAACACCATCGTTTACTAATAATGTTGACCTGGTCAGTAATTGACTAAAAAAATTATACTTAATTACCGGAAGAGGATTCAGAGCACCGACGTGCACTTGCACTAACATGAATAGATGGTTAGATTGCATTAAATAAACCTTTTGTCTTTTAAAAATAAGGTTGATAATAAATATTAAGGGTTGAGATTATTTTATAAGTGTTGGGTTATTTACACCGTCGGTGCATTGAATAATTGCTGTTAATTACCTGAAAATCGTTGGATTTATACTCAAATCTAATTTAACACAATTTTGTTACTCAATTACTGCACAAGTTAACATTATTATAACCGTAAAAATTTCTGGTGATAAAATTAATTAAATTCATGAAAAAGAAATGTGTCAGAGTGTTGGCAGGTAGTTCTCTCCTTGATTAAACATGTGCACGTCCGGCCAGCTACTCCTTCTGTGTCTCGTGCCAATTACATTTTCCATTTTTACCTCACTGTAAATTTTGCAAAAATCCCACCTTCACAGCTAACCCACCAATCACAAATCACCAACCAAGCTAGCAACTACTTCACAATTCATATCACCTATTCTCTTCCCCCAAACTCTTTTAATATTTTTCCTTTAACACCCACAAAAACAAATTCACTCACAAAATAAATAATAATTATTATCTATCTTCGTCTCCATTTATAATACTCACTCTGGTTCAAGCTCCCAGCTTTCCTTGACGCTTTGTTTCTTCCTTCACACAAATCCCATTCGGCTCTTGTTTATTACGCACTGCTCTGTAACTCTGTTCATCACCCTTGTAAATTTCCGATCCAAAGTTTCAGTCTTTTTTTCTGGGTTTGTTTGATCTGATCACTTGGGTACAATCCTCGATTCAATTTTGGATTTTGAAGATAGAATTTGGGTTTGCTCTGCTGGTTTTGGTTAACCCAGAAAGGGAAAGATAGTAATTTGCTCTTTCCTTTTATAAAACTTTGACAAAGCTTAAAAACCTCAACCTCACTGAGCTCTCTGTACCTTTTCATTTGTTTTCTGAGTTGGGTTTTTTATCCATTTCTCTAACTTGGGGAAATCAGATAAGTAAAGAAAAGGGTATAGGGTATTTGTTGGTTTCTTGCTTAGTGATTGCAATTTCCTCTGTTTTTGTGGTTACAAAAACGGAGGTGTTGGTTCTGATTTTCTCGAGCTTAAAGTTTTGAGCTTTGGAAAATGTTGAGTACAAGATTACAGTTTGGAAATGTTAGTGGAGAGGACAGGTTTGACATTGCTGGGAAAGCAAGGAAGAGATACAATCAGCAGCAAAAGCAGGCCAGGAAAGCAAAGAATGATGCAAACCAGAGCCCCAAAGAGAGCAAAGTTGTGGTTTCTGAGATCAAAGAGACTCAAAATTCAATTGCAAAGCCTTGTTCTGATCCCACTTTAACGCCAAGGAGTAATCTTGACAGGTTTTTGGAGTCTACTACGCCTTCAGTTCCAGCCCAGTATTTCTCTAAGGTTGATCATATGTTTATGCTTATTTGTTTTTCTTTATGTTTGGATGCTAATTATGTGTGTGAATGTTGACAAAAATGAATTTTGTTATTGGGTTGTTGAAATTTGAGAAAATAATAGGATGCAATCACCAAAGCCGTGATCAAATGAGTACATGTAGGACTATGGTGTAGAGAGTGTGAATTTTTGGTAGTGGACTATCGGAGTTTTGGTAGTGGACTATGGTTTCGATGACTTCTGGCTTGCGAAAATGATGAAATACACTTGCTAGTACAATTGTTTTGTCATCTGGAAGAATATGGCCAAAATTTTGTTACTTTTCTATTAGATGTGTTTCTATTAATAAAGCGTTACTGATTTGTGGTGTCGCTGAACGATTGTTTGTTTGAACATTGTGGTTTTGGGTGCAGACGACAATGAGAACTTGTGATGCGGAGTGTCAGCCTTACTTCGCTTTGAATGATCTTTGGGAATCGTTTAGGGAATGGAGTGCTTATGGAGCAGGAGTACCATTAGTCCTTAACAAAAGTGATTCTGTTATTCAATATTATGTTCCTTATTTATCCGGTATCCAATTATATGGCGAATCTGCTGTGAAGTCAAGTGCAAAGCAAAGGTATTGAAACCTGTCTGTTTGGATTTATACATTTTGAATGCCAGAATTATGTGATATGTAACTTCTTTAAAAATACCCACAATACCCATGAACAAACTTTGTCTGAAATAAAGTGCATTTTCATTCTTTATTACATGCAGAATCATGGTGCTGCACTGTCATTTACAACATTTACTGCTTGCAACTTTGTGTTGATTATGGTCTGCTTCATTTTTACAGAATCTCATTGTCTTGAATTTGTGCCTGTTTTTATTCATCTCTCCCATTCTTCTGCTATCTTTTTATTCTATGTCTATCTCTTTTCTGGAAGGATTTTCCTCATGAACTTTTGTCGTACATAGGCCTATATGATTCTTTAGAATCTAGATCCCTGTGTGGTATGGTTTATTGGCACGTAACTGGATTTTGACTTTGGCATTTGAGTAGGCAAGTTGGTGAGGACAATGATGATGACGACATTTTGGATTCAAGTAGTGATGCAAGCAGTGACTATGAAATTGAAAACCACATGAAGACTACTAGGGAGCAGCAGCATATTCTTCACCAATTAAACAATGAAGTTTCTAGTAGAATGGACGGGTTGTCCATAGGTGATGAACACCCCATATTGCAAGAAGGCTTTTCTAGTGATGATGGAGAAGCTGGGACTTCTCAAGGCTTGCTTTTTGAGTATCTTGAGCGGGATGCTCCATATGGCCGTGAACCATTGGCTGACAAGGCTAGTTTTTTTTTTCTTCTTAGTATAGTACATTTTTGGTCTGAACTCTGCATCAGCTACCTTATTTTTGTTTTGATGTTGCGATTTTGACAGATATCAGACCTTGCACGCAAGTACCCTAGGTTGAAAATATTGAGAAGTTGCGACTTACTGCGAGGCAGTTGGATGTCAGTAGCTTGGTAAGAAAAACTTGATCTGTATTACTATATTGCCAAATATGGACCAAAATTCATCTGCCCAGGTTGAATTTGTAGGTATCCCATATATCGAATACCTATGGGTCCAACGTTGAAAGATTTGGATGCTTGCTTTCTGACATATCATTCTCTTTCAACACCCATGAAAGGTAATTGCTAATTTTCAATAGTCAGTATTTGTGGTGTTTTTCCAACATTTTTTTTTCTTAACGATAAATTACTTTCAAATCACTGGATAATCTCACCCTCATAAACTTTTGTCCTTATTGAGCTCAGCTTTAGCCCATGTCATCTTCTTTTCTAAAACACATTGTTGATGCAAAAAGCATGCCATACTGGCTATTTACCAGAAAGAAACTTTCTCAAGTATATCACCCTTGGTACTACTCTTGCAACAAAATGAGTGGAAATTGAAATGAAGTTTTCATGCATCTTGGTGGTATACTGTTACTAGATATCTAGGCATTGCTTTTGTTTGGCACACCAGCAACTGCTTGATAAATAACCAGTGGATACATGTCCATTTGAGTTTTATTTACCGTCAGTTATGGTCACTTCTGTGTACTTGTACAACTTTGATTGAAGCATTGCATTACCAACCACTGGCAGGGTGGTGAGGGTGTCTAGTTGGGGTGGGGAAAAGTTTAGTATTTTCTTTTGTTATGGCCTGAGGTAGGCTTCCATGTTCATTCATGTGTTGTAATGCTTGGCAAAATTTACAGCCTTGGTAATCATTTCTGAGAGTTACTAATATAGGAAGTATACGTAATAGTGGGTGTGGTATGTTTTTATTTAAGGCTGGCATTGCTCACCAAGTGTAGATGCCTCATCTCTCACCTAGTAGATCATTAGTGCCATTTTTAGACACATTCTGCTATGATTGAGACATCGATGACATTTATTTTGTCTTGCCATTCCTAAGATAGATTTTCCTTCTGCGCAGGTAGTGGAAGTGACCAAGCTCCAGTGATGGTGTATCCCAGTGTGATGGATGGTGTCCCAAAGATTTCGTTACGTATTTTTGGATTGGCTTCGTATAAGCTCAAAGGATCCTTGTGGGCACAAAATGGAATAGAGTGTCAACTGGCTGATTCCCTGATGCAAGCTGCGGACAACTGGCTTAGCCTGCTTCAGGTCAATCACCCTGACTTCCGGTTCTTCGCTTCACATGGCATGTACTGCAGGTGAAAGCAAATCAACAGTTGTTTCATTGATGCAACTATGCTTACCTTCATCGACGACAATGCTGAAGAAGTAACTGGTGGATTTTGATGGAATGCCCTCGAGAGGGGTCTTTCAAATGTCAACTTACAGAAATAGAAGATGAAAAATGGGCAAAAGAGAAGGGAAACAAGAAAAAAAGAAACAGTGAAAAAATCTTAGGCTTGGAGGAAGCAGAATAAGGTTTTAAAAAGGCCCAATATAGATGAGAATATGATGTGAGTGGTGTATGACACAGTGCAAAACAACTCTAGAATATGATCCTCAAGGTTTGTAATGCCTTATTTGTCAGACATCAATATTTCCATATATTATATGTTTATATCATAAGAAAACAGAAAAAAGGAAATTACTTTATCATTATGGGGTGCTTTTTCTTCAGTCTTCATGAAATGTTTAAAATTTTGTGCTGTTTCAAGTCAAACTCGCTTCATATTGCATCAAAAGATTGTTAACTTGGATAAAACAGTAACTTTCGATTTACTTCCTTAAATAGTAACTTAAAATAACCCAAATTTGGGCGCTCTTTTTATCTGAAAAGGAACCCAAACCCAGAATTGAAGGGCCAGGTTGTCTCAATAATTGAGAGTCTTTGTTGCTTTTTGTCCTCTTGTGCTGGAAGAAATGAATACAAAAATAAATAAAACCGTTAAGACCCAAAACTCGGTCTGACTCGCCGCGTCGACTCAGCCAAAACGTTATGGAGTAACCGCAAATCCAGAAATAAATAAATAAATAAAGCCAAAAAAAAAAAAACCAGCAAGAAAAAAATAAAAAAGGAAAAACTAGCCGTTGGGGGAAGCCCCAAATTTCAAAACTTGATAATAATAAGGTCTGATATAGATCCAGGCCAAATAGCTTTTCATCATTTCTCTCTCAACTCTCTCTCCCCTTCTTCTTCTTCTTCAAATTCGAATCGCAAATTCAAACGCTCCCTCGATTTCTGCAAATTGGTTCTGAAGTTTCTTTCTTCCCCTAGGTCGGCGGGCTTAGTACTCCGGTGAGTTCTCTCCTTTTCGTTCTAATCGTATCGATTTTCAGTTTGGTGTAGGAAAAATCAAATCTTTGTTGTTCCGAAATTATACAGAATTGGAAAGTTTTTTAAATTCTGAGTGAATCTGCTTCTAGACTAAACTTTTGTTTTCTATAAATTCTTGTAAATCTGATCAGATGATCTAGTCTCCGTATATCTTGGGCATGTGAAAATTGATGCTTTAAATCTGAATTTTGTTTACTACATTTCTAAATATAGAATTTTATATATTTCAAGGCGGGCTAAATTTTTGAAATTTGTGTTTGGGGTTCAGTTTATTTAGTTCTAATTGTACTTCTCACTATCAGATTGGTCCATGATTGACTTTAACAGTGACTGTTTTGGATTGACAGGCCCAAAATTTGGTGCTGTTTTTTGGAAATTGAGAAAAGATGACGGTCAGAACTCCTGGAACCCCAGCTTCAAAAATTGACAAGACACCAGTGACAACTCCAGCTTCGAAAATCGAGAGGACACCAGTGTCAACTCCAGGAGGGCCGAGAGCAAAGGAAGAGAAGATTGTTGTGACCGTGCGTTTGAGGCCTCTGAGCAAAAGGGAGCAATTGGCAAAAGACCAAGTTGCATGGGAATGCATCGATGATAACACCATTGTATCGAAACCTGTGGACCGCTCAACTCAACAGGCCTCATTTACATTTGGTATGTAAAAACACTTGCCTGTGTCTCTTGTGATGGTTCCTTCCTGTTATTATCATTATGATTGTGTAGATTATTAGTTCATTGGATTGTGTTTTTATGGCAGATAAAGTTTTCGGTCCAAATAGTATAACCGACACTGTATATGAGGAAGGAGTGAAGAATGTAGCCTTGTCTTCTTTGATGGGCATCAATGGTATGTAGCGGTTATCCTTTGATTATTATGCTAGTGTTTCTTTTGTAATTTTTTATACCTGAATTGAACTATAATTTTTCTTTTGTGGCAATGCAGCTACTATATTTGCTTATGGACAAACTAGCAGTGGGAAGACGTACACAATGCGAGGAATAACAGAGAAAGCTGTCATTGATATCTACAACCATATAATGAATGTGAGCTTATTATTTATTTGCAATGATATATGTATGGCTGTGAAGCTTGATGAAAAACATGTGTACTTAAGAACTTGTGAAAGTCATTGAAGAGATTGTAGCTTCAAAACTAATCTGGGTGCTCTTATCGTGTGGCTGCAGACTCCAGAGAGAGATTTTAGAATAAAAATCTCCGGACTTGAAATATACAATGAGAATGTCAAGGACCTGTTAAATGCTGAATCTGGTCGTAATCTAAAGCTTCTAGATGATCCAGAGGTACTATATTAGCATTTTATTTGCTTTTCCAATGAGATTTTGAATGAATGTCTTCCTCCTTTGACCTTCGCTTAAGTTCTAGTATTTTCCTGAAACACAGAAAGGTACTGTGGTTGAGAAACTGGTGGAGGAAACTGCAAGCAATGATCAGCACTTGAGACACTTAATCAGCATTTGTGAAGGTAAATCCTTGGACCCTTTGACTTGAGTCAGATTGTTTCATCTCCCAATCTTTTTGAATAGAAAGTAATGCATTTCCTTGTTTGTGTAGCTCAAAGACAAGTTGGTGAAACAGCTTTAAATGATAATAGCTCACGGTCACATCAGATAATAAGGCTGGTTAGTTCATTGATCATAGTATCTTTGATGTTCCTTATTAGATCACAGATTTTACTTTTGTTCTACAACTAAGAGATTGCAACCATATTGTTTCTCCTACAGACAATTGAAAGTACACTCCGTGAAAATTCAGATTGCGTGAGATCTTTTGTTGCAAGCCTGGTAAAGATAAAACAAAAACTTGTCCTGCAATAACCAAGTTGATTTGGTTATTCCTTTCTTGTTAATAACTTTCAACATCAACCTTCTGCAGAACTTTGTAGATCTGGCTGGAAGTGAACGAGCTTCACAGACACATACAGATGGTGCTAGGCTAAGGGAAGGTTGCCATATCAACCTTAGCCTGATGACACTTACAACTGTTATCAGAAAGCTCAGGTCAGAATCTATAGTTCTATATATCTCATATTTTGCTATTCCATGAGCTAAACAGAAGAATGGTAAATGAGATTTCTGATTGAACACCCAACCATTGGCTATCTAATGAGCCTAAGGAGATCATGTTATTGAGATATAACCTTATAGTCAGTTTTTCCCGTATTTCTGTTGATTGTATTGTTTCTGCAGTGTTGGAAAAAGAAGTGGCCATATACCCTACAGAGACTCAAAGCTCACTCGCATATTGCAGCATTCTCTTGGTGGGAATGCACGCACTGCTATCATATGTACCTTGAGTCCAGCAATGAGTCATCTTGAACAATCTCGGAATACTCTTTACTTTGCCACCAGGGCAAAGGAAGTCACAAATAATGCACGCGTGAACATGGTAATTATTTGTCGCTCATCAGAATCTTCCGGTTTCAATTTTACCTAATGAGAATCCAAAGTGAATATATCTATTTAAATGCTTTTGCTAGGTTGTTTCGGACAAGCAACTAGTGAAACATTTGCAGAAGGAAGTAGCTAGGCTGGAAGCAGAGCTGCGCACCCCTGCCACC
Organism: Rosa rugosa; assembly: GCF_958449725.1. Taxonomy (NCBI): domain Eukaryota; kingdom Viridiplantae; phylum Streptophyta; class Magnoliopsida; order Rosales; family Rosaceae; genus Rosa; species Rosa rugosa. The sequence continues at coordinate 52,946,311 of NC_084823.1, read as the reverse complement.
CCAGATCCATCGAGTGAAAAAGATTTGAAAATTCAGCAGGTAATAAACTGCCACTAAAGGTGGTCTTACATTCTTTTCTTTTTCATGTATTATAAATGTAACATTTATGGTTATCGCCAGATGGAAATGGAAATTGAAGAATTGAAACGCCAGAGAGATATTGCTCAATCTCAAGTAATTGAACTACGCCAAAAGCTCAAGGAGGATCCGCAGGTCTATATTCCATTCTTCCTTCAAAAAAAAATTCCATTCTTCCTTTCTCTCTCCCTATTCCCCTTCCTCCCCCCAATATAATTAGAAACTAAACTGACAAATTCTAAATTTCTTATTGTATATCAACTTCAGGTTTCAAATCCATTGGAATTACCCCATCCTTCAGTGACTTCAGTGAAGAAATGTCTCTCCTACACTGGTGTTCTATCAACAAAACTTGATGGCAAGGAGCTAGGCCGTGGTGATAAAGCAAGAAATATAAAGTTGAGGCAGTCTATGAGGCAATCATCAGCTGCTCCTTTTACACTAATGCACGAAATCCGCAAACTTGAGCACCTGCAAGAGCAGCTAGGAGATGAAGCAAATCGAGCCCTGGAAGTATTACAAAAGGAGGTGGCTTGTCATAGACTAGGCAACCAAGATGCAGCTGAAACAATTGCTAACCTGCAAGCAGAAATAAGAGAAATGCAGTCAGTAAGATCAGTGCCAAAAGATGTTGATGTTGGAACTGTGGTTGCTACCAACAAGAGTGTCAGTGCTAATCTAAAGGAGGAGATCACAAGACTTCATTCACAGGGCACCACTATTGCAAATCTTGAGGAACAGCTTGAAAGTGTTCAGAAGTCTATAGATAAATTGGTGATGTCTCTTCCTAGCAATTTTGAACAATGCAATAATGAAGCATTCACCAAGTCTAAGAAGGAGTCCAAAAAGAAAAAGTTATCACCTTTAGCTTCAAGCAACGCTGCCAACCTGCCAAATTTTATCAGATCACCTTGCTCACCTCTATCAGCTTCTCGTCAAATTGTAGAGTCTGATGAAATTGAAAATAGAGTTCCTGAACATGATGATACTTTGTTCAGTGATACCCAACCAGAGTCTGATAAGGGGACTCCCACAAAGAGTGAAGATTGTGGAGATGTTTCGTCAAAGGAAAACACTCCATATAGGCCTTCTAGTTCTGTAAACATGAAGAAAATGCAGAAGATGTTCCAAAATGCAGCAGAAGAGAATGTAAGAAGCATAAGAACATATGTAACAGAGCTCAAAGAGCGGGTGGCCAAACTGCAGTACCAAAAGCAACTTCTAGTCTGCCAGGTATGTCAGCATTCCTTCTGGGTATGATATGCATGTTTTTTATGTTAACCTTTTGAAGAAATCTCATTGCATATCATATTGTTATGTTTCTAGGTTTTGGAGCTGGAAGCAAACGAAGCAGCTGGGTATGATATGGAGAATGATGAAATCACATGCGAGCCAGAGGAGCCCCAGGTCCCATGGCAGATAACTTTCAAGGATCAAAGGCAGCAAATCATTGAGTTATGGGATTTGTGCTATGTCTCTATCATCCATAGGACACAGTTTTATTTGTTATTCAAGGGAGATCCAGCTGATCAAATCTATATGGAAGTGGAGCTCAGGCGATTGACATGGTTGCAAGAGCATCTGGCAGAACTTGGTAATGCTAGCCCTGCTCCTCATGTGGGAGACGAGCCAGCAGTCTCTTTGTCATCAAGGTTCGATATCTTTCTCTTCTCTTTTACGTGGGAACTTGTCGATGTGTAATACCTTCATTAGCTTGTGGTGCAAGATTTTAAAAGTGTCCTGCATTTTTCTTTCATGCAGTATCCGAGCACTAAGGCGTGAAAGGGAGTTCCTTGCCAAGAGGGTAACCTCACGTTTGAGCGCAGAGGAGAGAGATGCATTGTACATCAAATGGGATGTTCCACTCGAAGGGAAGCAGAGGAGGATGCAGTTTGTGAATAAGCTCTGGACTGACCCTCATGATGCCAAGCATATACAGGAGAGTGCTGAGATAGTTGCAAAGCTTGTTGGTTTCTGCGAAAGCGGCAACATGCCAAAGGAGATGTTTGAGCTGAATTTTGCACTTCCATCTGATAGGAGGCCATGGATAATGGGATGGAACCCAATTTCAAACCTTCTTAACATGTGAGAGAGAGTACATTTTGTTGTAAAGTACTTCACATTCTTTAGATTGCTGTACATGTAAATTGATTTTCGAGTTTTCCTACGAAATGCTCTCCTTCATTGTCTGTGCTGTGACTCACTGATCACACTGTGTGCATGGTGATGATTTGGAACTCATTAGTTTACATTTTCACATCTCAATAAAGAATTGATTCATTTCTTAAACATCAGTCTCAATACCTCGCAAGCTCTCTATCTCTCTTTTTTATCATTTTGTAGTAAAGCCAAGATATGAGAGGGAAAAGGGGGAAAAAAAAAGTGCAAAATTGAAAAGGAAAGACGTGGCTTCGCCCGGGTTCGAACCGGAGACCTTCAGTGTGTTAGACTGACGTGATAACCAACTACACCACGAAACCATTTGGCATATAGGGACCTGAATAGCTATATAAAGTATATAATAACATGAGAAAATATGACCCAGATCGAGACTTGGACAGCTGGACGCTGGATTTTTTTTGACTTTTAGGGAAAAGGCCCATGAAAGAAAAGAAAATTGACGACCAAGCAACAACGCTACAATGGTTGCTGGATCTAGTAAACTTTGAATTGGCTTTTGTATCAATGATTATAGAGGTGTGAGATAGCTCTTAGATATCTAGGGATTTTCCAATAGGGTTTTATTCGGAAAATGTTTTCGGAAAATGTTTCGATAAAATCATAAACCTCAGTAGCTATATTCCTTGTATAGAATTGATCATATAATTAATATCTTCTTTAGTAATGTCGGCTGAAGTCTCGAGTTTAAATATTTGTCAAAAATTGCTCCGTGCAATGATAATTAGATTTAGGAGGCGGCATTATGGCACGAAACGCACATTGTTGCATTGTAATAAACCACCACAAGAACAGGTAAGCATTAAAATGCAGAGGCATCCAAAGGACCATGCCCCATTTAATTATGTGGGAATTCAAAGTGGTTGTTTGTGGTAGTTAAGCGGCTAAAAAGGAAATGAAACACAACATCTTTTGCTTTCATCGCCCAAACCACAACTTTGTTCCCCAAAACTGACTAATCATACCAATGAGATTATGGCGGACTTCCCAACCCCATTTGATCAAAACCCAACAATCAAAACAAAACCATTTCTTTGTTAGCTCCTTGTCTTCTAATAAAGCCCTCCCTCACTTTGCTTGTATATCTATTAACCCCCTCATCACGTTTTCAACAAGTATAGAAACTGTTGAAGAGGAAGCAGAGAAGGACCAAGAGGGTTGATCATGGCTGCTGCTTCTTTTTGTTCTTCCGGTGTTCTGTTCGGAGCAAGAGAGAATGGAGCTTTTCTGGCACAGTTTGATGGCCTTAGGCAAGTGGAGAAAATGCATATGCCTTTAGCTCCCACCAAGCCACAAGGGCTTGTTTCTACTTCAGGTACTTAGCTAAATTAGTGCGTAGGAAAAAAACATGGATCAACATGACATTGATGGTCTAGTTTATGAGTTCATATGCTTTTTGTATACCGAAGTTCTCCTAAATGAGTTGTTAATGTTGGAAAGCAGCAGCTAATTTGAAATATGCTTACTTGCTATACTATGTGAATACATACCCTTTCTCTTTTATGGTTGTGCTAGTAGTACTATATGTAGCATGATGTGTTCTTAACTGTGAATCTGGAATTCTGGATATACAAACAGGAATCGCTTCGTCGGTGTTAACCTATAACATGCAAGTAGAAAAGGAACATTTTTTTTCCATATAATTAAGGTTGAGACTTTAAGCTACATAGAGCTAGGCCCTGTGTTACAGTATATAATGTGAATCGGTTATGCATTGGATGCTTTAACTTCTAAATATAAGTGTCTGTATAATAAAGACTTTTCGGTTCAAATTGTCGTCTTTGTGATTTCCGGGGGCCTTACATTCGGTTAAGGATGAGGGGAGTGATTTTGACTCAATTGGGTTTTCAGTTCTAATTTAGTTTTCCATCCTCAGAACCAAAATGCAGAACAATCAAGGCCATGGCATCCCCTGCTGTTTCTGCTCCCAAAAGAGAAACGGACCCCAAAAAAAGAACTGTAATAACAGGGCAGGGTCTAGTCTCAGTTTTTGGAAGTGACATTGATACTTTCTACAATAGACTCCTGCAGGGAGAGAGTGGGATCACTCTAATTGACAGATTTGATGCTTCAAGCTACTCAGTTAGATTCGCGGGACAGATTCGTGATTTCTCTTCTACAGGCTACATTGATGGGAAGAATGATCGCCGTCTTGATGATTGCTGGAGATATGGTATAGTAGCCGGCAAAAAGGCCCTTAAAGATGCCAACCTTGGACCTGAAGCCCTTGAATCTGTGAGTCACATTCATTTCATGTTGTCATTTTTCACACATTGCGACATTGAGCGCTTCACCTAATTGATTTGTGATATATATGTTTAACAGTTGGACAAAACAAGGATTGGAGTGATAGTTGGGACAGGTATGGGAGGCTTAACAGCTTTCAGCGCCGGAGTGGAGTCTCTTGTTCAAAAGGGTTACAAGAAGATTAGTCCATTTTTCATTCCTTACTCCATTACCAACATGGGGTCAGCATTGTTAGCAATAGACACCGGGTTAATGGGACCAAATTACTCCATCTCTACCGCTTGTGCCACTGCAAATTACTGCTTCTATGCAGCTGCAAATCACATTAGAAGAGGTGAAGCAGATATCATGGTAGTTGGAGGGACTGAAGCTGCAGTCATGCCTGTAGGTGTTGGAGGTTTCATTGCTTGCCGGGCCTTGTCTCAGAGAAATGATGAACCCCACAGAGCTTCAAGACCATGGGACAAAAATCGTGATGGTTTCGTTATGGGAGAAGGCGCTGGTGTTCTGGTAATTCAAAAACATCATACATTATTTTTCTCTAATGTGACTTCATGTACTTTAGTCCCGACATGTGAAATACATAACATTGTATCTGATATGTATTTCACCTTGGCTTTTTTATTGTTTCTTGTACTAGATTATGGAGAGCTTGGAGAGTGCATTGAAAAGAGGAGCACCTATAATTGCTGAGTACTTGGGAGGCGCTGTAACTTGTGATGCTCATCACATGACAGATCCTAGATCAGATGGACTTGGAGTGTCATCTTGCATAACCAAAAGTTTAGAAGATGCTGGGGTTTCCCCTGAAGAGGTAACAGCACTTGTCGAATTCTAAAGAAGCATGTCATTTATGGCTATTCTAGATTCTGATTTAATGTGACATTTATATTTCACAGGTGAACTATGTGAATGCTCATGCAACATCCACACTAGCAGGAGATTTGGCCGAGTTTAATGCCATCAAAAAGGTCTTTGGGAAGAACACATCCGAGATGAAGATCAATGGAACCAAGGAAAGGCACCCGAATGTCATTCACATATTTACTCTTAAAAGGATTTGTTTCTATTTGAACACTAATTTTTTACACTTAAAAACTGAGGTTCCTTAATATTCAAACTTATCATGCAAAAATAGTGCATTATAATGATCTTCTTATTTTTCTTGTTGCAGTCCATGATTGGACATGGTCTTGGGGCTGCTGGTGGATTGGAAGCCATAGCAACCATCAAAGCAATCAACACTGGCTGGCTTCACCCAACAATTAATCAAGATGTATTGACTTTAGTTCATTTCAAATACTAAGAGTGGTATCTATAATCTATTCAAATTTGTCTAATGCTTTTGGTTTACAGGACTTGGAGCCTGCTGTTACAATTGACACCGTCCCAAACGTGAAGAAGAAGCATGAGGTTAATGTTGGTAAGTACTTTTAAACACTCTCATCAAGATACCTAGATTAAATATACAAGAGAAGCTGTAAATGTGAATCTCCAAGCATTAAAATATCCACTGTTTTCTTGACTGACCAAAATCTTCAACTTGCAGCCATCTCAAACTCATTCGGCTTTGGAGGGCACAATTCTGTGGTGGTCTTTGCCCCTTACAACCCCTAAACAGCATTCAAGCCATGAAGTAAAGCAGTAATTTCCCATCACCTTTTCTCTAATTAGAACCTCATTGATTCTGGGATGTTCCATTTTCTCTGAAGCATACTAGAGGCTATGTCAGTATGAGAATCAAGTGCACTGTGAGGAGTCCAAAAGCCCATGTAGCCCTTTTCACCATGTGCATTTTATCTCATCATGATGATCTTTGATGAGACCGGATTTTTTTTTTTTTTTTCCATTGAATAATACATAACATCCATTTTCTTTGTGTTTCTTGTCCAATATTTGGGCATATTTTCTGATTATCAATGCAGCTGAATTTTGTATTAGACAGTTACAAACATCATGGGCTCATTGTAGAAACAATTGTGGGCTTAAATAAAGCCCTTGTTCTTATTGGGCTCTGATAATGAACTAGATGTTTGTCTAAAGACTAAAATTTTCTTGATCTTTCCTTCATACTTTCACTTCTTTCAAGGACCGGTATTAGATACAACATTTTTCCGATACTTCTTTTAGTAGGTTTTACCTGAAGTTTTCGTATAATTTTCATCGATATTTGATATTTCTGCATTTTAACGCTTGTGATATTTCACTAAAATCAATGTCAATGTGCCTTACCATTCAGATTGAAATACCAACATTTTTCCTTCGTACTCTGTTGAGAGCAATTTAAGTTGGTCCTTATCCTTATTAGTTAGATTCCATTTGAAGTTTGTTTATTTCCTCCATAACAGCAAATGTTATTTCAATTCTGCAGTCCATGAAATGATGAAATGACCAACGTCAGAGCTGAAGTTATACGTTACCTCCTTAAATATATATGCATTAAAACTTCCAGAACTGACTTGCATAAGTAGTTTTGAGGCATAATATTCTCTACAACTGGTTGTTGCAATATGACTCTTATGTTTTCTACAATTATATATATCTACTACCTCAATCACTGAAATTTAGGTCAACAATAACAAATCTATAATGTATAGAGTATAGACAATAACACAATCATTTTCTTAGAACAAGAAATTTACCTCCTTTCATAGAACGATTAAGAAAGACAATATTCATGAAAGTGATCTGGGAACTAAACACGTACAGCCTAAAAATGGACTTCAAGTCTTCAGGAAGACATACCATTTACTTTGACTCAAATCATGAACACTAAATTCAGTCAGTATAATTATTCCTTTCTAACAAAAAAAAGATCCCCATGGCTCTAGTGTACAGCCATCATTGAGTAATGGGTTTGTTGCCTTTTACTTTTCTCTACAGATGGAATGTCACTCTCCAAGCTTATAGTTTAATGATACAGAAAGAAAGTTAATGCAGAAACAGCGCACAACTTGCTATAGACAAAGGTTTTGTTATTGATTTCACTCTAATTAAAAGTTCTAGCCAGGTGAAGTCTCTCCTCAGGTTCAATCTGTGGATCGTATTAGCCCCCTGATTAAATTAAGCGATCGAGCCTTTATGCCGACACTGAAAGCTCATTAGTAATTTTCCCACTTGCTTGGTGCTGATTACTGTTGTGGCTGGTGAATCAGTGAATGTGATCAACACCTATAAGCACATGGACTAGATGTTGACCCCCTCTATTCATCTCTATATATATTAGTATAAGTATGGCTGCCTATTAGGTTTAATTATCTAGCTAGCCTTGTTAGTTGTAATTAATAGGCAGAGGGGATTATTTAATCCTTCATTTTCTGGTTTTAAAAAACAGTTCATAGTCCTAGTGCCCTTGAAGTTGAAGCATCATAAGCTTTAGTATAATGGGCATAATGACTTTGTTTTAAGAGTTTAAGAATATGCCTCTTGACAGATTCTCAGTTTACTACAACAATTCTAAGCTATCTTGTCTCGTCTAACTTTCAATCATTGGTTTAAGTCATCCCTTTTTTTGCATATATATGAACCAATTCAGTATGCAGTGGAGATTATCTTATCTGCAGAAGATAAGAAAATATTCCAGGTTCCAAGTGTTCTTCAAGCAATTTGAAAGGGCCTCATATTAAAACTATGATATTATAGATTCCTTTAATTTCCTTCATGGATATTTTAACAAGAAGAAAGCCCAGAAAATGAAGCATAATCTGCTTGCAGCTTCACTAGGATTTATTTTATTAAATAACAATTTGAGTAGTTGAAGACTATATCCTATACTAAGAAATCCTCATAATGACCAATGCTCCATAATAACTTGGATCTTTTGAACACTATATGTCTATATATAGTACAAAGTTCCTGAAAGCTCGTATTTTTGCTGAGCATGATAGTAAGGAAACAATAGATGACCCTACTAAGCTCATCATCCATGGCAATCAAGGTTAATATTGATTTTGTATCATACAATTCAATAAAATTCTTCTCAGCTCTATAAAATGTGCCCATTAGTCATTTCTCACCTCTGCAAATACTGCCAAACTCACTTTCAAAAATCAAAACCAGACATAAACAGGAACCAATATTTTTTTGCTTTCTTATAACAAAGAAGAGAAAAGTAAATGACATGCAGATTGAACTGGAGGATATGGCCGGGCAATCAAGAATTTAAGAATTGCAGAAAATAAGATGAGCAGATTTTTTTTCTATTTTTCTTTTTTGGAATAAGAGCTAGGTGAGCACCTGTTCGTGTTCTGTCTATGTCATCAATCTTCATTTGACCATAATATTGGGAATTAACATGGTTCAACAACTCATCATGTTTCATCTTCACACTGTTGGTAGGTAAGCCAACACTTGAACTCTTCCACCTCCTTCAATAAACAAACAAACCTTGAAATGGGCATGTTTAGGTACCAATATAAATAGCAGCTAATTTGGATTACACTCAAAGTGCTTTGATTAAGTATCCCATGTTTCAGAAAAAGCATAATTAAGCTGAAGAATTAAAATCAGCTTCCTGGGCATGCTTGTGAGATCTTCTGCTAACATCACTAATGGTACAGATTTTCTTAAGATCTCAGCTTTGGATTTAATCCAAAATTACCATAATCTCTATTGGCATGGGGGAAAAAAATCAAGGAACTTTTTTGTTCTGTTGGCACTAGTAAGTGGAAGAATACAATTGTATATTCCAAAATTTCTGAAATTATGGTAGGCCTTGTAACCTAGCTAGTGCTTAAGTTTTATATACTTTTACAAGATTGGGTTTTAGATTATGAACCTCCTTAAAAAATTTCACCCTTTGGAACTCCAAATGGGTTTTTTCCTTTTCTGATTTTTCAATTGTTATAGATAAAGGCCTTTCCATCTGGGATAGGAAAATGCCATGAAGCTTATCAGTGAGTCTATTATGATATTCTGTAATGTAGGTGTCCATGGGACCTAATTCAAGCACTTAATTCATTCCCAATAGGTTTTGGATTGACCAATTAGAGAAGGGTAACATGAAACTTGACTTGATTATTGGGATATAATCATGGTTGACCAATCTTATAGTACTAACATGACATATTTTTCCAAATATATATTGGGAAGTTTTAATTAGGAGGAATCTTTGCTTGGTTAATTATTAAGTTTTATATGTCTGTTTATTTTCATTCATGGCGTTGCTTGATTAAACAAGTACGTACTCCTTAATTTGAACATATACCAACTTATGTTGTGGCTGCTTTAGACGCGTGCTTAATTGAGCTTTATGAGGAAGATTGCATATATGGAAGAGTATGAGATCATTTATCACTTTTAGATCAGATCAAAATGAGTTATGGAGGTGGATTTCTCAAAGTGTATAAATCAGAGGTGTAATACAAGTCGATCTCATAAAAGTATGAAGTAGTTAAGATGAACACATTGCTAATATCGATATCGTCTGATGATGGCTGAAACATACAATGTATTGGTATATATAACGTCGATGTTGAATATGCCATATCATCTGGAATAAACTCTCATGTATTACCTATTGAACAAAGCTGATGCTCCAATCACTTTCAAAATAATTTTAATGATTGCTTGATAGGGACAAAAGGGAAGGAGGAGTTAAGGTCCCAAATCCAAGTGTAAATAGTAAGAAAGCAAAATGGGGGTCTGGAAATTTCTGTTGAAGGAATATCGATTTAGTGTGCCTTATCAAACTAGGAGTAGCAATAGGAGAGAAGGTTCTAGATTTCCCAATCCTACACGGATTGGTATTCCTTGTAACATTAGAACTAGTACTTTGTAATCCCTATATATAGGGCTCCTATTCTCAATAATAATACACATCTCTCTCTACAATTCTCTCTCGAATCTATTTTACTTAAACACGTTATCAACACGAGTTCTAACCACAAAGCAAAAACCAAAAACCCGAAAACCTTTTTCACCAAAACTGCCGCAGCACCTAGCCCCTTGCTAGCCCGCCTGCTCCTGCAGCCCTCTCGGTCTGCCTACCTGCGTGCCTACTGCCCCAGCAGCCCCTAGCCCGTGCTAGCCAAGCCTTCGCTGCAGCCTGCTCCTTGCGCGCCCAGCGCTACGCGCCCCTGCGCTCCGTGCTGCCCGCCTACGCGCTCGTGCGTCTGCAGCCCCGCATCGCTGCACTGCTGCTCCTGCAGCTCTGCCGCACATCTGCTGTTCCTGCAGCACCTACGCGCCCCTGCGCACGCATCCCTACTGCCCCTGCAGCACCAACGCACACCGACTGCACCTTTCCTCTTTCCTGTGCACGTCCGTCTGTTTGCAGGCTCCGAAACATCTAGTTCGGAACCTCGGATCAAAATATTTTCTTCATCAAAGTTGTTCATCTCTGTCTCTTCCATCTGACCTCCGAATTTCAGCCTTATCGGAGTTATTTTGAGACCAGTACAACAATCAAAGTGAAAACTGTTCAGAAGAGAATTTGCTCCGAATTTCAACAAGCTTGACCTTATAAACATTCGCTGCACGCCTCTACTCGGATTGCTTCGCTCCATCACGCCTGCATCGACACGCGCGTGATCCAAATACAAGTAAGTATTCAAGAGTAAGTTTTGAAGTTCCTATAATTCAAATATTTCTTCTTTTCTCGGGGACTTGAAAACCTCCCTTCTTCTACATCCCACCTTTCTTATAACGTGGGTTCGATTCTTGAAAAGCGGAATCGTGGGGATTCACGCAATTAACGAACTAAGAGCGTTCGTAAGACTTCGGACTAAGAGCGTCCGTAAGCATCGATTTAACGAACTAAGAGCGTTCGTATGCTACGGACTAAGAGCATTCGTGAGCATCTATTTTGACCATTCAAACATCATTGTTTCGGTCTAATCCAATTGTTCTTGGAAATCGATTTCTTGGTAGCATAGCTCGGAAATCTTATTTATATTAGTTTTCGTGGAAGCATTGACTCCGAAACTAACTTGTTCTTGTTTCATCTTTCACGATGTCAAACATGAACAAACTCGATTTTGTTCCATTGGATTATGCAGGCAAAAGGTACTTAATTTGGGTCACTGATGTCGAGGTCCACCTTATTGCCCGTGATTTATTGCATACAATCCAAGAGCTTTGTCCTATAGAAACAGCTCCAGACCCTCAAACTGAGAAAGATAATTCCAAGGCACTTGCCTTCATGAAACGTCACATGGATAGTGACCTACAGTTTGAGTTCATAAATGAGGATAGCGCCATAAAGCTTTGGCATGCGCGTCGCGAACGATATGGCAATGTTCGTGACTCCATACTTCCGAATACAGAAGCAGAATGGAAAGATATTCGCTTCTCTGAATTTGACACTGTCATGCAATTTTATTCGGAAGCTCTCAGCATCAGAGCAATGATGCGTCTTTGTGGAAAAACAATCACAGAAGACCAGTTGATTGAGAAAACCCTCAATACCTTCCCCGTCTATGCTATGAGGTCCTCTGACTTACTCCGGACTCATGTAAATGCAAGACGAATCACAAGTTTTCAACAGCTTATTGAAGCTATGGCCACTACGAAAAGACGTGGCAATGAACTTGTGCAAAGAAGATTTGATAGGCTTCAAGATAGCTATCAAGAGCATCGTCCTATGGCTAGAGAAAGTCGCCATCGACGTCATGATCCATACGATCGAAATGCTCAAGAAGGTAATCGCTCAAGGCGACAATCCCACGACCGTAGGAGGCGTGATTTTGAGGGACATAGGGTTGGAAACCATGGAGCCAACGTTGGCCATGTGCACCATTTTCCAACGCCACCAGTCCTAGGGACTATGCATATTGCGCCAATGCGCCTCAATCAAGGGAGAATCCTCTTTATGGTGTCTATTTCTGATATGGAACGTCTGATCAATGGACCTGAATTTGCAATATACCTACGGAGGTAGTCGCATCATGTTGATCAAGACTTCGAGTTCACAAAGACTTTAAATCTGGCGATGAAGACAAAATGCCGCAGATTTTTATAGTCTTTATTTTTTCCAAGAATTATGTAATGGCTATTATGCCTTAAATCAATAAAATGACTTATTGTATTAACTTTTTCCCTCTAGGCGTACTCAAGAGTACTTGTGATGTCTAGGCAAGGTTTGATCTGAGAGAACGGTTTTAAAAGTGAGCAACGCTCCACCAAAATCTCGCCTTACCTTACCTAGTCACAACTAAATTGAAATTACCGAACGGATTGAGTGACTACAACGATTAGGCATTTATGTTGGATATGATTCTCCAACGATCATCCGCTACATAGAACCCTTGACAGGCGATCTCTTTACCGCTAGATTTGCGGATTGTCACTTCGATGAGACAGTCTTCCCGTCGTTAGGGGGAGATAAGAACATCAATGTTCAACAGAAACGACAGGAATTGTCGTGGTCTGTCCCCACTCTGTCTCATCTTGATCCCCGAACCGCACAGTCCGAAATTGAAGTGCGGAGAATTCTCGATCTTCAGAACGTAGCAGAATCGATGCCTGATGCGTTTTCTGATATCGCTAAAGTGACGAGATCACACATACCTACTGCAAACGTGCCTGCAAGGATTGAAGTCCCTAAAAGTAGAGGACATGACGCCAACTCAAGAATGCATGAGCATGGCGCCAATGTCCCATCTCTCAATGATGGTGACGCTATGGCTAGGCCCACGGCTCCTGCCAGGAAGCGCGGGAGGCCCATAGGTTCGATGGATTCTCGCCCAAGAAAGAAAGCGAGTTTGGCACAGAATAATCCATTAATCATCGATGTGAATAATCCATCTCATGAGAATATTCCGGATTATGGTTATGTCCAAGAGACATCATTGGGGGACGCTCCAATGTCAGAACCAACTCCAGAGAATAGAGAGATCTCCATAAATTACACTAGTGTACATGAGATGATGGATAGAAATTCTATGGCGATTGATGATGCATTTGCATATCATATTGCAAAAGGAATTATAGAATATGATGATATCGAACCTCGCTCTGTTGAAGAATGTCAACGAAGAGCAGATTGGCCTAAATGGAAAGATGCGATCCAGGTTGAATTGGATTCACTAACAAAGAGACAGGTATTTGGGCCTGTAACGCAGACACCCCCAAGTGTAAAGCCTGTTGGCCATAAATGGGTATTTGTTAGAAAGCGTAATGAGAAAAATGAGGTGGTAAGATATAAAGCCCGCCTTGTGGCGCAAGGTTTCTCACAACGCCTTGGAATCGACTACGAGGAGACATATTCTCCCGTAATGGACGTTATAACGTTCCGCTACCTTGTCAGTTTGGTAGTTTCCGAAAAACTTGACATGCAGCTTATGGATGTGGTTACAGCATATCTCTATGGGGATCTAGATTCAGAGATATATATGAAGGTTCCAGATGGACTTCAATTACCCAAATCAAGTGGCTCTAAACCACGGAGCGCGTTTTCAATAAGATTAAAACGCTCACTATATGGATTAAAACAATCCGGACGGATGTGGTATAACCGTCTAAGTGACTACTTGATTGGGAAGGGATATATTAACAATGAAATATGCCCATGCGTGTTCATTAAAAGAACAAGTTCCGGATTTGCAATCGTAGCAGTTTATGTCGATGACATGAACCTAATTGGAACTCTAGATGAGTTGAAGGAAACTGCTAATTACTTGAAATCCGAATTTGAGATGAAAGATCTTGGGAACACGGTTTTGTCTCGGTTTAGAACTCGAGCACCGTAGTGATGGGATTTTGATCCATCAGTCTGCATATACTCAGAAAATTCTAAGGCGCTTTAATGAAGATAAAGCAAAGCCTGCGAGTACTCCCATGATCGGCCGTAGTCTTGAGCCCGGAAAAGATCCGTTTCGTCCAAGGGATGAGGACGAAGAACCCTTAGAGGCCGAAGTGCCCTATTTGAGTGCAATAGGCGCATTATTGTACTTAGCTCAATGTACAAGACCGGATATCTCATTCGCAGTGAACTTGTTAGCTCGACATAGCTCTGCGCCAACACGCCGCCATTGGATTGGTGTAAAGACCATCTTTCGATACCTAAGAGGTACGATTGATATGGGCCTATTCTATCCCTACAGAGAGAAAAGGAATGACGGAAAATTGGGATCGGACCCCAAAAGGCAAAACGCCCCCGTCCATGGAATGACCGCCGGCCATGTTGCCGCCGCCGCTCATGGTGGCCGGCGTCCCCCTATCTCCCTCCATCAAAATGACAACGATGTCTTGATGGGTTTTGCTGATGCAGGGTACCTCTCTGACCCTCACAAAGGTCGCTCCCAAACTGGTTATGTCTTTACCATGGGAAGCACTGCGATATCTTGGAGGTCTACCAAACAGACCCTTGTTGCTACTTCCTCGAATCATGCAGAGATTATTGCTCTACATGAAGCCGTTCATGAATGTATATGGCTAAGGTCTGTGATTCGACATATTCAAGGAAGTTGTGGTTTGAAGTCTACCACAGATGAACCTACATGCATTTATGAGGATAATGCAGCTTGTATTGAACAAATGAAGTTAGGTTTCATCAAATGCGACAACACCAAGCATATATCGCCTAAGTTCTTTTATAATCAGCAACAACAATCACTTCTAAAGATTGAAGTGAATCAAATCCGATCAGAGGATAATGTAGCGGACTTATTCACTAAGTCGTTACCTAAATCCACCTTCGAGAAACATGTGAAGAGCATCGGATTGAGAAAGTTATCCGAACTCCCACGATTGTAGCAATCAGGGGGAGATATCGACATCAGGGGGAGTTATGATGTCTACATGTTCGATCTCGAAGAGTAAAAGACGTGTTGTGCTCTTTTTGTCCTTCGACCAGGGTTATTTTTATCCCACAGGGTTTTTGTTACCTGGCAAGGTTTTTAACGAGGCAACGGATGAAGCGTCACCACCAAGTTTGAAGCGGCACAAAGGGGAGTGTTGAAGGAATATCGATTTAGTGTGCCTTATCAAACTAGGAGTAGCAATAGGAGAGAATGTTCTAGATTTCCCAATCCTACACGGATTGGTATTCCTTGTAACATTAGAACTAGTACTTTGTAATCCCTATATATAGGGCTCCTATTCTCAATAATAATACACATCTCTCTCTACAATTCTCTCTCGAGTCTATTTTACTTAAACAATTTCAAGTTTGTTGGACTAAGGTGTAAGGAACTAAGGAGTCGGCCTAAAAAAACAAATGAAAAATGGTCCCAAAGAAAATGAGTCTTAACTCATGGCTTGTGGCTGTGTGGACCAAAATTCTATTGAGTTTTCTTTTAGAAATTAAGATATTTGTTAAAAAAAACATAAAAAATTTATTCATATATCAAAAAGGTTGCTCATTTAAGGGACAATTTTTTGATAGATGGTAAGAAACAAGCGAATCTTACAGCTAAAAATAAATGTACAATTTAAAGTTGTTATAATTTGTCTATTTAAATTAATATATGTGACTGAAATCAAGTTGTCCCTCATAATCCCTTTAAATTGTCTCTTAGGTGAACATAACTGCATATATCAAATTATGAGATAATATCTTCTTTTCTCGAAGAAAATGGTTAATAATTTTCTTTGTAAACTTTATGTTTTGACTTATGGGTGTGTATGGCTTAGGG
The DNA here is from genome assembly GCF_958449725.1 of Rosa rugosa. Taxonomy (NCBI): domain Eukaryota; kingdom Viridiplantae; phylum Streptophyta; class Magnoliopsida; order Rosales; family Rosaceae; genus Rosa; species Rosa rugosa. The sequence goes on along the minus strand of NC_084823.1, from coordinate 52,930,232 downwards.
TCTTTCTCTCTGACTCTCGCAATAGAGGTTTCTTGGCGGCGCCTAGGTTGGGCTGGTGGCGGCCTTGCATTCTCGACCAAGAAGGGGGTCTCTTCACCTTCGTCTTGGTTGGATCTGGGTGTCGCCGGGCTCGCTCGACGGTGCCTATTCTCTGTAGGTTGCGGCCTTATCCTCCTTGTTGTGGTCGCTGTTTGTGCTCATAACAATGGAAATCTGGTGACTGATATGGAATCGATCGGAGCATGTGACTGGGCTGCTGGTTGGATGAAGATCGTGAGTGTGGGCATCGGTGTCGGTGCCTGCATACATGGTGTTGGCGATCTATGGTTGGGCTGGGATCAGTTGCATTCTAAGGAGGATGAAGGGATCGGTGCTGATCCAGATTACTCTTTGATGACAGGGACTGATATCGGGATTGAATTTGGTGTTAAGGTTGGTGGTGGATCTCGCTCTCCTTGGCCAGATTTGAATCCATCTCTATCCTGGAGGCGTGCTGGCTTCTATGGAAATCTTCAGATGGGTGCTACCAGTGGTGGTGGAAACGCAGGAGGCGTATTCCCGCTGGTGGATGGCGACGGCGGCATGGCTGCATCCTCATCTAGTGCAAGCGGGCATGTGATTGAGAGGACACGGTCGGTGGCGGTGGGGTTTGCGGCGGCGTCTGGTGAATGGGAAAGGATACTAGGGTTTCCTTGCGTTGGATTGTACTGGGCCAGATTTGGGATCCCGATTCGCGAGGCAGGCTGGGAAGCGTCGCTACAGGGATTCAAAGAGGACGGCGGCGTTGCAGCTGGCGGCGGCGGCGGTGTGGTGATGGAAAAAGCATCTACTTGGGGTGTCCTTAGCAAATGTGGTTGGGTCTGGGCTCTTTCTTGGGCTTTGGCTTCCATATTTGCTAGGGTTTGGGTTGCTTTTGTCTCTTTTGTTTTTAATTTTATTATGGTAGATGAGGAATTTGCACCCTCATCTATTAGCAATGTTTAAATTTTCATAGGTCGCATAATCTAGTTAGCTCGGTTGTTACTTTTATATTTCCTTGCTTCTGAGCTACTAGATTTTGTAAGAATAAAGGTGCTTATTAGTCCTTAAAAGGTGGGTGTACCCGGGAGTGCGTAGGTTCTATGTTAGTATAGGTCCTTTGTATGTCCTACAGGACGGCTCTTTCTGTCGGCCCTTATGGTTGTGTCGTTTCTGGTACTGCTTGCTGAACATTAATATATCTGACCTCCTTGGATTCAAAAAAAAATGTTTTGACTTTTTATTTCCTTATTTTAAAGACTTTTTTTTTTTGGTACAAATTTTAAAGACTATTTTGCTAAATGATCAATTATGTTTTTAATTTTGATTTAACTAATTAGCTATAAATTTCTTTTTTCGGGACAAATTATTACAAATTTTCAAATATGGATATGCTTATATACACGGAGGCAATTAGGGTAGTCCTCCACCCAAAAGGCCACAACCTCAAAAGCTTCCTATTTCCCATAACTGTCTTCACATGGATTCCAACCCCAAAACAACCTCTTTTTTATTGCTTACTAGGTATCCATAAACCAAACCTTAATTGGCATTTTTTAAGAAATTTTTGTAGGGTACCCCTACAAAGGCCTACCCCACACCAATTTTCTCTCTTTTTTTTTTTTTTTCCAAACAAACCCCAAGCCATTCATTTCATTTTAGGATTATGCTTCGCTGACCATGTCCACTAACTGGATGACATGTGTCCTTCTAAGCCAATTAAGTCTTCCTCACGCGCTCGATCTCCTGGGTGACGGCATCGACCTCAATGGAGGTGGAGGAACCGTAGTCCTGCTGTGAAGCAGGGAATAGTACTCTGAAGGAGGATTTGCCATTGCCGGAGACGTGCCGTTTCCGGAGACAAGTATGGAAGGATCTCGATCCGTGACGTAGGCTTTGATTGAGAGGGTGGGGAAGGCGGTGGTGGTGACTGGAAACCGACGATGGTTGAGGAGGAGGAATGAGGTTAAGGATGGTCAAGTTGGTCGCCGATAGAGACTGGAGAAGAGGGAGACAGAGTACAGGAAGAGGAAGGAGGAGAACAGAAAGAGAGGCAAAAAAAAAAAGACACGTGTTGGATAGAGAGTGTGACACGCAGGGGTTGGTTAGGAAGGGCTGCCCAGCCCTGGTCAGCCAAGTATTGTCCTTAATTTTATGTGTGTGTAATTAATTTTCTTTTTTTTCTTACTTCATTTTGATTTGTGTAGATTATGAGTGGAGCCAAGGAACACCAACCAAACTGGTCTCCACATGGGGTGTGCGTATAGAATATCACAAACCCCACCGATTCTGGCACTTTCTCTCTCCCTATCTCCTGTGACAAAAATACGTTTTATATTAGGAACACGTCTTGCCCAAAAACTAAAACTAGGAAGATGTAATTTCTCCTCTCTCTCATTAAAATTAGAATCTTTTTTTGTTTTTTGTATTTTGTTTTCTTTTGGTCTATTATTAATGAAAAGCATTCCAGGTTTGAGGGGGTGGTAGTGGGGCAAACACACAACCATGTCCCTTTCTTGACCCTCTGTGATGAGGTCATCAGGATTTTAGCAGCCATCTCAACTTTCATTTTTAACAAGGATAATCAATTTGCACCTCATCAAATCGTTGTTAAGTAAACCATATATTATTGGCTAAACAAAAGTAATCCATGTCCTAAACTCCTAATGCTAATTCGACTCGCTTTCAATATAAATATTAGTCATAAAGATATTTGATTGGACCGTTGAACAAACTCAAATTCTATCCACATTCAAAAGATTCATACAAATATTACTTTTTTGATTCATAACTTAGTCGAGAGTGAAGTAATTATTTAATAAATAGTTCTAAATTCTCAACTAATGAGAAGGGTTTCTTACTGATTTATAATAATTACTGCCCGGTTGGAATGTTAAGTACCTCAAAACTAAACCGGCTCTTGAATAATTCATGATTGCTTAGTTCATGGACTTGATTCCTAACGACATTTAATTATTGAGAATTGTGAATATGTTGAAAAAGTTAAAACTACAAGGACCCAACTGAAAAAAAAAAAAAAAAAAAAAAAAGGATCCAACTGAGAACGACTAAATCACAGAACCCTTGTTGCCATTTTCCCTTTTACCAAGTCCCCACTGTGTTGGTCAATCTCACTCAACTTCTGTTAACTCATACGTAACAAAACTAATATTACATTATTGAAAACAGATCCAATTATTAGCACAAAGACAGGTGTTGATCACTAAAGTTAGGCATAACAAATCTAAGTTAGAGGCCTAACTATGAATAGGTACAGCCAAACACCCAAACTAAACGTGATTGGTTCTGGTTTTGTCCTAATTGCTCTCTCATCCACGTCCTCATTTTAGATCAAAAAGCCTAACAATACTACAATAGAACAAAATAAAAAGTTTAATTATATAAAGGGTCTAATTAATCATCAGAAGCAGCACTAATGCCACTATTAAAAAACCACAATGCTGACCAGAATTCACATTGCTTTCATCAAATGTTTGTCATTAATCCCCACCAAGACTTATTCTAATCCAAGTTTAATGATTTTAATTAACTGACTCAATTAGTTATACCAAAAGGTTAAAAAGGAACAAAAGGCTAAAACAACTCTTGGGGGTCAATTGGGTTGCTTGTTGCAAAAAGTACGTGAGTGAATTCCAAAAAGGAACTTGCAACACTGTTTGGGCTCTGGGGTAATAATTAACCTCTTTGTTGAATTCATGTTTTGCCTGGTGGAAAAGGGAATCACTGCTTAGCGTCACCAAAGAGTATAAACCTCTTTTTGCATCAATTTTTTAACCTCAGTTTGTGTTGATTGTCTATGTTAAGGATTGCAACTCAGCATGCTTATCTTGTCTAATTACTCTTAATTCTTTAAAACAATTCATTAAGCACATTATCTTAGTCTCTTTGTACGCACTGTCCATCTAACATCTATAATTACCCATGCCTAAGCTTCTCTGTTGCATTGTAATAAACATGCTACTCTCATAACTCAAGAAAAACAATCAAAATTAAAAGAGATGGAGCTACAAGACTTTCCGGCATGTTTACTTGCACAAAATAAGAGTGGAAAATAGTAGAGTAATTCATACTACAAGCGCATATATAATCTACGTTGAAGTCCAAATCTATAATGATACCATTTAAAATTTTAAATTCAAAAATTATATTAACTAGGTTGAATAGGTAAACTCGGTATTGATAATAACACATGAAACGAAATTTCTAACAAAAATTAACCTCCACTTTTTTTAGTAAGTTGCATTTGCAATAAAGTATTCTAACTAGTTTAATAAGATTACTAATTTAGTGGGAATGACTTCTTAAGTAGTTAAAAATTCATCGGCCATTGCAATCAATCATTATACTCTTCGACGGTTCGACCAACTTATGTAGACTAAAGTTGACATCAAGTATATCTAAGGCCTTGCCACATCAATTTACCACTTGAACAAATTGGTTCCAAAAGTTGACATAGTTGAGGTTAATCATATATATACTCGATCAAATCTTACCCACGAAAAAAAAAGTGGGGAAAAGTAAGAAGCTTAGCATTACATGATGTGTGACATTCAAAAAGATGTGATTAATTTAGATTAGATTAATTGATGAATAAGAGAGAAGCATACAGAGTGGTGCTTGTGGAAGGCATCTTGGATTTGATAATCATATTCATATAAGATAGATTTATTCTTGTTAGGGGGGACAGAGAGTTGCTTAAGTTGTTAAAAGATGCAAAGTAAAGAGACTACTTAGACTAAGTATTTGTGATTAATTAAACCAAAGGTGGGTTTAAACTAATCCTTCACTACCTTTTCATTGTTCTTCTGATAATGCGAAGAGGTAAAGCAACCGTTAATCTGACGTAACATGCATTATTGAATTTTATTTTCACTTTTCTTAACATTATTTTCTTTACGATTTACTATGATTGTCGAGTTTTGCAATCCTTTAAAATTTTAAATTATCAATAATTTGATGAGAATGCGGCAACTAGTGTAATGTAAACTGTGTAATACTTTTTTTTTTTTTTTTTTTTTTGAGTGGAAGACGTCAATAGAACCAACACACACACCCATGCAGTGTATCCCAGCATAGCCAGACTAATCACTGCACCGCAGACGCACGAACCATTGAGTGTTTTAACTAACCCTGGTCCCTCAAATCTGCTGGCCACGGGATGGAGCTGGGATTCGAACTCTAGACCTGGGGGTTCCAGACTAGGCAGCTCGACCAACACACCACACCACGTGGTTAACTGTGTAATACTTAAATCGTTGTATTTTTGCAGTTTTGAAAAAAAAATGAAGTGTTTGTTTCTATAATTTTATTTTGTTATTTTTTTTTTAATAGAAGTTGATAGTTATTCAATAATCAACAAATTAATTGGCCATAACTTATAAAACTTACATAAAAATTCCAGCAAGAAAATTCGGTAAAACCTATCCAAGCTAAACCAAACTAATTAACATCATTGAGAAGCTCACAATTAAGCAAGCCTATCCAAGAATGACAAAGCTTCACCTCCTACGGAAAAAAAAAAATCATTCAACTAGCCCTTGCCAATCACGCACTTATGGTACAAGGAAAGAACTAAAAACACCATAGAAGACTCATAGAAACTTAATCACCCTCACACAGGCTTAAATCCTAGCCAGAACAATTAAATGTTATTTTATTTTAGTCAAGAGAGAAAATTTACTATTTTTCTTTTAATTTATAAATTTTGTTTATATCCGTCATAAAGTATATAGTTGTACTGCAATTTTATCATAATTTTTTGGATAAGAGAGAAAGAGAAAAAAGAAAATTGTGTGAAAGTTAAAACGATCAAGGGTTAATAAAAATGGCTTTAGACCCAAAATACCATAGGACACTCGATCACATGGAAGCAAAAATGTGACAAAAATAAACCATCAAACCCTCACATCCTATTTGAAAGAAAAGGTAAAGATAAAATGATTAATTAAACATAGAGGTTCTATGTCCACATGTACGTGGAAAAAATGGTTAACTCGTCATAATTTGTCCAAGTAGAATAACATGCGAAAAGATCGCATGTAAGTTACAACAAGCAGATATAAATACACATGGATTTGAGATCCAGAGAATCAGACGATACTCATATGGAGGTGGAAACAAGACTATTGATGTTGTTGACAAGAACCACCTAATGACCTAATCGCTCATAGATATTTTCACATAAAGGTAAAATTAGATGAGGAGATGATGCACTTGATGTAAAACTAGAAGAAAAAAAATAAATTAAAATTTCAGTTATCACACACAAGTTTTCCAATCCACCATTACTTTTTTTTTTTTTTTTTTGAGATAGGGCCAAACGGCTGCCCTTAAGCCATAACCATTAATGAAACCATAGAATACAAGGGGGGGCCAATCCACCATTACTTACTACTTGTTGGTTTTATCAAACAAAATGACATCGTACTAAAATCCCTCAACATAATTTTTTAGGTAGGAGCAAAATTTTAGTGGAGGTTAAAAGAGTGATGGTAAAATGCGCGTGTATTTTAAAATCGAGGACACTTAGTCATGTGGATGCACAAGGTGGGTGAGCAAAGACTACCAAATCACTTGCAGATCATTTGTAAAACCGAAATGGGTAGAAAAACAAACAATCAAGATCCAATTATCATAATTTCTTATGCAGAAGCAAAATTAAAAAAAAAAAAAGATTACGTGGAAGGTAAATTGAGTAAGTGTAAATACACGTGACTCTGTGATATAGGGAACCCTGAGACACCTAGTCACGAGAAGCAGAAATGAGATTACTTTTTTTTTTTTTGAGAAGATGAAAATTCTATTAATAACCAAACAGATTACAAAGCATTGGATCCATAGTTACGGGACCGTCAACTTCCATGAGCCAAAAAGGCCCAAGCCTTAACCAAATTTTACGCCCATACGGCCATACCCGCAAGCTACAATGAGTAACAACAAAACCTGTACCGATACAACCCAGCCACCAACATTAAGATGAACTGTTTTCACCCGTTCGGACACCGCGTCCCAAAACAGCCAGACCACGTGTAAGGGTGATTCACCATCACGTTGATAACCAGAAAACACCGACAAAAGACCAGACCATGACACAGCAGAACGACCATGACACCATAAAAATGGCATCGACACTACACAAAAACACCCAAACCCAAACCCTCGCTCACAAGAGGAGGAGGGACTTATTTTCAACAAGACAACAACTAAAAACAAACAAAGAAAAACTAAGCAACCGGAAACAAAAGATCACCAGAGAGACCCAAGAACAAAGGCCCGACCCAAACACCACCTCCCCCAGCAGAAAGCAAGCGTAGTAGGCAACCATTCCCGCCGCCAGCGAGCCCCTTCGCCACCACGCCGCCGCCTCACAACAATACGCCATCACGCCGAATCCCTCCGTCGCTGCATCGCCTTGTCACGCCAGAGCCAGCCCCTACACCAGGCAGACGACCACAAAACGATCCCAGACCAAAGCGGAGACAGATCCCTTTCGAGATCTCCAATGCCTCTATCCGATCTGAATCGCCACAGCCACAACCCACGTAGGATCGATGACGCCAGAAACCACCACCAGAAAGCCGAAGTTCGTCGCTGCTGCACCACTGCCTCTGCCCCGGATCTGAGAAGGACAGATCGAGATCGATCCGTGCCGCCCGAAACCGGAGAAACATCCACCCTCCCTAGACCACATCGCCGCCCTGAAAGCCCACTACATCTCCAAATCATCAATCCTCTCCCGGGCCAGAACGCAGTGGCGGGAACGCCGGCCGTGTTCGGCCGGGAGAGAAGACACACCGTCGGGTTTTTTCTTTTTTCCTAGGCGCGTTCTCCTTTAGGGTTTTGATCTGATAAGTCCAGCTAATCCAGAAATGAGATTACTTTACTAACGTTATCAACAAAAACCACCTAACCGCTCATAGTTCATCCTGGAAAAAAAGAAAGAAAGTAGAAATAGAAAAAAAAGTTAGATGTAGAGTTTCATTGATCACGCAAAGCCAAATTTCTAAATGCGCTAGCACCTGCTAGTGAGCTTTATCAAATAAAAGACAATATCCATTAACTAGAGCAGTACTCGAGCGAAAATGTCTCTTATCTTAATTTCTTAGGTAGGAGCAAAACTAAAAGAAAACGATTCCATAGAAGCAACACAATACACATGGTTGTTCAACCCCAGGTGACTCGAGAACACCCGGTCATGAAAACGCAAAAAAATACGACTCTATCCTAAAATGCATGAACGTATGTCACTGAACCGCACACACAGATCATTTGTTAAAAAAAAAAAAAAAAAAAAAAACCCAATCAAGATCACACGATAACCCACGTGTTGAGGTGGCCCCATACCAAGTGGGCAGATTATATGCAAACGTAATTATCAGACAAAACCATTCTAACCTCCGCGAAATCCCAAAAATTAAAGAAAGAAATTTTAAAAAAAAACCCAAAATTCTGCCGGGTTAACTCGAGCCAACCCTGTTGCCTGCTTCGAAGCAGACAACGAAAGTGACGGCGACAAACGGAAACGGTCTACAGTCCGTCACCTCCAACCACACGCATCCCGAGGGCGCCGTTCCCCACTCTAAACGGCGACGCGTTTCCCCCGTCACGCGCTTAACCCCACCCCCGGGGTTAAATCCCAACCACGGTTAAATCAAACGCAAAGTCGCGTATTATAAGACGCGCGCAAAGCGGTTTGGGATTCTCTGTAACGGCGTTTTCCCCTGGATTCCCAAGATTGAGAGAGGCGGTTTTGCGAGCGGTTTTGTAACGGTTTTGCGGTGGGAGCAAATTGGTAACGGTTTTTTGGATCCCGATGGTTACACGAGGAGAGTGTGTGTGAAGTGGTGGAGTCGAAAAAGCGAGCTGGTTTAGTGATTTAAGGCGGATTAACGGCTTATTAAAGAGCCATTACTGGTGGTGTTAATCATGCTTAGTTATTACATGTATACATTGAGCTAAATTTGCTGGGTCCGTTAAGTTTGAGATTTGAGAGAGAGGCTCAAAGCTTGGAGAATAACTTTTTGTAGCTTTGTTTTCGACAAGTTTACTTGATGACGAATCAAGCAGGGTCGTATTCGCAGCCGGAAGGTTTGATTTTAGCTCATTCTGTTGTTCCGTTCGAATTTGGTGATGATTTGTTTTTCTGATTTCTGGGTTTTTGTTGTTTTGGTGTTTGCAGGAGGAGATGTTCTGTATCCGGAGCTATGGAAGGCCTGTGCGGGCCCACTCGTTGAAGTCCCTCGCCATAAGGAGAGAGTCTACTACTTTCCACAAGGGCACATGGAGCAAGTGAGTGTCTTCTTCTTCTTCTTCTTTTTGTTTACTTGTAAAAAAGATTCATTTCTGTTCATAGGAGTGTTTTTATTTTTGGGTGGCTGAAATTGACAAGTGTTTTGGTATATTTGGGTTTGTTCATGTGTAGTTAGAGGCATCAACAACAACAAATCCGGAAGTGAATCAGGGGATTCCGAGGTTTAATCTTCCCTCGAAGATTCTCTGTCGCGTCATGCACGTTCAGCTACTGGTATTTAGTCTTTCCAATCCGATTACCTTTGTTTTGAGAAAAGATTCTTGGTCACTGATGGGTTGTTCTGGTAAAACTTTTCAACTCTGATTCCTGAAAAATTGAAAGTCAGATCAGCTTGTTTTGTTTTGTTTTGAGGGGGGTCTTTGTAGTTGTGAAAATATGATTTCCTGTTCTTGGAAGGCTCAATGGAGTTGGCAATAATTTGTAGTTGTGAAGGGGGGTCTTTGTAGTTGTGAAAATATGATTTCCTGTTCTTGGAAGGCTCAATGCAATGGAGTTGGCAATAATTTGTGAGACCTGTAGTGTGTACTTTTGCCAGAAACTTACCGTTTTCTTTTCTTCTGGAATTTTTAGGCTGAACAAGAAACAGATGAGGTTTATGCGCAAATTACTTTAATTCCTGAAGCAAATGTAAGAACTGATTCAGCTTCTAGCTTATTATTGTAACAGCTTCAGTATTTGATGCAAAATTTTGTCGTCGAGTGTTTCTGATAGTTATAGTATTTGTATGTGTAGCAAACCACCAAACCTACTAGTCCTGATGAGTGTCCTTCTGAACCTGAAAGACCAAAGGTTTACCCATTCTGCAAGGTTCTTACTGCATCCGATACGAGTACCCACGGTGGGTTTTCTGTTCTACGCAAACATGCTACTGAATGCCTTCCTCCACTGGTATTTTTTCATTCCAGTTTATACCTTTTTGTTGTGAAAGATTTTTGTGTCTCATTATGTCTGTATCCTTATATCACCTGTCATGTCTTCCTTTTCAGGACAAGACTCAAGCAACCCCAACTCAGGAATTGGTTGCCAAAGATCTTCATGGTTATGAGTGGCGATTCAAGCACATTTTCAGAGGTGACCTACTTCATTTGCTTTGCACTCTTCCAGATGTCCCTAATCTATGATTGTACAAATGGGAAGAGATTGTGTTTGTATGTAAAAATATGTATTGGACCAATAACCATGTGATTTCTCACTCACCGTTCCTTGGTCTGTGATTAACTGAACAGGTTCACCACGGAGACACTTGCTTACAACAGGATGGAGTACTTTTGTTACTTCTAAGAGGTTAAGTGCCGGGGATTCCTTTGTATTTCTCAGGTATACCTTTTTGTTCCTATCTGTTTTTTTTTCTTTTTTTTCAGCAGTTGTCAACCACACCTAACACCACTTAGGCTGGAATTCTGTACTTGTCTCTTATTCTACATGGTACATTAATATTCATTATTTTCAATGGAACGATTATTAATATATGCAAAAATTGGTTTCTCAGAGGCGAAAACGGGGACTTACGTGTTGGAATTAGGCGTCTTGCTCGTCAACAGAGCAGCATGCCATCATCTGTGATTTCAAGTCAAAGCATGCATGTAGGGGTGCTTGCTACTGCATCACACGCTGTTGCAACCCAAACACTCTTTGTAGTGTATTATAAGCCAAGGTATGACATATTATTGAATCTCTGATGACCTTGAAATTATTCTCTCTGTTAAAATTTATATTATCCTGACAGGATTGGTCATATTGTTTCATGACTCCTTCTAAAATATACAGGACGAGTCAGTTCATTATTAGTTTGAATAAGTATTTGGAGGCTGTTAACAATAAGTTCTCGGTTGGAATGAGATTCAAGATGAGGTTTGAGGGGGAGGACGCTCCAGAGAGAAGGTAGGACAATACAGGACTTCTGTATTTTTTATTTTGGGTTTTTCTTTAATGATGAGCTTTCTAATGCATTTTTGTTATGTACCGTTTAATTTTTCAGGTTTTCAGGCACTATAATTGGTCTTGAGGATATATCTCTTCATTGGGCAGATTCAGAATGGCGATCCCTGAAAGTAAACTCTTCTACCTAGTTACTTACCCTTGTTGTAATCTTGTTCTTTTGTCCCTGCTGCAGAATGGACTAATTTAATACCCCTGCTAACCTTAATATTAGAGACCGTAAGATACCTAACCCAAAAACGAACAGAATACCTAAAAGAATAACATAAAATTATTACAACTTATACAATAATCACTAGTCCATTCTGCTTCCTCCCTTCCCCTTCTATACTTTGTTTGAAATTAGAATTCTGACATCAACTTCATCCCAGGTTCAATGGGATGAGTCTGCATCCATTCCCAGACCTGACAGGGTCTCGCCCTGGGAGATAGAACCTTATGTGGCTTCCATACCTGCGAGCCTTTCTCAATCCACTGTTTTGAAGAACAAAAGGCCTCGGCTACTCCCTGAAATCCCAGCTCCTGGTAGGAATTTTTTCCTTCTGCTCTCCCCCCCCCCCACCCACCCGGCCTCTCTCTGCGTAGGAATTATAAAAGTTTCGATGTATGACTTCTTTTTGTTTGGATTGTAGATACCGCGAGTTCAATAACGTGGCATGATGTGACACAATTGAGTGGTGCTGCTGAAGGCCAGAGAAGTGAAAATCATGTTTCTTTGAATCATCAGCAGGCAGACATTATCAGCATTAGCAGTTGTATCTCGAGGACTAAGACTGATGGGGGCTGGCTATCTTCACCTACGGTGGAGGATAGTAAAAGTGGTCCTGCTTGGCCACTTTTCTCTGGATATTCAACTCCAACTTCATCAAAGCCTAAAAATGACTTGATGCTGGACCATGTTGAAAAGAGGAAGAAAACTGAGACAGGTGCTAGTTGCCTAATTTTCGGTGTAGATTTTAGCAGTCATCTTAACAGCTCCCATTCAGTGGCGAAGCCACCCCCACAACCAATTATAGCATCTACTGGAGCCACTGAAGGACAAGTTAGTATCTCAGTGGAAGCCGAGTCTGACCAGAAATCTGACCTTTCGAAGGCTTCTAAAGAAAGCAAAGCTCAGTTTCAAGTATCACCGAAAGAGACACTGAGCAAGCAGAGTAGCTCTGCATCCACTAGGAGTCGCGTCAAGGTGCTCACAGTAATATGCTTTTGGTCTTTTTTGAATTTTCATTACCTATATGTGGTTTCTTTAACAAATTTCTATTTATGGCATGCCAACAGGTTCAAATGCAGGGAATAGCTGTTGGTCGAGCAGTGGACTTGACAATGCTGGAAGGGTATGATCAACTTATAGTTGAACTGGAGGAGATGTTTGATATCAAGGGACAGATCGGCCCACGTAACAAGTGGGAAATTGTGTTCACTGATGATGAAGGAGATATGATGCTTGCCGGTGACGACCCGTGGTTGTAAGTATTCTTTATCACAAATCCCACAAAATATCAGAAGTGGCTTGTGTTTGGAAATTTTTAGTATCTGTCCCTTTGGTTACATTTAATGATCCTTTTGTGTCTTTTTCTTTGCAGGGAATTCTGTAACATGGTGAGAAGAATCTTTATATGTTCAAGTCAGGACGTGAAGAAAATTAGTGCAGGGAGAAAACGTCTAAGTATGTCTTCACTAGAAGTTGAAGGGACAGTAACAAGTTCGGATTAACATCAGGTTGTTCTTGTTCTTCATCTCTTTTGTTTGTTTTCTTTTTGGGGCATGCTCTTTGTTAGTTTGTTTTCGGAGGAGACTCTTAATTTTGGGCAAAAGAAGTTTGAAGTTGGAAGAAGTGGACACCGGCTAATTAGTAGCTCGCTTATTTAGGGCTAAGTAGAAGACATTTGACTGGGAAACTGAAGATGTAACACATCATCTGTTGGATAGCGGGTAGGATCAGAATCTGTGAATATTTAAAGCTGTTTGTGGTGGGTGGCAGTTGGGTTGGGGGTGAAGTTGGACTCTTTTGTTCCATGTTCTTGTAAATATTTGGTACTTTGGCAGTGTAATCTTGGTCTTTAGTGAGTGGCAGTATGTATTATCTTCTGTTCCTGTATTAGTTTTAAGAATGATTTATAATAATCAGTGCTATTTGTTTTTTCCCATGAAAGCTTTTGCTCATGTTGCTTGTGTTTGGTGGTGCCCTGTAAAAATCATTGCATTTGAATGATTTGATCATATGAGGTTTGCATTCCTAGGCTAGATAATGGACTTTTATATACCAATAGCATAAACCAAACGGCCAGAGGCCCAAGTCCACACTCCTAAACTCGGTCCTATAACAAGTGCTTAAGCTCACAAGCTTGAGACATACCTCATGGATGACGAATCCATGGGAGCGTTCCATGGGTTGAGCCATTACTTTCTCAGCAAGCATTGCCCGAAGTATGATGTGGCCGGGAACCCGTGGACCACAAGCCTGTCCATCACTTCCCAAAGGAAAAGGAAAGAAAGCCTGTCTTTCCTTGTATATATATAAGGTCAGGATCATAAATAGAGACCTTTCATGCTCTGTGTTCAATTCAAAGAGCTCTGCAGTCTCCCATCTGCCCTACTTGTACGTTTTGATAGAATTTACTCTTCTCATAAGTTCATTTTCTAGAGTACATTTGAAGTTCATCCATGGAAGATGTCTAAGAATTGGTTATCAAATAATTATAAGATAAATGGTTTAATTCCCCTCATTTTTGCATAGCGTCTTTAAGCAAGTGAGGCTCTAATGAGGACATATAAAATGAGAATTTTCTAATCAACGGTTGTGAGACCTATTTTTCGATCACATTTGGACAAATTGACCGTTAGATGTTTAGATATTCATGAGTAGATAATTTCTATAAATTTTCAATTAAATTGAAAATCGTTAAGGCATTTACAATTGTGATTGATTTGATCTAGTTCGGTACCTTAACGATTACTAATTTGGAAGTAAATTTTCAGAAGTGAAAACCTAATAAACATCTAACAGTTGATTTGGCAAAATGTGATCAAAAAGTAAGTCTTACAACTATTGATATGGAAGTCCTCACTAAATCCTCATCTTAAAGGTTCTCATTGGGGCGTCTTTTGAATTTTTGACAACAATTTTGATCATGAAAAATGACGCATGATGAGACAACGAGGCAAAGAAATAAATAAGATTGAAAGAAATATGCTGAGATGTTTCTACTTTCCTTTTCACATCCGTTTTCCATATAAATTTGGAAATTCGACAGGTGCTGCCAGCTTGAATATGAAAGTTTTAGAACGTAACGTGTACAAATTGTTACTACATGCTTGATTTAACTGTAATTAGTTCTTGTTTAATTGCTAGCTTATTCCACTGTTGTGCGGCCCATGAAAACAACAACATTGATCCCCTCAAGTTGCTATCATGCATGCACAGTTCACAGTCTGTACTCTACAAATTATTGAGGCCGGGCTGCAGGGCCACAGTGGCAAGTGGCCAGCAACTAGTCCGAGACACGTGCACTGCTGCACACACTGACCGGGACTATAGGAGATTAGGATCACAAATATCTCACTCATTTGGTCCTGTGGTGGATCTGACACAGCTCGATCAACTCTCACGTAGCTTCACATCATATGCATACAGAGAAGTCTGAAGTATGATGTGAAGCTATGTCATCTCTGAATTTAATAATTATATAAAGAAATTAAGTGGTGAAGTTTGAACCTCTTAAATGTAAGAACGTTAGGTAAAACATTATGTACATATCTTAGAATGAGGTTTTGATATTTCAGACCCCTACTTGAGGTGAGCGTTTCCATTGATTGAAACATTTTAGAGACTTTCAAGTTTCATATCATATATGAGATTCCAAATGTGTTTCAACCCTACTCTTCAATGTGACACCCAAGAACTTTGAAATTTTAACTTCTATTGATCTAAGGTTAGAGCTTCCATTCTGTCCGGAGACTCAAACATTCGCATGAAATAAGTCCAACCGTGGAAGAAGTAGATTGTTTGTCTTGTTTTGGGCTAAAACATTTTCTTCAATCATGTAATGAAATCCCAAAAATTCTGAGTGATGGAGCTGTTTTTGTTTGCTTGCTGGTATAAACAAATCGATCGCGTGCTTGACTATCAATCATGTGCTTGACTATAAGTAGTGACATGTCGTACTCCCAATATGTGGTGGCCAAATTGAAGTTATCAACAGTTCAACACCAAGGACCAAAATATTGATTATCGAGAAAATTTCAACCATCCGAAAAATAGATATTTCAATGGAAATATTGGGAGAAAGTATTGATATCAATAAATTTTTTATATCAAATTAATGGAAAGATGATAAAATATATGGAGAGGGTATATATATAAAAATGTATGCATATTAACCAAATAACATCTCAGCAGGGATGGTTGAGGAGTTTTGATATACCTTGGGCAACTAAAGTTCAAATAATCGTTTGCTTTTTATCCAAATTTTTCAAATTAGGGCAAAAGTCAGGAAATTTCGAGTTGGGTGGTTGGGCCAAGAGACATAATCACATAATATCGAGAATTTCGCAAAAAAATCGAAAATTTCAGAAGTTTTTCGCGATATTTCGAAAGTTTCTCATAATATTCTCTTGGTATGTCAATTAAATATTTCGGGCATATTTTTGATTTTTCAGTCCTTGATCAATACGGTGATTGGCAATGCCAATTTCTAGAAACATATCCGAAAGTAATGCGGTGATGCCGAAACAGATCGATTTGGAGGTTTACCATTGTCAATGCACGAAACTTTGTTTTCATTCTCATATTGAATTGAATTCCGCAGACAGCTAGGGATATACATCAATGGGGTTTCTTTACTTCTTGGATTCATCACTAAGGCATCTACAGTCTGCAGTCTCCATGTGATAATTAATTTATATGCCGAATTTCTTGACAGTCAATTGGTACTTCAGCAGTTCAGCATTGACCAATATCTATGGAGATTGTAGTTGATCGAAAATTTCTAGTACTCGATAAATTTGCTTACAAAATAAATATGATAATGTGAGTTCATCATAGGCCCTTTTAGGAGTTAGGACTTCACCCTACTTCTATCTAAGGAAGCGACTCGAAAGGAAGGTTCTTGCTTGCATATTACAACTATTTTTTTTTTGGGCTAATGATAAAATAGGTCATTTTAAAGTGTCTTATTATAATTCAGAATACATAAATATCCCTATGATAATTAAGGTCAGCTCTTTACAACCTACCACTAGAGTTAAATTTAATTACAAAAACTGCCACTGTCAGCTCTCTCTCTATCCCCTCTACTGTCAGCTCTCTCTCTATCCCCTCTGGTTATCCAAGCCCATCTGAGCCCTTATCTGAACCAAAATCGCTCTCTTTCTCTCTCCAATGGCGTCCAGTACGTCTCCGACCTCTGCATTGTCACCACTGGGGCCACGACGAGTCCAGGCTCAACTTGCCACAGAGGAATGTCTCTCTCTTCCACAAGATCATACCTCCGCTCGCAAGTACTCGCCGGAGACCATTTTGCTGATTGTGTCGAATCTGGTACTTTGCTGAGGTGATAATCCAGCCGATCGTCCATCGGTTCGATTCGCAACCATGCTCGAAGCACATGTAAGGCTCTTTCTGATTTTGGCTCTCTCAATTTTGATGGTAATTTAGCAATGAATTTGACTATTTGTGGTGCTTTGATTGTTGAAATTTGATGAAAGCCCCTTCGGCACTATCCTTGCTTGATTGTTATTGTTTATGTGATATTTCTCACAAATCTCACTCTTTCGCTTTACGAAGATCAAGTCGGCCTTGTCGATTGGTAAATTTCAATCTCGTATAGCTTAAGCGATTTTGATTTTCGATTCTTACTTGCTCGATTTCTCTAAATGAAATCGAAGTTGAATCTCTCCTTATAATCGAGCTTTGAATTTGATCATTTTGGAGTTGAATATCTGTTTTGTTTTGAATCCGAGATTGAATTCTATGAACTTCATTAAATATGCTTGGAATTTGAAGTTGATTGGTTTGTTGCCTTTTTCTATGAATCCGAGTTTGAAGCTTGAATTCAAAAATGTTAAAATATGTATGTGGTTCTTTCAAACCGTGTGAACGATTGGTTTGTTGCCTTTTTCTATCTATAAGAATATTGTTCCAAAAGCTTTTTCAATGTGTGCCTTTTGGACTTGCATTAGCTATTGATCACCAAGTAGGATCATCTAGGCTAGAAGATATTTAAGTAATATGAAGATAAAGAAACCAACTCCTCTCTCACAAAAAATGCCTCATGCAGATCCATTGGCTCTTCGATTCCAATCCCTCCAATCTCCCAAATTTAGTAAAGGCTCCGACTCTCTCAATCTCTTCAAAATATTAATCCAAACTCGATCCATTTCTAAGTTTTTTTTTCTTCTAGACTCATTGGCTTTGGCATGAAAACTCATAAAGAACGTTTCAAAGTTTCCAGGTTCTTGACTAATGAACTACTGTTGCTGATTTGAAATTTTTATAATTATGTTATTTGATGTTTCATGCCTTTTTCATAGTTGGAATGTGATATTTAATAGATTATATTGCATTAATATTCTATTGAATTGGCTTTGTGTTTGATCTTATACACCGTAATGCAGTTTTTGTCAAGTGGTTTTGTTGTGATGCTTTTTCATTATGATGGTAACGTTGAGGAGTGGATGCAATTTCAATGGAATGATCTTGTCATTTATGTGTCTGCAGTCAATCAAACAAAATGGTACACAGGACTTATCTTTATGCCTTCATTCATTTCATTTGTATTAGAAGTTGGCTTATTTTAGATGCGTTTCTTAGTGATAGCTTTCTTGATGCCTAGGTGGTTCGCAAAGCGTTTCTTACATCCTGATATAGTTGATCAATATAGTCACATTCTTCTACGGGATGAGGACCTTGGAGTTGACAATTTCAATCCTCAACGGTACTGTAGCTGCATTTCCTTTTAGCAAAGTTAGGATGCTTGCTTGCATTTGAACTACTGTAAAAGTCTGTTGCTCAAGCTCTAAATTGTTCTTCTTCTACAACACTTCTAGGTATGTGTCCATTGTTCGAAAGGAAGGGCTTGAAATATCACAACCGGCACTTGATTTTTTCAAGACAGAGGTGAACTACATGGAGAAACTTTCAAAAGATGAGGGGATTCAGAAGAAACTCAACAATGATATTTTGCAATATAAAGCTCATATAATCAAGATATTTGTGGAACATAGGCACAATTGGATCTCTGCAGATTTAGAGTTTTAGAAATTTGCCTAGGGCTTAGGATGCAAGTCATTGGTGAATTTGTAAACTCCAGTTTATTAAATAAATTAGCTTTTTGTATCTTTTTATGATGTCACTGTTATGTTTAGTTTTCCTTAATAAAACATTACTTTTATAGATGTTTTACAGCACATTCTAATTTTTGGCATCTTTTGAATTCAACAAGTCAATGTCACTGACCATGTCCAAGTTTGATCACAAGTTAGTAGACAAGTCACTAAACATGTCATTGGCAATTGCATATCACTTGCCAAGTTATTGTTATATTCATGTCACTGGTCAGGTCACATTGCATTTCACTGCAATACAAGTCACTGGCCAAGTCACATTGCATCATTGACCATGTCACTGTTATACACTTGTCACTAACCAAGTTACTAGCCAAGTCATGTTGCATTTATTCATAGTAATCTCCTCAAGGGAAATCTTGATGAGGAGATATCCCCTCAAGACCAATATGAGTGAGGAGTAATCTCCTTAAGGAAAATCTAAATGATGAGATATCCCCTCAAGGAAAATTTGGGTGAGGAGTAAAATAATTCCCTAAAGGCTAATTTGTGTGAGAAGAAATCCTCTCAAGGCTAATATGGGTGAGGAGTAATCTTCTCAAGGGAAATCTGGGTGAGGAGATATCCCCTTAAAGAAAATTTGGGTGAAGAGTAAAGTAATTCCCTAAAGGCTAATATGTGTGAGAATAAATCCTCTCAAAGCTAATATGGATGAGGAGATATCGTCTTAAAGAAAATTTGGGTAAGGAGTAAAGTAATTCCCTAAAGACGAATATGTGTGAGAAGAAATCCTCTCAAGGCTACTATGGGTGTGAGGAGAAATCACCTCAAAACTAATATGGGTGAGGAATAATCCTCTCGAGGTGAATCTAGGTGAGTAGAAATCTCCTCGAGAGGAATCTGGGTGAGGAGCAAGAATTGAACCAATGACAAAGTCAGTGACATGATCAGTTACATTTCAATTACTTGGTCAATTACATACATTGTAAGTGACATTGTCAGTTACATGATCAGTTACATACATGGTAAGTTACATGGTCAGTTACATGGTCAAGTCACTGTTAATCTCAAGTCATTGGCCAAGTTATGTCACTGGCCATGTCATAGTCATGAACATGTCACTAATTATGTGAATGGCAATCCCTGGCCAAGTCACTGATAAAGTCACTGGCCAAGTTGCATGTCACTGTAAACTCTTGGCAAAGTCATTGTTAACCTTAAGTCACGGGCAAAGTCATTGACCATGTCGCTGTTAATTCTTGGTCAAGTTACTGGTCATGTCAATGGCTATGTCATTGGTCAAGTTACTGACAAAGTCACTGACATGTCACTTACCATGTCATTGTTATACACGTCACTGACCATGTCACTGTCAATTCCTGACCAAGTTACTGGTCATGTCACTGACCATGTCAGTAATCATGTAACTCTCAAAATCACTGTCACTTACCAAGTCACTGTTAGTGAGGTCACTGCCCAAGTCATTGGCTATGTCATTGGCCATGTCACTGTCAATCGTTGTCTAAGTCACTGTTAAGCTCAAGTCACCGGCGAAGTCACTGCCCATGTCAATGACAAAGTCAGTGACATGATCAGTTACATGTTCAACTACTTGGTCAGTTACATACATTGTAAGTGACATGGTCAGTTACATGTTCAGTTACATGGAAAGTTACATGATCAGTTACATACATGGTAAGTTATATGGAAAGTTACATGATCAGTTACATGGTCAGTTACATGATCAGTTACATGATCAGTTACATAGTCAGTTACATGATCAGTTACATGGTCAAGTCACTGTTAACCTCAAGTCATTTGCAAAGTTGCATGTCACTTACTATGTCACTGTAAACCCTTGGCAAAGTCATTGTTAACCTCAAGTCACGGGCAAAGTCATTGACCATGTCGCTGTTAATTCTTGGTCAGGTTACTGGCCATGTCAATGGCTATGTCATTGGTCAAGTTACTGACCATGTCACTTACCATGTCATTGTTATATACGTCACTGACCATGTAACTGTCAATTCCTGACCAAGTTACTGGTCATGCCACTGGCCAAGTTACTGACCATGTCAGTAATCATGTAACTCTCAAAATCACTGTCACTTACCATGTCACTGTTATATCTATGTCACATTAGTTATGTGAAATGCGTCACTTACCATGTCACTGTTATACACATGTCACTGACCAATTCACTGGCCAGTGAAGTTATTAGTCATCAGACTAATAACTTGTTGTATTGTCTAACCATCAGACTATGAGCCTCTTCTAAGAATTTCTCACATAAAGTTGGACAAATACTGTAAGACATATGTTCTAACAACTGCATTACATTCATTGTACGTCAAACAAAAAAGTATATAACCACCAACAAAATTATGGTGTTTTCTCTCTTTATTCCATTTATAAAAATGCACTTGAGATACAAAAGTATTAGTAATACAACATCACTTTATTCCACCTCAAATATGGCAGATTCCACTGTAGACTTATGAGCTTTTGCCTTCTCAAAGTTAATGGTTGCATCTTGCCTGCTTTTCACATCAACACTCTTTAGTTGAAGCATCTCCTTCCAAAGACTGAATGTTTTTATTCTATCTGATTCTCCACATGACTTTTCCCAATCTACGAGTGATTTAAGCACATTCACAAGACACTGGCAAGGTCAAGGAAAAAGAGGTCATCCAGCAACCTGTGCTACCATCAATGAATATATAGCAACAAGAAAGCATATGATGAACTAGCCAATACTGAGAAGGAGTAAATCGTTAAACTTACCAGAAGAGACGAACCCTTTATTGAAGTAGTCTGGGACGCAACAGCCATATTGGATCTGCATTTTGCATCCCTTGAGATATTCTGGATAGAGTTGTAACCAAATGAAGAGTCAGAATACCTTGCAGTATTAGATGTACAAGAATACCATATTTGGAAAGTATGAAGAACATCATTGGGAAATAGTAGGTAAATTATACCATCCACTCAAACAAGTTTAGTGCCTCAAGATCGCAGTCATAGTTCACAAATATGTCAACAAGCATCTGATGATCCTTGCAAACCTTTTCAACCATCCTGCAATCCCGCACCTCATTAGACGACCAGAAAAAGAAATTCAAAATCATAGTGATCACATTAGCCATGTGAAAACTGAGAGTGACATGTTCAAGATACTAGCAATGTGATAACCAGAAAAGGCAATACCTAAGGACACTCATTTTTTTGGTTCATGGGTAAATCCAAGCCATCCAGGGACCGGAGAACTATCAAAGGAAAGAAGATGCATATTTCACCTTGAATAAAAATTGTTGGCGTAAAGAACATAGTATGTCAAGGTAATTTTTGTAACTATTTGTATAGATCATAGACTCACCTTGAGACTTTCTCTTAACCGCAACAAAATTCTAGTTGCATACTGCAGGAAGGAAACTAATGATCAGAGGCAAAAATCTCATAGAATATTCTACCTAAATCCGATAAAGAATATATGTAAACCTGTAATATGATAGGGGACGGCGAAATTGAAGCTAGCAACAAAGCATATGATAGATTGATAGGTATGCTTTCAGTGAATCAATAAAATGGAAGTTCCTAGTAAATGGATGACCAACTCCTTCCAACAAACCCTGAAAGACCAAGTAATAAATCATATTATTCAAAAAACACTGAAAATAAGTGAAAGGAAAGCTCCTTATATAAGTCAATGAATAGGAAGTCTCTTCATGGATTATACATATCTTCCTTTCTGCATCCATAGTCTTAGAAAGAGGAAGCTCATACTTAATAAGTTCAAGAAATTACTTTTAAATAAAACTTTCAAGTTATTTAACAGTATTAGCTACTTTGTATGTAAGCATCTATCCATAAAAGCATGCACTTAAAATCACAAATAATCTTTAATATAACCTGCAGAAGCTCAAGAGATAAAATCCTCGTCTTCAAAGTGACTTCATTGTTATCTTCCTTCATGCCCATCTGCAGACCAAGTTTTGAAATTCATATAGGAGGCTTCAAGTTGCTTAAATAACTCAACAATTAGAAGACAGTGTACAAAAACACAAACCACAGGTTTCAGAAAACCAGTAAAGCATCACATTGAACTATGGTCATACTCTCCAAGTCATTCCTTCTTTTAAAATAGCGCATCAGTTAGAAGCATTACAAATAAATGTGAAAGACTGGGTTTGTTAGGAATGCAAAAGAGAGATCTCAACGTATAATATCATATCCAAACCTGGTTATCTTTTTGCCATCTTCATGATGAACAACTTTGTGATTGGCTCCCACATTCATGGCCATTGAGCATTTGTTTGAACTTTATTCCTTCCAAAAGTATATGGCTCCTACATTATGTCTACAATAGCCTAGGGTTTACATACACTTCACACATTAAGTTCCTGAACTACATACATAAACTGACAGGCATTAATAATCGGCACCCAAACACAAACACAAACCTCATAAGCATTCACGGAAGTTTCCACAGACTGAAGTAAGCTATGTATCCCTTCAGCTCTTTTTGCTTGTTCTCCAGCATAGTATTATCATACTGAAGGTAACTAACCTTCACCAAACCAAAACAAACACAATCAGAAACTGAAAAACAGAGTCAATCTACAATCGCGGTCACTACTTTTTCTCACAAGCATCTCATCAAACACCTTATCTGCACAAAAATCTATGCCTAATTAATTAATTTGGCCTGAAATTCCTACAACCTCCGGCCATATTCTTCATCGGATTGCTTCATCGAAGTGTTCATGATTCAAAACTACTCAAACCAAAGAAAATCGCATGACGCTAAATCATCTAGACAAATTCTTCCAGATCAAACATGTTGCTTCATTTTCCTCTTTCACAGAGAAGTTACCAATAATCATACAAAACACGAAGCAACAACGAGAATAGTAAAAACGAAAACAAAAATTTTCGATGCGATTGAAGAAAGGATAAGAAGCACTCACAAATTACCGATAATGCAAAAATCAAAGCTCTGAATTTTCAGATCACCGCTCGATAATCTACCCCCACTTGCACACCAGCGAGGTCGAGCTTCGGTCGCCGTCCGACTGCAGGAACGAGAACACGTGCTCCAGCACCTCCTTAGGGGAACGACCGCGTGCTCCATTTTCAACATTTTCCAAGTTCGAAATCGATTTCAAATCCAAACAACATCGTCTTGCTCTGGATGCGAAGCGAGGGCAGAGAAACAGAGAAGAAGAAGAAGCATGCCATTGGAGAGAGAGAGAGACAGAGAGAGTTGGGGTAAAAAATAGTTCCGATCAAAATCGAACCAAGGTTTTAGGTTTTGATCAGATAATCGTCTTCTATCTTTTGGATTTCTAATCGGAGCTCTATTTGAGATTTCTGATCAAAACGAAGAAGATTTGAGCTATGTGATTCTTCAATATAAAGTTATAAACGTGTATCAGGCTTTAAGGGCTCTCTCAAAAAAAAAAAAAAAAAAAAAAAAAAAAGCTTTAAGGGTAGAATCGGTATCAAAAAAATGGAAAACTAACCTTTCTTAACATTACCTCATTATTCATAAGGACTAAATTAATATTATTAACAATTTATAATAGACCATTTTATCAAGTGAGAAACTAGGTGATCTTTTTATCATTTCACACTCTAATATAACCTTTTATATCATTTCCCTTTTTTTTTTTCTATTATGTAATCTTAATTTTATTAAAAATTTTCACATTTTTTTTGAATCAAAGGAGGTCAGATAGATTTATAATTCAGCAAGCAGTACCAGAAACGACACACTCTATAAGGACCGACATAAAGAGTCGTCCTTTAGGACATACAAATTACCTATACTAAGACAGAGCCTCGCACTTCCAGGTACACCCATATTTTAAGGACAAATAAGCGTCTTTATTCTAACAAGACCTAGAAGCTCAGAAGCAAAAATAAACTAAGAGTGACAACCAAACGACCCAAAAGAAATTAAACATTGCAATCTGAGGATGCAGCACTTACATCCCCAACAGAAACATCGTTTGCATGCTATTCCTCCAAAACAGAGTTCTCACATGCCTTTTCCACCGAAGCTTGAACCACACAGTCAGTGTCACGAAGCCTCCACTTCTTTGATTTTCGTCCCTGTACGTCATTCTCAAGAACTCTTGCACATTTAGGCTTATTCTGACTTCCCTTAGGCCTACCCAATTTCTTCTTCCTTGGCGAGACAATAAGCTGCCCATTTTTGTGTTGTAACACAAGCTGCACGCCATCATCAACCTGAAGCAGAGGTTCTGAGTTTGAGCCATACCTCTTGCCTACACAATCCAAAACTTCCACAGCT
Source organism: Rosa rugosa (assembly GCF_958449725.1). NCBI lineage: Eukaryota > Viridiplantae > Streptophyta > Magnoliopsida > Rosales > Rosaceae > Rosa > Rosa rugosa. The sequence continues at coordinate 52,905,345 of NC_084823.1, read as the reverse complement.
TTACGTTATCACCAAATCTGGTCTCCAAGTTGATTCCAGATCCATAGTAACACCTCCACCGTCCAATTTCGACTTCTGAACCACAGCTAGAGGTAGTTCACACCCCATTTTCACCGATCCCGTAGTTTTTTGGGACGTCCAATTCTCTAGGAAAGCAGAGAGATTCAAGCCTGCAAACAAAGGTGCAGCCTGCATAATAACTCCACTCCCCGTAGACTGAGGAAACTCCAACTCCACCGGCTCCCCAGACTTACTACTCGGGCCCTTGTCTACTAGCATAAGCATATCCTTAGAAACCTGTTTTACATTGGATTGCTTTTTCTTTTTTGTTGGTAAAGAAGAAATGTTTTAATAAAAATATAAAAAAATAAAAGAATTCATGAATTCATGAATTTTTAAAATTCTATGGAATTGAAGTAGGCAGATTTTATAAAATCTTTAGATTTTCATAGATTCTAAAAGATAAATTTTTATGGATTTGTGAAAATGAAAGATAAACTTGTATGAACTCTCGTAGAATTGGATAAACTTTTTATGATTCATCACTTCATCAATGTAAACATGTAATAGAAGTCTAAAAACAGCAGTTTAATATGGAAACTTTCTGAGTTAATTTATAGTTTGTATATATACCAAACTTTAAAAACAGACATACTATGGAGAAGAGGGAAGAAACCATTCTTATTCATAAGAGATCAATTACTTTTTTATCAGATACATGAATTACTTACCCCTAACTTATTCTAACTTTATTTAACTTCATGATTTCAACTTCTATATATATAAGCATACTGGGTTGTAGAATTGAATTTGAAGCGGCTTTTTTTTAATATATTGTTTATGTGTTTCGTTTGGTGATAGAAAAAATATTAGGAAAAAAAAAAAGATGAACAAAAACATGTATAGCTGCATTTTATTATTGTCATAGAAGTTTATGGGTTAAAAAAAGGTAAAGTTATGTAATAAAAACGCGGTAAAAAACCACTTGAGCGTAGTTTGAGTCGACCAGCTTGTATGTCCATTGATTCTTCATCTTTAGGTATTAGTCTATGTTAACTGTTGACATAAAATTTTGTCGGAGTGTTGCTACATTGAGTGATCTTGACAAGAAATGAGTCTAAATTAGCAAGAAATGATTTATGTTATCAAGCTGCAAGAATTTAAACGTAGAACCCATTCACATGTTGAGTCTTTTACTGAGTAATGACCGGTGAATGAAGAGAGAAAACAGAGTTGTATCTATAAGAAATTATGAACACGGACTAGTATTACATGGGTGGTAATTAGCCTGTGCTGTTGGGCTACTCTTTCAAGCATCAGCCTCCTTCTTGGCTTGGATCTGCTTCCTGACTTCCTTCTATAACCAGAATCAAATATCAATCACATTCGCAAATGCAGAAATTGCAGTTTTTTTTTTCTGGTGTGAATTTTTGGTTTTTTTCTTTATGCTGTGAATTTCTGGTTTTCGGTGCTGGATTTTGCTTTTAGATATTAGTGATTTGAAGCTGGGCTCATCTGGGTTTTATTTGGATTGGATTCTGTTTGCAATTTTGATTTTGGGAGAGGAAAATGGAGATGATGTGCAGTTGGGGAGGGGGCGGTTTTGAGAGGGTGTGGAGTTTGGTTGAGGTGGTACGGTGGGTAGTGAGAGCTTGTGAGGAGAGGATCAAAATTCAGAGCGTAGTCAGATAGTTTCGGTTTTTCACTTGAAACGAGAGAGAGAGAAAGAGAGAGAGAGAGAGTAGGCCAGTAGGGTAACATGGGTAGTTTGGATATTTCACTAAAAATGAGGGGACAAAGCTGAAAAGTGGGCCCTAATGTTGGGTACAGCTCAGCATCTGATGTTATGTTTAGAGTTAAATTTGAAATTTGGACTCGCGTGATAGAAAATAGAAGTGTAAGGACCATCATGATTAAAAAAAAAAAGATCAAGGACCAAACTGATGTTTGTCCTAAAGTTGGAGGGGGCAAATTGAATTTAATCATTTTTTTTAATACACCTAAACTTATGTGGACTCATAAAATGTCAATATAAGTCATTACTGGAATTTGACGGATTTAAAATTTGCTTCTAAAAATCTAAATTGAATACACTCATACTTTTAGAGATTTTTTTAGCAATTCTAATTAAATATCAGAAGTCCTTAAACTTCTGAATTCCATGAGAATCTTAAAGATACCATAAAAATCCAAATACAATACACCCCTTTAAAATCACTTTTTAAAACGAATACCCATTAACAAAATGTTGTAGCCGTAAAAAGGAACGTGAGTAGGGTAAAGCCGTAAAGGTAATGATCTCTGTTTTTAATCATAAGCATCTCTACGATTGATTAAAAAATAAAGTTATCTTGTGCCTTATCACCTACAAATAAACATGAGTTAATATATTAGTCTCTCTTTGTAATTGTGTATATAATGCAAATACATCCTCGACCTCATATATGCCATTTCCCGTCATATGGTTGATTAGTCGGCACTCCAGAATATACTACTCTGCTGGAAGCTAGCTAAAGGAGGCTGCAGCAGTACTACTTGCGCCAGCACCATGTCGACCACCACCACCGACGGCCTTCCTCTTCACACCCACAAACACTCTCTTCGCACTCCCATCAACCGCCTCTTCGTTCTAATTTACTGCTGCGCCATCCTAGCCTTGCTCTATCACCACACACTCTCCCTCCTCCACTCCGCAACTCTAACCTCCTTCTTCATCACCCTCACCCTCCTCATCTCCGACTCCATCCTCGCTTTCTTGAACATCACCACGCAAGCTTTCCGAATGAAGCCCATCTACCGCAAAGAATACCCCGAAAACCTCAAAAGAGTTCTTCGAAAAGCCGACTTCCCGGCACTTGATGTGTTCATATGCACTGCGGATCCCTACAAGGAGCCTCCGATGAACGTCGTCAACACGGCGTTGTCGGTGATGGGTTATGATTATCCGACGGAGAAGGTGTCAGTGTATGTTTCCGACGACGGAGGATCGGCTCTAACTCTGTTTGCGTTCATGGAGGCTGCAAAGTTTGCAAGGCACTGGTTACCTTTCTGCAGGGAGAACAACATTGTGGAAAGGTGTCCAGAAGCTTTTTTCCAAATGGATTCCTCTAGGTTTTCTGAGGCTGAGGAAATTAAGGTAACAAAGCTTTACACCAGCTTTGTTTTTTTAATTAATTACCATGCATGCACCATATTAAGTCATATGGACATAATTACTGCTTAAAAAAAAAAAAAAACCTAATCTGATCATGATAGGGAGAGACAGACAGAGAACGAAAGAAGACAAGATCAGAGAATTTTTTTATTTTTTATTTTTTATTTTTTATTCCTCAGATCTCAATTCGTGAAAGAATTATAATGTTTTTTTTGACGGACAGAACTACGACGATGTTAACAAAAATTTTAAAATAAAATAATTTTTAAACTGTATCAGGTGATGTGATTTTCTTTTAAATAATTAGATTTATATAAATGATGAGAATTACACGAATTTCACATAACTTTATAATAAACTCACTTTAAACAATGACCGAATGACATCCAAATTTAAAAATAAATTAATAAAGAAATGAATTTAGTTCGATAACTTCACATCACGCCTCTTCGCCGCTTTACCTAACAGTATTAAGTGCTGAAATTGAAAAAGATTTGAAACCTTATCATTAAAAAAAAAAAAAAAAAAAAAAATTGAAACCTGAAGAAAACACCAGGTCCACCCCACCCATTTACCTATCCAAGAAGATAAGGAACGATATGATGGAGACATTTTATAGCTAAGGACACAGCTAGTTTAGTTTGGTCAAATTAGTCATATAATATAATGAATCGCATGTATTCAGGTTAGTCTTATCGAAGGACAAATAAACACACAACAGCTAGTGTACTCTGTCAATCTTTTTCGTTGCCATCCTCGTACAAAATTACATAAAAAACCAACGGCATGTGCATAATTACATTTCATTCTTATAGCACTATCATATTTTCCGATCTAAATCTTTGTTACAGATTATGTACCAAGGCATGAAAGTGAGGGTGGACAATGTAATCGAGAGAGGCAAAGTAGACAGTGAATACGTAACCGGTGAATGGGAAACTCAGGCTTTTAGCAAATGGACCGATGGATTTACCCGGCCAGATCATCCTACAGTCATTCAGGTAGATTTTTAGCTTAAAAATTAAGAGTGTATTATCTCTATATTTAGTTCATCGACTCTTAGTTAAGAGTGTTATCTTATAACATAACATATCAAACCTCATAACATGTTAAACACTTGGGTATGAGCAGGTTTTGGAGGACAGTAGCAAAGACAGAGATATCACAGATAATGTTATGCCAAACTTAATCTATGTCTCTAGAGAAAAAAGCAGAAAATCAGAACATAACTTTAAAGCTGGTGCCCTTAATGTCCTTGTAAGTTGTATTTTCTTTTTCCTCATTTACTCTATTAATTGTTCGACTAAATAAATAATGAATTGATTTATCTTTTTCTTTTTTTGTAAACGTACTGCTGCTACCAAGATTCGAGTTTCAGCTGTCATGACCAATGCGCCAATAGTCTTAACCCAAGACTGTGACATGTACTCCAATGACCCACAAACGCCTTCTCGTGTGCTATGCTACTTATCGGATCCTAAACTTCGATCCAAATTAGGATATGTGCAGTTTCCGCAGCGATTTCGCGGAATCAACAAGAATGACATATATGGATGTGAACACAAGTGTTTGTTTGTGATTAATCCTGAGGGAATGGATGGGGTTTCGGGGCCAAATTATGTGGGAACAGGATGCTTTTTCAATAGGCGAGTTTTCTTCGGAGGTCCGTCACAGTTGTTATCACCTGAAATTCCTGAATTAGCACCAGATAATGTGGTGGACAAGCCCATTCAGTCTACTGAGGTCTTGGAGTTGGCACATTCTGTTGCGGCTTGCAATTATGAGAATAACACGGATTGGGGATGGAAGGTAAAACAAAGTTTGGTGAGACGTTCTTATTTGTCCTGAATGCATACATACTATGATTTAATTTGTTTACTCAGGTATTCAACATTGTCACATACGAAAAACACGCAACCTCACTCAAGCCAAAGAATAATGTTTAAGTTAAACTTTCTCAAAATGTGTAGATTGGTGTAAGATACGGCTCTCTGGTGGAGGACTACTTCACTGGTTATCGTTTGCAATGTGAAGGATGGAAATCTGTATTCTGCAATCCTGCTAGGGCAGCATTTTATGGAGATGCCCCGATCAACCTTGTTGATGTGCTCAATCAAACCAAGCGATGGACCATAGGCCTCCTTGAGGTTGCTTTCTCTAAATATAGTCCAATTACGTTTGGCATTCGGTCCATGGGCCTTTTGATGGGCCTTTCATATGCTCACTATGCATTTTGGCCCTTTTGGTCAATTCCAATCACGGTTTATGCCTTCCTCCCCCAGCTAGCTCTCCTCAATGGAATCAACATCTTTCCCAAGGTAACATACATACATCCATCTTTGATCCGTTTCTTTCTCAGGGTAATGTTCTTCATATATTTTAACGTCGTATTGTGTATTGTGATGTTATCAACTTGGATTGTATATCTAAATGAAAATTTAAATAATTTATGGTTCAAATCGACAATCTAACAACATAACATGTTCAAATCAGATGACGAGAAAATAATTAATGTTGTCTTTTGTAGCACAAAATTTATCTTTTGAGCAAATAATGTGTGCATACTTCCTTTTGGTAACATTGAAGTTTCTGTTGCAGGTCTCGGAGCCATGGTTTCTCTTGTACGTCTTCCTTTTCATTGGATCCTATATCAAAAACTGCCTAGACTTTGTGGTAGAAGGAGGAACATTCCCAAAGTGGTGGAATGACCAAAGAATGTGGATGGTTAGGGCACTCTCATCCTTCTTGTTTGGATCCATAGAGTACCTTCTCATGTCCTTGGGCATTTCCACCCATGGGTTCAATGTGACTAGCAAAGTCCTTGATGAAGACCAAAGCAAAAGATATGACCAAGGGATCTTTGAGTTTGGAGTGGCATCACCCATGTTTGTGCCTCTAACATCGGCTGCCATTGTCAACTTGGCTGCGTTTGCTTGGGGACATGTAGAGGCTTTCAAAGGCAGCAATGGCTTGGAGGGGATGTTCTTGCAGATGTTTATAGCTGGTTTTGGCGTTGTGAATTGTATACCAATTTATGAAGCCATCATCAGTAGGAGTGACAAAGGGAGAATTCCTACAAAAACGACTATGGTTTCATTACTCTTAGCTTTTGCTCTTTATGTAGTGGCTTATGTTACTCTTTAAGTAGCTGACTTGCTATGAAGTTCATGTATGTTAGTTATCCTTAGAAATTAGTTTCATTTACAGAAAACTGCATGTATAAACAGTACTATTGTTGGGAAATCCAAAATAAAAACAATTATCAATCTGCATTGTAATCAGTCGATATGTCCGAGTGGTTAAGGAGACAGACTTGAAATCTGTTGGGCTTCGCCCGCGCAGGTTCGAACCCTGCTGTCGAGGGTTATGTTTTTTTTATTTTTTATTTATTTTAATAGCAAAGCAAAGCAAAACGTATAGGCACAACCGCACAAGTTACAAAACCTTCAGTTCAACATAACAACTTCAGCTGCCGATTCAGGTAGTTTGGCTGTCTCCAGATACTGAAGAAATCATGGCCGCAAAAGTAGCCCAATTATACTCCTTGATTCATCATCAGATCGATAATGCAAATCGGAAATACAAAAACTTCAATCAGCTAATAAGAAGCTGTGAGAGTTTAGCATCACAGTTTTGGAGTGATAATAATTGAACAGAGTATGAAGCTTGGGAATGATCAAGCAACGCCCGGACCTTGAGCACAAAGGAGCAACATTGAAGCACTAGTAGTGGTACCAGTTGTTAGTCCCATAACAGGCCTTGTATATTCCACTTAACCCCTTATTTCTGATAGCTTTTCATCGATCAAAGCACAATATATATCAATACACTAACCTTGAGTTCAGTTAGCACCAAGAATTTCAACTACGTAATTATCTATTTCTGACATGATTGTAAGTTGTGAGTTATCATTGTGAAATAGATGTCATATACTCATTCTTTTTACATATATATCCCTTTTTCAACTTGTGACAGCTTACCGTATAGCATCGCATGGTGTGATTTTAGTTCTTGTCTTGCAACATCCGTAATTGTTTTTATCATTAGTTCATTACTGTGCCTCCCCTTTTTAACTTGCGACACAAGAAGAACATGAAACTGCCTGAACAAGTGAAAATCATTATTTCTTTTAGCCTTCAAACAACAAACTTATTTTCTACTCAGGGAAAGTCTTCTCTTTATTTCAAATAGAGTAGTGCTCTAGTACATAAGGTTGATTCGACATGTAGAAACCCTATGCTGAATTTAGAGCATGCCCAAGAGCTTCTTCTCAATGAGGTAGGAAGTATAAACATCATGAATTGCATGCGTGATCCCTTCCTCTGAGAAAACTCGAGCATCCCACTCCGGACAGGATCCACTTAGCGGCTTGACATCAATACCATTACCAACTTCAATTCAGTTGCCAACTCGGTTAGTTTCGCCGTCTCCAGGTTGGGTTTCTTCAGTATCCTAGCCGCAAAATGGCCCAGTTCCACTCCTTCATTCCTCATTTGACGACGCAAACCATCAGGACAAAATTTCTTTTTTTCCTTAATTCCGTACCCAAAAAGCAAATACTTTAATCAGCAAAAAGAGCATCGAGTTTAGTACGACGTTCGGAGCGATCATAGTTGAACAAAGTAGCAGCTTTGAAGCAGAAGTAGTAGAATTGCAGGTTGTAATCTTAATATCAAGTCCCATAACAGGTGTTGCAGTTTCCAGCGAAGCCCTCATTTCTGGTATTTTTTCATCAAGCAAAGTAGCATCATCCA